>NC_056434.1:4847129-4881278 GCF_018296145.1 Oncorhynchus tshawytscha
CAATACAAAGGAATTTAGTATTCCACTAACAGTATCATACAGTAGTAACAACATAATGATTAGTGTCCTGTTCTCTCAGTATCATACAGTAGTAACAACATAATGATTAGTGTCCTGTTCTCTCAGTATCATACAGTAGTAACAACATAGAATGATTAGTGTCCTGTTCTCTCAGTATCATACAGTAGTAACAACATAATGATTAGTGTCCTGTTCTCTCAGTATCATACAGTAGTAACAACATAGAATGATTAGTGTCCTGTTCTCTCAGTATCTTACAGTAGTAACAACATAGAATGATTAGTGTCCTGTTCTCTCAGTATCATACAGTAGTAACAACATAGAATGATTAGTGTCCTGTTCTCTCAGTATCATACAGTAGTAACAACATAATGATTAGTGTCCTGTTCTCTCAGTATCATACAGTAGTAACAACATAATGATTAGTGTCCTGTTCTCTCAGTATCATACAGTAGTAACAACATAATGATTAGTGTCCTGTTCTCTCAGTATCATACAGTAGTAACAACATAATGATTAGTGTCCTGTTCTCTCAGTATCATACAGTAGTAACAACAGAATGATTAGTGTCCTGTTCTCTCAGTATCATACAGTAGTAACAACATAATGATTAGTGTCCTGTTCTCTCAGTATCATACAGTAGTAACAACAGAATGATTAGTGTCCTGTTCTCTCAGTATCATACAGTAGTAACAACATATAATGATGAGTGTCCTGTTCTCTCAGTATCATACAGTAGTAACAACATAGAATGATTAGTGTCCTGTTCTCTCAGTATCATACAGTAGTAACAACATAATGATTAGTGTCCTGTTCTCTCAGTATCATACAGTAGTAACAACAGAATGATTAGTGTCCTGTTCTCTCAGTATCATACAGTAGTAACAACATAATGATTAGTGTCCTGTTCTCTCAGTATCATACAGTAGTAACAACAGAATGATTAGTGTCCTGTTCTCTCAGTATCATACAGTAGTAACAACATAATGATTAGTGTCCTGTTCTCTCAGTATCATACAGTAGTAACAACATATAATGATTAGTGTCCTGTTCTCTCAGTATCTTACAGTAGAAACAACATAGAATGATTAGTGTCCTGTTCTCTCAGTATCATACAGTAGTAACAACATAGAATGATTAGTGTCCTGTTCTCTCAGTATCATACAGTAGTAACAACATAGAATGATTAGTGTCCTGTTCTCTCAGTATCATACAGTAGTAACAACATAGAATGATTAGTGTCCTGTTCTCTCAGTATCATACAGTAGTAACAACATAGAATGATTAGTGTCCTGTTCTCTCAGTATCATACAGTAGTAACAACATATAATGATTAGTGTCCTGTTCTCTCAGTATCTTACAGTAGTAACAACATAGAATGATTAGTGTCCTGTTCTCTCAGTATCATACAGTAGTAAATACATAGAATGATTAGTGTCCTGTTCTCTCAGTATCTTACAGTAGTAACAACAGAATGATTAGTGTCCTGTTCTCTCAGTATCATACAGTAGTAACAACAGAATGATTAGTGTCCTGTTCTCTCAGTATCATACAGTAGTAACAACATAATGATTAGTGTCCTGTTCTCTCAGTATCATACAGTAGTAACAACAGAATGATTAGTGTCCTGTTCTCTCAGTATCATACAGTAGTAACAACAGAATGATTAGTGTCCTGTTCTCTCAGTATCATACAGTAGTAACAACATATAATGATTAGTGTCCTGTTCTCTCAGTATCATACAGTAGTAACAACATAGAATGATTAGTGTCCTGTTCTCTCAGTATCATACAGTAGTAACAACATAGAATGATTAGTGTCCTGTTCTCTCAGTATCATACAGTAGTAACAACATAGAATGATTAGTGTCCTGTTCTCTCAGTATCATACAGTAGTAACAACAGAATGATTAGTGTCCTGTTCTCTCAGTATCTTACAGTAGTAACAACATAATGATTAGTGTCCTGTTCTCTCAGTATCATACAGTAGTAACAACATAGAATGATTAGTGTCCTGTTCTCTCAGTATCATACAGTAGTAACAACATAGAATGATTAGTGTCCTGTTCTCTCAGTATCATACAGTAGTAACAACATAATGATTAGTGTCCTGTTCTCTCAGTATCATACAGTAGTAACAACAGAATGATTAGTATCCTGTTCTCTCAGTATCATACAGTAGTAACAACATAGAATGATAAGTGTCCTGTTCTCTCAGTATCATACAGTAGTAACAACATAGAATGATTAGTGTCATGTTCTCTCAGTATCATACAGTAGTAACAACAGAATGATTAGTGTCCTGTTCTCTCAGTATCTTACAGTAGTAACAACATAGAATGATTAGTGTCCTGTTCTCTCAGTATCATACAGTAGTAACAACAGAATGATTAGTGTCCTGTTCTCTCAGTATCATACAGTAGTAACAACATAGAATGATTAGTGTCCTGTTCTCTCAGTATCATACAGTAGTAACAACATAGAATGATTAGTGTCCTGTTCTCTCAGTATCTTACAGTAGTAACAACATAGAATGATTAGTGTCCTGTTCTCTCAGTATCATACAGTAGTAACATAATGATTAGTGTCCTGTTCTCTCAGTATCATACAGTATTAACAACATAGAATGATTTGTGTCCTGTTCTCTCAGTATCATACAGTAGTAACAACATAATGATTAGTGTCCTGTTCTCTCAGTATCTTACAGTAGTAACAACATAGAATGATTAGTGTCCTGTTCTCTCAGTATCTTACAGTAGTAACAACATAGAATGATTAGTGTCCTGTTCTCTCAGTATCATACAGTAGTAACATAATGATTATTGTCCTGTTCTCTCAGTATCATAAAGTAGTAACAACATAGAATGATTAGTGTCCTGTTCTCTCAGTATCATACAGTAGTAACAACATAGAATGATTAGTGTCCTGTTTTCTCAGTATCATACAGTAGTAACATAATGATTAGTGTCCTGTTCTCTCAGTATCATACAGTATTAACAACATAATGATTAGTGTCCTGTTCTCTCAGTATCATACAGTAGTAACAACATAATGATTAGTGTCCTGTTCTCTCAGTATCTTACAGTAGTAACAACATAGAATGATTAGTGTCCTGTTCTCTCAGTATCATACAGTAGTAACATAATGATTAGTGCCCTGTTCTCTCAGTATCATACAGTAGTAACATAATGATTAGTGTCCTGTTCTCTCAGTATCATACAGTAGTAACAACATAATGATTAGTGTCCTGTTCTCTCAGTATCATACAGTAGTAACAACATAATGATTAGTGTCCTGTTCTCTCAGTATCATACAATAGTAACAACATATAATGATTAGTGTCCTGTTCTCTCAGTATCATACAGTAGTAACAACATAGAATGATTAGTGTCCTGTTCTCTCAGTATCATACAGTAGTAACAACAGAATGATTAGTGTCCTGTTCTCTCAGTATCATACAGTAGTAACAACAGAATGATTAGTGTCCTGTTCTCTCAGTATCATACAGTAGTAACAACATAGAATGATTAGTGTCCTGTTCTCTCAGTATCATACAGTAGTAACAACATAGAATGATTAGTGTCCTGTTCTCTCAGTATCATACAGTAGTAACAACATATAATGATTAGTGTCCTGTTCTCTCAGTATCATACAGTAGTAACATCATAATGATTAGTGTCCTGTTCTCTCAGTATCTTACAGTAGTAACAACATAATGATTAGTGTCCTGTTCTCTCAGTATCATACAGTAGTAACAACATAATGATTAGTGTCCTGTTCTCCCAGTATCATACAGTAGTAACAACATGTAATGATTAGTGTCCTGTTCTCTCAGTATCATACAGTAGTAACAACAGAATGATTAGTGTCCTGTTCTCTCAGTATCATACAGTAGTAACAACAGAATGATTAGTGTCCTGTTCTCTCAGTATCATACAGTAGTAACAACATAGAATGATTAGTGTCCTGTTCTCTCAGTATCATACAGTAGTAACAACATAGAATGATTAGTGTCCTGTTCTCTCAGTATCATACAGTAGTAACAACAGAATGATCAGTGTCCTGTTCTCTCAGTATCATAAAGTAGTAACAACAGAATGATTAGTGTCCTGTTCTCTCAGTATCATACAGTAGTAACAACATAGAATGATTAGTGTCCTGTTCTCTCAGTATCATACAGTAGTAACAACATAGAATGATTAGTGTCCTGTTCTCTCAGTATCATACAGTAGTAACAACAGAATGATTAGTGTCCTGTTCTCTCAGTATCTTACAGTAGTAACAACATAATGATTAGTGTCCTGTTCTCTCAGTATCTTACAGTAGTAACAACATAATGATTAGTGTCCTGTTCTCTCAGTATCTTACAGTAGTAACAACATAATGATTCGTGTCCTGTTCTCTCAGTATCATACAGTAGTAACATAATGATTATTGTCCTGTTCTCTCAGTATCATAAAGTAGTAACAACATAGAATGATTAGTGTCCTGTTCTCTCAGTATCATACAGTAGTAACAACATAGAATGATTAGTGTCCTGTTTTCTCAGTATCATACAGTAGTAACATAATGATTAGTGTCCTGTTCTCTCAGTATCATACAGTAGTAACAACATAATGATTAGTGTCCTGTTCTCTCAGTATCATACAGTAGTAACAACATAATGATTAGTGTCCTGTTCTCTCAGTATCTTACAGTAGTAACAACATAGAATGATTAGTGTCCTGTTCTCTCAGTATCATACAGTAGTAACATAATGATTAGTGCCCTGTTCTCTCAGTATCATACAGTAGTAACATAATGATTAGTGTCCTGTTCTCTCAGTATCATACAGTAGTAACAACATAATGATTAGTGTCCTGTTCTCTCAGTATCATACAGTAGTAACAACATAATGATTAGTGTCCTGTTCTCTCAGTATCATACAATAGTAACAACATATAATGATTAGTGTCCTGTTCTCTCAGTATCATACAGTAGTAACAACATAGAATGATTAGTGTCCTGTTCTCTCAGTATCATACAGTAGTAACAACAGAATGATTAGTGTCCTGTTCTCTCAGTATCATACAGTAGTAACAACAGAATGATTAGTGTCCTGTTCTCTCAGTATCATACAGTAGTAACAACATAGAATGATTAGTGTCCTGTTCTCTCAGTATCATACAGTAGTAACAACATAGAATGATTAGTGTCCTGTTCTCTCAGTATCATACAGTAGTAACAACATAGAATGATTAGTGTCCTGTTCTCTCAGTATCATACAGTAGTAACAACAGAATGATTAGTGTCCTGTTCTCTCAGTATCTTACAGTAGTAACAACATAATGATTAGTGTCCTGTTCTCTCAGTATCATACAGTAGTAACAACATAATAATTAGTGTCCTGTTCTCTCAGTATCATACAGTAGTAACAACATAATGATTAGTGTCCTGTTCTCTCAGTATCTTACAGTAGTAACAACATAATGATTAGTGTCCTGTTCTCTCAGTATCATACAGTAGTAACAACATAATGATTAGTGTCCTGTTCTCTCAGTATCTTACAGTAGTAACAACATAATGATTAGTGTCCTGTTCTCTCAGTATCATACAGTAGTAACAACAGAATGATTAGTGTCCTGTTCTCTCAGTATCTTACAGTAGTAACAACATAGAATGATTAGTGTCCTGTTCTCTCAGTATCATACAGTAGTAACATAATGATTAGTGTCCTGTTCTCTCAGTATCATACAGTATTAACAACATAATGATTAGTGTCCTGTTCTCTCAGTATCATACAGTAGTAACAACATAGAATGATTAGTGTCCTGTTCTCTCAGTATCTTACAGTAGTAACAACATAGAATGATTAGTGTCCTGTTCTCTCAGTATCATACAGTAGTAACATAATGATTAGTGTCCTGTTCTCTCAGTATCATACAGTATTAACAACATAATGATTCGTGTCCTGTTCTCTCAGTATCATACAGTAGTAACAACATAATGATTAGTGTCCTGTTCTCTCAGTATCTTACAGTAGTAACAACATAGAATGATTAGTGTCCTGTTCTCTCAGTATCATACAGTAGTAACATAATGATTAGTGTCCTGTTCTCTCAGTATCATAAAGTAGTAACAACATAGAATGATTAGTGTCCTGTTCTCTCAGTATCATACAGTAGTAACAACATAGAATGATTAGTGTCCTGTTTTCTCAGTATCATACAGTAGTAACATAATGATTAGTGTCCTGTTCTCTCAGTATCATACAGTAGTAACAACATAATGATTAGTGTCCTGTTCTCTCAGTATCATACAGTAGTAACAACATAATGATTAGTGTCCTGTTCTCTCAGTATCTTACAGTAGTAACAACATAGAATGATTAGTGTCCTGTTCTCTCAGTATCATACAGTAGTAACATAATGATTAGTGCCCTGTTCTCTCAGTATCATACAGTAGTAACATAATGATTAGTGTCCTGTTCTCTCAGTATCATACAGTAGTAACAACATAATGATTAGTGCCCTGTTCTCTCAGTATCATACAGTAGTAACATAATGATTAGTGTCCTGTTCTCTCAGTATCATACAATAGTAACAACATATAATGATTAGTGTCCTGTTCTCTCAGTATCATACAGTAGTAACAACATAGAATGATTAGTGTCCTGTTCTCTCAGTATCATACAGTAGTAACAACAGAATGATTAGTGTCCTGTTCTCTCAGTATCATACAGTAGTAACAACAGAATGATTAGTGTCCTGTTCTCTCAGTATCTTACAGTAGTAACAACATAATGATTAGTGTCCTGTTCTCTCAGTATCATACAGTAGTAACAACATAATGATTAGTGTCCTGTTCTCTCAGTATCATACAGTAGTAACAACAGAATGATTAGTGTCCTGTTCTCTCAGTATCATACAGTAGTAACAACATATAATGATTAGTGTCCTGTTCTCTCAGTATCATACAGTAGTAACAACATAGAATTATTAGTGTCCTGTTCTCTCAGTATCATACAGTAGTAACAACAGAATGATTAGTGTCCTGTTCTCTCTGTATCATACAATAGTAACAACATATAATGATTAGTGTCCTGTTCTCTCAGTATCATACAGTAGTAACAACATAATGATTAGTGTCCTGTTCTCTCAGTATCATACAGTAGTAACAACATAGAATGATTAGTGTCCTGTTCTCTCAGTATCATACAGTAGTAACAACATAGAATGATTAGTGTCCTGTTCTCTCAGTATCATACAGTAGTAACATAATGATTAGTGTCCTGTTCTCTCAGTATCATACAGTAGTAACAACATAATGATTAGTGTCCTGTTCTCTCAGTATCATACAGTAGTAACAACATATTTTAACAAGGCTAATCTGAAAACAAGACTCCCTAAATTTTATCAGCATATCGATTGCGCAACCAGGGGTGGAAAGACCCTGGATCATTGTTACTCTAACTTCCGCGACGCATATAAGGCCCTGCCCCGCCCCCCTTTCGGAAAAGCTGACCACGACTCCATTTTGTTGATCCCTGCCTACAGACAGAAACTAAAACAAGAAGCTCCCACGCTGAGGTCTGTCCAACGCTGGTCCGACCAAGCTGACTCCACACTCCAAGACTGCTTCCATCACATGGACTGGGAGATGTTTCGTATTGCGTCAGACAACAACATTGACGAATATGCTGATACGGTGTGCGAGTTCATTAGAACGTGCGTTGAAGATGTCGTTCCCATAGCAACGATTAAAACATTCCCTAACCAGAAACCGTGGATTGATGGCAGCATTCGTGTGAAACTGAAGGCACGAACCACTGCTTTTAATCAGGGCAAGGTGTCTGGTAACATGGCTGAATACAAACAGTGCAGCTATTCCCTCCCTCAAGGCTATCAAACAAGCTAAGCGCCAGTACAGAGACAAAGTAGAATCTCAATTCAACGGCTCAGACACAAGAGGTATGTGGCAGGGTCTACAGTCAATCACAGGACTACAGGAAGAAACCCAGCCCAGTCACGGACCAGGATGTCTTGCTCCCAGGCAGACTAAATAACTTTTGCCCGCTTTGAGGACAATACAGTGCCACTGACACGGCCTGCAACGGAATCATGCGGTCTGGGCCACCATTATTCCTGTTCCCAAGAAAGCTAAGGTAACTGAGCTAAGCGACTACCGCCCGTAGCACTCATCCGTCATCATGAAGTGCTTTGAGAGACTAGTCAAGGACCATATCACCTCCACCCTACCTGACACCCTTGACCCACTCCAATTTGCTTACCGCCCAAATAGGTCCACAGGACGATGCAATCTCAACCACACTGCACACTGCCTAACCCATCTGGACAAGAGGAATACCTATGTGAGAATGCTGTTCATCGACTACAGCTCGGCATTCAACACCATAGTACCCTCCCAAGCTCGTCATCAAGCTCGAGACCCTGGGTCTCGACCCCGCCCCTGTGCAACTGGGTACTGGACTTCCTGACGGGCCGCCCCCAGGTGGTGAGGGTAGGCAACAACATCTCCTCCCCGCTGATCCTCAACACTGGGGCCCCCAAAGAGGTGCGTTCTGAGCCCCCTCCTGTACTCCCTGTTCACCCACGACTGCGTGGCCATGCACGCCTCCAACTCAATCATCAAGTTTGCGGACGACACAGCAGTGGTAGGCTTGATTACCAACAACGGCAGGACGGCCTACAGGGAGGAGGTGAGGGCCTCGGAGTGTGGTGTCAGGAAAATAACCTCACACTCAACGTCAACAAAACTAAGGAGATGATTGTGGACTTCCAGGAAACAGCAGAGGGAACACCCCCATCCACATCGATGGAACAGTAGTGGAGAGGGTAGCAAGTTTTAAGTTCCTCGGCATACACATCACAGACAAACTGAATTGGTCCACTCACACAGACAGCATCGTGAGGAAGGCGCAGCAGCGCCTCTTCAGCCTCAGGAGGCTGAAGAATTCGGCTTGTCACCAAAAGCACTCACAAACTTCTACAGATGCACAATCGAGAGCATCCTGGCGGGCTGTATCACCGCCTGGTATGGCAACTGCACTGCCCTCAACCGTAAGGCTCTCCAGAGGGTAGTGAGGTCTGCACAACGCATCACCGAGGGCAAACTACCTGCCCTCCAGGACACCTACACCACCCGATGCTACAGGAAGGCCATAAAGATCATCAAGGACATCAACCACCCGAGCCACTGCCTGTTCACCCCGCTGTCATCCAGAAGGCGAGGTCAGTACAGGTGCATCAAAGCTGGGACCGAGAGACTGAAAAACAGCTTCTATCTCAAGGCCATCAGACTGTTAAACAGCCACCACTAACATTGAGTGGCTACTGCCAACACACTGTCAATGACACTGACTACTCCAGCCACTTTAATCATGAGAATTGATGGGAAATATGTAAATATATCACTAGCCACTTTAAACAATATACCTTATATAATGTTTACTTACCCTACATTGTTCATCTCATATGCATACGTTTGATACTGTACTCTATCATCGACTGCATCCTTATATAATACATGTATCACTAGCCACTTTAACTATGCCACTTGGTTTACATACTTATCTCATATGTATATACCTTTCGATATTTGATTTAATTTGGACTGAGAGGGATATAACCTCTCTCTCTACTATACTATAGGTGATGGACTGAGAGGGATATAACCTCTCTCTCTACTATACTATAGGTGATGGACTGAGAGGGATATAACCTCTCTCTCTACTATACTATAGGTGATGGACTGAGAGGGATATAACCTCTCTCTCTACTATACTATAGGTGATGGACTGAGAGGGATATAACCTCTCTCTCTACTATACTATAGGTGATGGACTGAGAGGGATATAACCTCTCTCTCTACTATACTATAGGTGATGGACTGAGAGGGATATAACCTCTCTCTCTACTATACTATAGGTGATGGACTGAGAGGGATATAACCTCTCTCTCTACTATACTATAGGTGATGGACTGAGAGGGATATAACCTCTCTCTCTACTATACTATAGGTGATGGACTGAGAGGGATATAACCTCTCTCTCTACTATACTATAGGTGATGGACTGAGAGGGATATAACCTCTCTCTCTACTATAACAGTCTGGTGATGGACTGAGAGGGATATAACCTCTCTCTCTACTATACTATAGGTGATGGACTGAGAGGGATATAACCTCTCTCTCTACTATACTATGGTGATGGACTGAGAGTGATATAACCTCTCTCTCTACTATACTATAGGTGATGGACTGAGAGGGATATAACCTCTCTCTCTACTATACTATAGGTGATGGACTGAGAGGGATATAACCTCTCTCTACTATACTATAGGTGATGGACTGAGAGGGATATAACCTCTCTCTCTACTATACTATAGGTGATGGACTGAGAGGGATATAACCTCTCTCTCTACTATACTATAGGTGATGGACTGAGAGGGATATAACCTCTCTCTCTACTATACTATAGGTGATGGACTGAGAGGGATATAACCTCTCTCTCTACTATACTATAGGTGATGGACTGAGAGGGATATAACCTCTCTCTCTACTATACTATAGGTGATGGACTGAGAGGGATATAACCTCTCTCTCTACTATACTATAGGTGATGGACTGAGAGGGATATAACCTCTCTCTCTACTATACTATAGGTGATGGACTGAGAGGGATATAACCTCTCTCTACTATACTATAGGTGATGGACTGAGAGGGATATAACCTCTCTCTCTACTATACTATAGGTGATGGACTGAGAGTGATATAACCTCTCTCTCCTATACTATAGGTGATGGACTGAGAGGATATAACCTCTCTCTCTACTATACTATAGGTGATGGACTGAGAGGGATATAACCTCTCTCTACTATACTATAGGTGATGGACTGAGAGGGATATAACCTCTCTCTCTACTATACTTTAGGTGATGGACTGAGAGGGATATAACCTCTCTCTCTACTATACTATAGGTGATGGACTGAGAGTGATATAACCTCTCTCTCTACTATACTATAGGTGATGGACTGAGAGGGATATAACCTCTCTCTCTACTATACTATAGGTGATGGACTGAGAGGGATATAACCTCTCTCTCTACTATACTATAGGTGATGGACTGAGAGGGATATAACCTCTCTCTCTACTATACTTTAGGTGATGGACTGAGAGGGATATAACCTCTCTCTCTACTATACTATAGGTGATGGACTGAGAGGGATATAACCTCTCTCTCTACTATACTATAGGTGATGGACTGAGAGGGATATAACCTCTCTCTCTACTATACTATAGGTGATGGACTGAGAGGGATATAACCTCTCTCTACTATACTATAGGTGATGGACTGAGAGGGATATAACCTCTCTCTCTACTATACTATAGGTGATGGACTGAGAGGGATATAACCTCTCTCTCTACTATACTATAGGTGATGGACTGAGAGTGATATAACCTCTCTCTCTACTATACTATAGGTGATGGACTGAGAGGGATATAACCTCTCTCTCTACTATACTATAGGTGATGGACTGAGAGGGATATAACCTCTCTCTCTACTATACTATAGGTGATGGACTGAGAGGGATATAACCTCTCTCTCTACTATACTATAGGTGATTGACTGAGAGTGATATAACCTCTCTCTCTACTATACTATAGGTGATGGACTGAGAGGGATATAACCTCTCTCTCTACTATACTATAGGTGATGGACTGAGAGGGATATAACCTCTCTCTCTCTCTACTATACTATAGGTGATGGACTGAGAGGGATATAACCTCTCTCTCTACTATACTATAGGTGATGGACTGAGAGGGATATAACCTCTCTCTCTACTATACTATAGGTGATGGACTGAGAGGGATATAACCTCTCTCTCTACTATACTATAGGTGATGGACTGAGAGGGATATAACCTCTCTCTCTCTCTACTATAACAGTCTGGTGATGGACTGAGAGGGATATAACCTCTCTCTCTCTCTACTATAACAGTCTGGTGATGGACTGAGAGGGATATAACCTCTCTCTCTCTCTCTCTCTCTCTACTATAACAGTCTGGTGATGGACTGAGAGGGATATGAGCACAGCTACCACAACGTGTGAATCATTCACCATTACATCATAATATAAACCAAAGTGAATAATCTTGTAATTACTCAGCCAAATTGAGATGGTCTGGGATGAGTCGGACTGCAGAGTGAAGGAAAAGCAGCCAACAAGTGCTCAGCATATGTGGAAACTCCTTCAAGACTGTTGGAAATGCATTCCAGGTGAAGCTGGTTGAGAGAATGCCAAGAGTGTGCAAAGCTGTCATCAAGGCAAAGGGTGGCTATTTGAAGTGTGTCTTGAATTCCAAAGGCGAAGGGTGCTGGTTAAGTCACAGCCAGAAGAGGACTGGCCACCCCACATAGCCTGGTTCCTCTCTAGGTTTCTTCCTAGGTTTTGGCCTTTCTAGGGAGTTTTTCCTAGCCACCGTGCTTCTACACCTGCATTGCTTGCTGTTTGGGGTTTTAGGCTGGGTTTCTGTACAGCACTTTGAGATATCAGCTGATGTACGAAGGGCTATATAAATACATTTGATTTGATTTGATTTTGATTTGACTAAATACTTTTTTGCCCCACTGTACATTACATTACATTACATTACATGAAATCCATAATAAAAATCCATTTAAATTACAGGTTGTAATGTAACAAAATAGGAAAAACGCCAAGGGCAATGAATACTTTTGCAAGGCACTGTAGATATTCTTTCAGTTTGTCCCATTTATTTTCCAGCGATTGAACTAGCTAGCAGTACAGAAGGCAAAGGCAGATTAGCCAATTGTCGCCTGATCCTCACAAGTCACCCTGAACTTTTTCCGCAAAATTCTCGATTTCCTTCCCCAGCGAATGATGGGGATCTGGGCCTGGTCGGGTGTTTGCAGTATCTCCCCCCCCTTCTGACTCGTTGAAGAAAAACTCTTTGTCTAATCGGAGGTGAGTAATCGCAGTTCTGATGTTCAGAAGCTCTTTTCTGTCATAAGAGACGGTAGCAGCAACATTATGTATAACGACCAACACAAAAAGCATGGTTGGTTAAGAGCTAATAAGATGGCCACCCTCCCGGGTGGCGCAGTGGTCTAGGGCACTGATTTGTCATCCGGTTTAGGGAGGGTTTGGCCGGCAGGGATGTCCTTGTCTCATCGCGCACTAGTGACTCCTGTGGCGGACTGGGCGCAGTACACGCTGACCAGGTGCACGGTGTTTCCTCCGACACATTGGTGCGGCTGGCTTCTGGGTTGGATGTGCGTTGTGTCAAGAAGCAGTGCGGCTTGGTTGGGGTTGTGTTTCAGAGGACGCATGGCTCTCGACCTTCGTCTCTCCCGAGTCCGTACGGGAGTTGCAACGATGACACAAGACTGTAACTACTACCAATTGGAAACCACGAAATTGCGGAGAAAAAAATAAATAAAAAACAGCCAATAAGACTGCAGCCCGCCCCCTCCCCCCCCTCCGACACCATCATACATATGGCTCAGGGTAGGTCTATAAACTTCAGCACACAGGGAAACAACATGACTCGTAGTGTTGCATCATGGTCCACATTTATTTAACATTCGACAATGTGTTTTAGTGTACACAAACCTTTTTCATTTTGACGCTTAACAACTCCGACACTCAAATAGAGACATTGATTGAACTACTACCCATTTTAAGATGGTGTTTAAATAGAGCTGCATAATACACTGTTCACAGCAGACATGTTTGTTTATATACACAATGCTAAATAACTCAAAGAAAAATAAAATAGTTTAAAAATTGCTTTAATGGGTGCAGTTTGACAAGACTGTCATCAGTCACTACATATAAAAGCTTAAATTAATTAAGACAATAGGTAATAAATCTAAAAGCTGCTTTGTGAAGGCTGTTGGGATACGATAGTGTCAGGGTGATGGTACAGTAGATGTTGGGATAGGATAGTGTCAGGGTGATGGTAAAGTAGATGTTTGTGGACAGACAGGGAAATAGGAGTGACAGACAGTGAAATAGGAGTGACAGACAGTGAAATAGGAGTGACAGACAGCGCCAAATGGCTCTGGTCAAGAGCAGTGTGCTATATAGGAAACAGGAAGCCATTTGGGAAGCACCCCCAGTCTACATTATGTCCTGTCTACATGTCTACATAGAAGAGGCCAAGCATCTCCTCTGGGGTAAAGGGTCTAGAATGTTCTATAAAGTGTAATGCCCTAATATTGTAAACTGGGAAAGAGACAACCAAAACCAGAAACATACGGCCACTCACTGCAATCAAATCAAATATTAAAAGCTTAATATAATAATAATTTACATTCTACATGACTGTATGTGAGATTTCAGTGACTATTTGGTTTTTCCTGATTGAATCAATCGAACAAGACCCATTGGTACAGACCTCTGACCCATTGGTACAGACCTCTGACCCATTGGTACAGGCCTCTGACCCATTGGTACAGACCTCTGACCCATTGGTACAGACCTCTGATGATCTTTATACCGTAGAGATAATATGTTTAGAAATGGCATATGCCAACTCTTTGTCACTGGATTAAAGTGAATGATACCACTCAAGTTCATACACTCATATTCATCTCCAAACAGACATGACGTATATAATAGTCGGCTGGGCAAAAGGACCAGGTGATGATTAGCTGGACAAACTGCCTGACGATGGAGAAATCCCAAATGGCACCCTATTCCCTATGTAGTGCACTCATTATTATTTTTTTTATATCAGGGCCCATAGTGCTCCTATAGCGCTCTGGTCAAAAGTAATGAGCTTTATAGGGGAATAGGGGGTGCTATTTTGGACAGAGCAACGATGCTCTGACGGGTGGATGAACAGAGAACAGCAATAGAGCAGAATGAGAAATGTTCCTCAAAGCATAATGGAAACAGAGGCACTACATCATGTTCCACGTGCAAATCCTTCTTCAGAAACGTTTAAAACGTTTAAAAAATAAAAAATAAACGTTTTATCCGATCCCCAGTGTACTAGAAAAAGGTTAAGCTTGTTTTCATTGACATTATTCTTCTGTTCACAAGGCAAAAGGACCGTTCTGTCTGTTTCCTCATATTCGGGTTGGAATTAGAATTCATTATTATTATTATATTATTTCTATTGTCATTTCCAATATATTCACAATCCTCTCTAGCTGAATAAATAGCTCAAGGTACAACACTTTGAAAAAAATCTATCTATGTGATGATGATGGTTAAATTCAAGTAATGTAGAAGCTGGCCCTGTATCAGTGTTGTTATTGGAGGAAGCTGGCCCTGTATCAGTGTTGTTATTGGGGGAAGCTGGCCCTGTATCAGTGTTGTTATTGGGGGAAGCTGGCCCTGTATCAGTGTTGTTATTGGGGAAGCTGGTCCTGTATCAGTGTTGTTATTGGGGAAATGTTTCAGTGTTGTTATAGGGGAAGCTGGCCCTGTATCAGTTGTTATTGGGGAAGCTGGCCCTGTATCAGTGTTGTTATTGGGGAAGCTGGTCCTGTTTCAGTGTTGTTATAGGGGGAAGCTGGCCCTGTATCAGTTGTTATTGGGGGAAATGTTTCAGTGTTGTTATTGGGGGAAGCTGGTCCTGTATCAGTGTTGTTATTGGAGGAAGCTGGCCCTGTATCAGTGTTGTTATTGGGGAAGCTGGCCCTGTATCAGTGTTGTTATTGGGGGAAGCTGGCCCTGTATCAGTGTTGTTATTGGGGAAGCTGGCCCTGTATCAGTGTTGTTATTGGGGAAGCTGGCCCTGTATCAGTGTTGTTATTGGGGAAGCTGGCCCTGTATCAGTGTTGTTATTGGGGAAGCTGGCCCTGTATCAGTTGTTATTGGGGGAAGCTGGCCCTGTATCAGTGTTGTTATTGGGGGAAAATGTTTCAGTTGTTATTGGGGAAGCTGGTCCTGTATCAGTGTTGTTATTGGAGGAAGCTGGCCCTGTATCAGTGTTGTTATTGGGGAAGCTGGCCCTGTATCAGTGTTGTTATTGGGGGAAGCTGGCCCTGTATCAGTGTTGTTATTGGGGGAAGCTGGCCCTGTATCAGTGTTGTTATTGGGGAAGCTGGCCCTGTATCAGTGTTGTTATTGGGGAAGCTGGCCCTGTATCAGTGTTGTTATTGGGGAAGCTGGCCCTGTATCAGTGTTGTTATTGGGGAAGCTGGCCCTGTATCAGTGTTGTTATTGGGGGAAGCTGGCCCTGTATCAGTGTTGTTATTGCGGGAAGCTGGCCCTGTATCAGTTGTTATTGGGGAAGCTGGCCCTGTATCAGTGTTGTTATTGGGGAAGCTGGCCCTGTATCAGTGTTGTTATTGGGGGAAGCTGGCCCTGTATCAGTTGTTATTGGGGGAAATGTCTCAGTGTTGTTATTGGGGGAAGCTGGCCCTGTATCAGTGTTGTTATTGGGGAAGCTGGTCCTGTATCAGTGTTGTTATTGGGGAAGCTGGTCCTGCATCAGTGTTGTTATTGGGGGAAGCTGGCCCTGTATCAGTGTTGTTATTGGGGGAAGCTGGCCCTGTATCAGTGTTGTTATTGGGGGAAGCTGGCCCTGTATCAGTGTTGTGTTTCAGTGTTGTTATTGGGGAAGCTGGCCCTGTATCAGTGTTGTTATTGGGGAAGCTGGCCCTGTATCAGTGTTGTTATTGGAGGAAGCTGGCCCTGTATCAGTGTTGTTATTGGGGAAGCTGGTCCTGTATCAGTGTTGTTATTGGGGAAGCTGGCCCTGTATCAGTTGTTATTGGGGAAGCTGGTCCTGTATCAGTGTTGTTATTGGGGGAAGCTGGTCCTGTATCAGTGTTGTTATTGGGGGAAGCTGGCCCTGTATCAGTGTTGTTATTGGGGAAGCTGGCCCTGTATCAGTGTTGTTATTGGGGGAAGCTGGCCCTGTATGAGTTGTTATTGGGGGAAATGTTTCAGTGTTGTTATTGGGGGAAGCTGGCCCTGTATCAGTGTTGTTATTGGGGGAAGCTGGCCCTGTATCAGTGTTGTTATTGGGGGAAGCTGGCCCTGTATCAGTGTTGTTATTGGGGGAAGCTGGCCCTGTATCAGTGTTGTTATTGGGGGAAGCTGGTCCTGTATCAGTGTTGTTATTGGGGAAGCTGGCCCTGTATCAGTGTTGTTATTGGAGGGCTGGCCCTGTAAGCTTGTTATTGGAGGAAGCTGGCCCTGTATCAGTGTTGTTATTGGAGGAAGCTGGCCCTGTATCAGTGTTGTTATTGGAGGAAGCTGGCCCTGTATCAGTGTTGTTATTGGGGGAAGCTGGCCCTGTATCAGTGTTGTTATTGGGGAAGCTGGCCCTGTATCAGTGTTGTTATTGGGGAAGCTGGTCCTGTATCAGTGTTGTTATAGGGGGAACATGTATCAGTGTTGTTATTTGGGGGTAGCACTATTCACTATCCAGAGGAAGGAAGGGTGGGGTGGTCATAGGTCATAGGTCATAGGTCATAGGTCATAGGTCATAGGTCATAGGTCATACAGTTAGAGGAACTGATAATAAAAGGTGCTGTGTGCAGAAGTTGCACTATAACTACTTTAGAAATATAAATGTCTTTGTAAATAAATAAATACATGCATAAATAAATAAATGATAATGTTGTTAAATATATAAATATAACCTCAACTTAATAAAATAAAAAAATCTGACTCGGATATTAATTAAGATTAAATTTGGAGGATTTTCATAAATGATGTATGTCAGAGCTAGTGTAGATCGTCTCGTCTACTGAGAGTAGATACAGAGATGTAGCTGAACCATCATGTGTTTCTTTCTACTAGAAAACCAGTGTGAACGATTGATCGATGCCAACCCTTCTCTCGTCGCCAGGCTGTGGATGCATCCCAACTGGCACACGACTGTCTGCATAGTTCACTGCATTTGACCAGAGCAACTATGAAAGAGATTTCATAGGACATTTTCTTTTTTTTTTCTTTTTTTTCCCCTGATGGAATAAATGTGTTATTCAATAAGCTCAGTGTGTTGCTGATAAATACCATACAGTACATCATAATGCAAGTCTATAAAATAACAAACTGGTAACTACCCCTCTCCCCGTCTCTCTTCCTCCGTTCTCTCGGCTCGGAACATTCTGGTAAAGTAAGGAGGTTTGGGCTCAGTCCCAAATGATACCTTATTCCCTACTTAGTGTACTACTTTAGACCAGAGCCTGTACCCTATTCCCTATGTAGTGCACTACTTTTGACCAGAGCCCTATAAGCCCTTCTTACAGTAGCTATGACCAGCCCTATAGGCCCTTCTTACAGTAGCTATGACCAGCCCTGTAAGCCCTTCTTACAGTAGCTATGACCAGCCCTATAGGCCCTTCTTACAGTAGCTATGACCAGCCCTATAGGCCCTTCTTACAGTAGCTATGACCAGCCCTATAGGCCCTTCTTACAGTAGATATGACCAGCCCTATAGGCCCTTCTTACAGTAGCTATGACCAGCCCTATAGGCCCTTCTTACAGTAGATATGACCAGCCCTATAGGCCCTTCTTACAGTAGCTATGACCAGCCCTATAGGCCCTTCTTACAGTAGATATGACCAGCCCTATAGGCCCTTCTTACAGTAACTATGACCAGCCCTATAGGCCCTTCTTACAGTAGATATGACCAGCCCTATAGGCCCTTCTTACAGTAGCTATGACCAGCCCTATAGGCCCTTCTTACAGTAGCTATGACCAGCCCTATAGGCCCTTCTTACAGTAGCTACCAGCCCTAGGCCCTTCTTATAGCTATGACCAGCCCTATAGGCCCTTCTTACAGTAGATATGACCAGCCCTATAGGCCCTTCTTACAGTAGCTATGACCAGCCCTATAGGCCCTTCTTACAGTAGCTATGACCAGCCCTATAGGCCCTTCTTTCAGTAACTATGACCAGCCCTATAGGCCCTTCTTACAGTAGCTATGACCAGCCCTATAGGCCCTTCTTACAGTAGCTATGACCAGCCCTATAGGCCCTTCTTACAGTAGCTATGACCAGCCCTATAGGCCCTGGTCAAAAGCAATGCACTATATAGGGAATAGGGTGGTATTTGGGCCTCAGTCTTGGAGAGGGGTTAAACCAGACAATAAGGCCAACACAGACAGACAGTGGTACAGGCCTGACAGACACACAACGATGACGGAGGCCTCAGGGCCTTAGATACGCTGGTGGTCAGCTTGGGATAAACTGGGCGTGTGCAGGAGGAGGAGGAGGAGGAGGAGCAAGTCGGTTACTAGTGTAGGAGGGTTAAGGGGTCAGCACAGGAGGGAAAGGAGTATTACGGCTGGAGTCGATATACAGGCTAGTCTTTTGGTGTTCTATTGTCTTGTCTATGAGACGTGGTGATTCACATCCTCATCTGTCCAGCTCTTCTTCTGGATAGTTTGGATCTGACAGAAACAAGAGGGAGAGAATATATATATGTATATATTCATTAAAACAATGACTCAAACAGGCTTACATTGTACATGTGATCCAGAGCCACTACAGTAGTGAGTCATTTAACAGACTCTCTTAGAGAGTGTTACAGTAGCCAGACTCTCTTATCAGTCTTAGTGAGTCATTTAACAGACTCTCTTATCCTTACAGTAGTGAGTCATTTAGTTATCAGTAGTGAGTCATTTAACAGACTCTCTTATCCAGAGAGACAGTAGTGAGTCTTTAGCAGACTCTCTTATCAGTAGACTGTAGTGAGTCATTTAGCAGACTCTCTTATCCAGAGAGACTTACAGTAGTGAGTCATTTAGCAGACTCTCTTATCCAGAGAGTGTTACAGTAGTGAGTCATTTAACAGACTCTCTTATCCAGGGCAACTTCCAATCAGTGCATTCCACTAACGTAGGTAAAACAACCACATACGATCATGATCATTGTAAAGTAAGAACCTAAGGCCTTCTTCAAACCAGCCGGTACGTGGAAAACCATTGCTATTAAGACTAGAGGTGCCATCAACAGATCTAAGTGCGACAGCCATATTACCTGATGGATCCAGCCAGGAGAGGGTTAAATGCATAGAGCCAGTCGTGCATCTCCTTGTCGTTGCTGGCTTGGAGCAGTATCCCGCGGTGCTCAGTACACACAGCAAACGCGTTTGGTGTCTGGGTAGAAACACACAGAGAGAAAGTACAGTGATGTTAAAACCAGCCAGCTTCTGAAAGGAAAGCTTCTCTTTGTGTTTTTACCACGGGGAGGAAAAACGTCTGTCTTTTCAAATACTGTAGATAGATTTTACACATAGTGTACAAAACATTAGGTACACCTTCCTAATATTGAGTTGCACCCCCTCCTTTTTGTTCTCGGAAAGCCTCAATTCAATCAGGGCGTGGACTCTACAAGAAAGTGTTCCACAGGGATGCTGGCCCAATTTGACTCCAATGCTTCCCACAGTTGTGTCAAGATGGCTGGATGTCCTTTGGGTGGTGGACCATTCTTGATACACACAGGAAGCTGTTGGGTGTGAAAAAACCAGCAGCGTTGCAGTTCTTGACTCAAACCGGTGCACCTGACACCTTCTACCCCGTTTAAAGGCACTTCAATATTTAGCCTTTCCCCATTCAACCTCTGAATGGTACACATACACAAACCATGTCTCAATTGTCTGAAGGCTTAAAAATCATTATTTAACCCGTCTCCTCCCCTTCATCTACACTGATTGAAGTGGATTTAACAAGGGACATCAATAAGGGATCATAGCTTTCACCTGGATTCACCTGGTCAGTCTGTGTCATGGAAAGATCAGGTGTTCCTAATGTTTTGTACACTCTGTGTGTGTGTCAACTAAAAGAGGATGTGAGATGGTGTTCCTAATGTTTTGTACACTCAGTGTGTGTGTCAACTAAAAGAGGATGTGAGATGGTGTTCCTAATGTTTGTAAAGGTATGTTGGCAGGTAAAGTTATCTAAAGGTATGTCGTCAGGTAAAGTTATCTAAAGGTATGTTGACAGGTAAAGTTATCTAAAGGTATGTCGTCAGGTAAAGCTATCTAAAGGCATGTTGGCAGGTAAAGATGTCAGGTAAAGTTATCTAAAGGCATGTTGTCAGGTAAAGTTATCTAAAGGTGTCGTCAAAAGGGTATGTTGTCAGGTAAAGTTATCTAAAGGTATGTTGTCATAAAGTTATCTAAAGGTATGATTCAGGTAAAGTTATCTAAAGGCATGTTGGCAGGTAAAGATGTCAGGTAAAGTTATCTAAAGGTGTGTTGTCAGGTAAAGTTATCTAAAGGCATGTTGTCAGGTAAAGTTATCTAAAGGCATGTTGTCAGGTAAAGTTATCTAAAGGTATGTTGTCAGGTAAAGTTATCTAAAGGTATGTTGTCAGGTAAAGTTATCTAAAGGCATGTTGGCAGGTAAAGATGTCAGGTAAAGTTATCTAAAGGCATGTTGGCAGGTAAAGATATCAGGTAAAGTTATCTAAAGGTATGTTGTCAGGTAAAGTTATCTAAAGGTATGTTGGCAGGTAAAGTTATCTAAAGGTATGTTGGCAGGTAAAGTTATCTAAAGGTATGTTGTCAGGTAAAGTTATCTAAAGGCATGTTGGCAGGTAAAGATGTCATTTAAAGTTATCTAAAGGTGTGTTGTCAGGTAAAGTTATCTAAAGGATAGTTGGCAGGTAAAGTTATCTAAAGGTATGTTGTCAGGTAAAGTTATCTAAAGGTGTGTTGGCAGGTAAAGTTATCTAAAGGTATGTTGGCAGGTAAAGTTATCTAAAGGCATGTTGGCAGGTAAAGATGTCATTTAAAGTTATCTAAAGGTGTGTCATCAGGTAAAGTTATCTAAAGGATAGTTGGCAGGTAAAGTTATCTAAAGGCATGTTGTCAGGTAAAGTTATCTAAAGGTGTGTTGTCAGGTAAAGTTATCTAAAGGTATGTTGTCAGGTAAAGTTATCTAAAGGTATGTTGTCAGGTAAAGTTATCTAAAGGTGTGTTGTCAGGTAAAGTTATCTAAAGGCAAGTTGTCAGGTAAAGTTATCTAAAGGTATGTTGTCAGGTAAAGTTATCTAAAGGCATGTTGGCAGGTAAAGATGTCAGGTAAAGTTATCTAAAGGTGTGTTGTCAGGTAAAGTTATCTAAAGGCATGTTGTCAGGTAAAGTTATCTAAAGGCATGTTGTCAGGTAAAGTTATCTAAAGGTATGTTGTCAGGTAAAGTTATCTAAAGGCATGTTGTCAGGTAAAGTTATCAGGTAAAGTTATCTAAAGGTATGTTGTCAGGTAAAGTTATCTAAAGGCATGTTGGCAGGTAAAGATGTCAGGTAAAGTTATCTAAAGGCATGTTGGCAGGTAAAGATATCAGGTAAAGTTATCTAAAGGTATGTTGTCAGGTAAAGTTATCTAAAGGTATGTTGGCAGGTAAAGTTATCTAAAGGTGTGTCGTCAGGTAAAGTTATCTAAAGACATGTTGGCAGGTAAGGATGTCAGGTAAAGTTATCTAAAGGTGTGTTGTCAGGTAAAGTTATCTAAAGGATAGTTGGCAGGTAAAGATATCAGGTAAAGTTATCTAAAGGTATGTTGTCAGGTAAAGTTATCTAAAGGTGTGTTGGCAGGTAAAGTTATCTAAAGGTATGTTGGCAGGTAAAGTTATCTAAAGGCATGTTGGCAGGTAAAGATGTCATTTAAAGTTATCTAAAGGTGTGTCATCAGGTAAAGTTATCTAAAGGATAGTTGGCAGGTAAAGTTATCTAAAGGTGTGTTGTCAGGTAAAGTTATCTCAAGGTGTGTTGTCAGGTAAAGTTATCTAAAGGTATGTTGTCAGGTAAAGTTATCTAAAGGATAAAAAGTTATCTAAAGGTATGTTGGCAGGTAAAGATGTCAGGTAAAGTTATCTAAAGGCCTGTTGGCAGGTAAAGATGTCATTTAAAGTTATCTAAAGGTGTGTTGGTAGGTAAAGTTATCTAAAGGTGTGTTGTCAGGTGAAGTTATAAAGTTATCAGGTAAAGTTATCTAAAGTGTGTTGGCAGGTAAAGATGTCAGGTAAAGTTATCTAAAGGTATGTTGTCAGGTAAAGTTATCTAAAGGTGTTTGTCAGGTAAAGATGTCATCTAAAGGTATGTTGACAGGTAAAGTTATCTAAAGGCATGTTGGCAGGTAAAGATGTCAGGTAAAGTTATCTAAAGGCATGTTGTCAGGTAAAGTTATCTAAAGGCATGTTGTCAGGTAAAGTTATCTAAAGGTATGTTGTCAGGTAAAGTTATCTAAAGGTGTGTCGTCAGGTAAAGTTATCTAAAGGTATGTTGTCAGGTAAAGTTATCTAAAGGTATGTTGTCAGGTAAAGTTATCTAAAGGCATGTTGGCAGGTAAAGATGTCAGGTAAAGTTATCTAAAGGTGTGTTGTCAGGTAAAGTTATCTAAAGGCATGTTGTCAGGTAAAGTTATCTAAAGGTATGTTGTCAGGTAAAGTCTAAAGGTATGTTGTCAAAAAGTTATCTAAAGGTATGTTGTCAGGTAAAGTTATCTAAAGGCATGTTGTTGTCAGGTAAAGTTATCTAAATGGTATGTTGTCAGGTAAAGTTATCTAAAGGCATGTTGGCAGGTAAAGATATCAGGTAAAGTTATCTAAAGGTATGTTGTCAGGTAAAGTTATCTAAAGGTATGTTGTCAGGTAAAGTTATCTAAAGGTATGTTGGCAGGTAAAGTTATCTAAAGGCATGTTGGCAGGTAAAGATGTCATTTAAAGTTATCTAAAGGTGTGTTGTCAGGTAAAGTTATCTAAAGGATAGTTGGCAGGTAAAGATATCAGGTAAAGTTATCTAAAGGTATGTTGTCAGGTAAAGTTATCTAAAGGTGTGTTGTCAGGTAAAGTTATCTAAAGGTATGTTGGTAAAGTTATCTAAAGGCATGTTGGCAGGTAAAGATGTCATTTAAAGTTATCTAAAGGTGTGTCATCAGGTAAAGTTATCTAAAGGATGTTGGCAGGTAAAGATGTCAGGTAAAGTTATCTAAAGGTATGTTGTCAGGTAAAGTTATCTAAAGGTATGTTGTCAGGTAAAGTTATCTAAAGGTATGTTGGCAGGTAAAGTTATCTAAAGGTATGTTGGCAGGTAAAGATGTCAGGTAAAGTTATCTAAAGGTATGTTGGCAGGTAAAGATTCATTTAAAGTTATCTAAAGGTGTGTTGGTAGGTAAAGTTATCTAAAGGTGTGTTGTTGAAGTTATCTAAAGGTATGTTGTCAGGTAAAGTTATCTAAAGGTGTGTTGGCAGGTAAAGATGTCAGGTAAAGTTATCTAAAGGTATGTTGTCAGGTAAAGTTATCTAAAGGTATGTTGGCAGGTAAAGATGTCAGGTAAAGTTATCTAAAGGTATGTTGGCAGGTAAAGTTATCTAAAGGTATGTTGGCAGGTAAAGTTATCTAAAGGTATGTTGGCAGGTAAAGTTATCTAGGTATGTTGTCAGGTAAAGTTATCTAAAGGTGTGTTGGCAGGTAAAGATGTCAGGTAAAGTTATCTAAAGGTATGTTGTCAGGTAAAGTTATCTAAAGGCGTGTTGGCAGGTAAAGTTATCTAAAGGTGTGTCGTCAGGTAAAGTTATCTAAAGACATGTTGGCAGGTAAGGATGTCAGGTAAAGTTATCTAAAGGTGTGTTGGCAGGTAAAGTTATCTAAAGGTGTGTTGGCAGGTAAAGTTATCTAAAGGTGTGTTGGCAGGTAAAGTTATCTAAAGGTGTGTTGGCAGGTAAAGTTATCTAAAGGTATGTTGTCAGGTAAAGTTATCTAAAGGTGTGTTGTCAAAAGTTATCTAAAGGCAAGTTGTCAGGTAAAGTTATCTAAAGGCATGTTGTCAGGTAAAGTTATCTAAAGGTGTGTTGGCAGGTAAAGTTATCTAAAGGTGTGTTGGCAGGTAAAGTTATCTAAAGGTATGTTGTCAGGTAAAGTTATCTAAAGGTATGTTGTCAGGTAAAGTTATCTAAAGGTGTGTTGTCAGGTAAAGTTATCTAAAGGTGTGTTGTCAGGTAAAGTTATCTAAAGGTGTGTTGGCAGGTAAAGTTATCTAAAGGTATGTTGTCAGGTAAGTTATCTAAAGGTATGTTGTCAGGTAAAGTTATCTAAAGGTGTGTTGTCAGGTAAAGTTATCTAAAGGTGTGTTGTCAGGTAAAGTTATCTAAAGGTGTGTTGTCAGGTAAAGTTATCTAAAGGTCTGTTGGCAGGTAAAGTTATCTAAAGGCATGTTGGCAGGTAAAGATGTCAGGTAAAGTTATCTAAAGGTGTGTTGTCAGGTAAAGTTATCTAAAGGCAAGTTGTCAGGTAAAGTTATCTAAAGGCATGTTGTCAGGTAAAGTTATCTAAAGGTGTGTTGTCAGGTAAAGTTATCTAAAGGCATGTTGTCAGGTAAAGTTATCTAAAGGTATGTTGTCAGGTAAAGTTATCTAAAGGCATGTTGTCAGGTAAAGTTATCTAAAGGCGTGTTGTCAGGTAAAGTTATCTAAAGGCATGTTGTCAGGTAAAGTTATCTAAAGGCATGTTGTCAGGTAAAGTTATCTAAAGGTATGTTGTCAGGTAAAGTTATCTAAAGGTATGTTGTCAGGTAAAGTTATCTAAAGGCATGTTGGCAGGTAAAGATGTCAGGTAAAGTTATCTAAAAGGCATTTGGCAGGTAAAGATGTCAGGTAAAGTTATCTAAAGGCATGTTGGCAGGTAAAGATATCAGGTAAAGTTATCTAAAGGTATGTTGTCAGGTAGAGTTATCTAAAGGTGTGTTGGCAGGTAAAGTTATCTAAAGGTATGTTGGCAGGTAAAGTTATCTAAAGGCATGTTGGCAGGTAAAGATGTCATTTAAAGTTATCTAAAGGTGTGTTGTCAGGTAAAGTTATCTAAAGGATAGTTGGCAGGTAAAGATATCAGGTAAAGTTATCTAAAGGTGTGTTGTCAGGTAAAGTTATCTAAAGGCAAGTTGTCAGGTAAAGATGTCAGGTAAAGTTATCTAAAGGTGTGTTGTCAGGTAAAGTTATCTAAAGGCAAGTTGTCAGGTAAAGTTATCTAAAGGCATGTTGGCAGGTAAGGATGTCAGGTAAAGTTATCTAAAGGTATGGTGGCAGGTAAAGTTATCTAAAGACATGTTGGCAGGTAAGGATGTCAGGTAAAGTTATCTAAAGGTATGGTGGCAGGTAAAGTTATCTAAAGGCAAGTTGTCAGGTAAAGTTATCTAAAGGCATGTTGTCAGGTAAAGTTATCTAAAGGCGTGTTGGCAGGTAAAGTTATCTAAAGGTATGTCGTCAGGTAAAGTTATCTAAAGGTATGTTGACAGGTAAAGTTATCTAAAGGTATGTCGTCAGGTAAAGCTATCTAAAGGCATGTTGGCAGGTAAAGATGTCAGGTAAAGTTATCTAAAGGCATGTTGTCAGGTAAAGTTATCTAAAGGCATGTTGTCAGGTAAAGTTATCTAAAGGTATGTTGTCAGGTAAAGTTATCTAAAGGTATGTTGTCAGGTAAAGTTATCTAAAGGTGTGTTGTCAGGTAAAGTTATCTAAAGGCCTGTTGGCAGGTAAAGATGTCATTTAAAGTTATCTAAAGGTGTGTTGGTAGGTAAAGTTATCTAAAGGTGTGTTGTCAGGTAAAGTTATCTAAAGGTATGTTGTCAGGTAAAGTTATCTAAAGGTGTGTTGGCAGGTAAAGATGTCAGGTAAAGTTATCGAAAGGTATGTCGTCAGGTAAAGTTATCTAAAGGTGTGTTGGCAGGTAAAGATGTCAGGTAAAGTTATCTAAAGGTATGTTGACAGGTAAAGTTATCTAAAGGTATGTTGGCAGGTAAAGTTATCTAAAGGCATGTTGGCAGGTAAAGATGTCAGGTAAAGTTATCTAAAGGTATGTTGGCAGGTAAAGTTATCTAAAGGTGTGTTGTCAGGTAAAGTTATCTAAAGGTGTGTTGGCAGGTAAAGATGTCAGGTAAAGTTATCTAAAGGTATGTTGTCAGGTAAAGTTATCTAAAGGTATGTTGTCAGGTAAAGTTATCTAAAGGTGTGTCGTCAGGTAAAGTTATCTAAAGGTGTGTCGTCAGGTAAAGTTATCTAAAGACATGTTGGCAGGTAAGGATGTCAGGTAAAGTTATCTAAAGGTATGGTGGCAGGTAAAGTTATCTAAAGGATAGTTGGCAGGTAAAGTTATCTAAAGGTGTGTTGGCAGGTAAAGTTATCTAAAGGTATGTTGTCAGGTAAAGTTATCTAAAGGTATGTTGTCAGGTAAAGTTATCTAAAGGTGTGTTGTCAGGTAAAGTTATCTAAAGGCAAGTTGTCAGGTAAAGTTATCTAAAGGCATGTTGTCAGGTAAAGTTATCTAAAGGCGTGTTGGCAGGTAAAGTTATCTAAAGGTATGTTGGCAGGTAAAGTTATCTAAAGGTGTGTTGGCAGGTAAAGTTATCTAAAGGTATGTTGTCAGGTAAAGTTATCTAAAGGTGTGTTGTCAGGTAAAGTTATCTAAAGGTATGTTGGCAGGTAAAGTTATCTAAAGGTGTGTTGTCAGGTAAAGTTATCTAAAGGTATGTTGTCAGGTAAAGTTATCTAAAGGATTGTTGGCAGGTAAAGTTATCTAAAGGTGTGTTGTCAGGTAAAGTTATCTAAAGGTGTGTTGTCAGGTAAAGTTATCTAAAGGTGTGTTGTCAGGTAAAGTTATCTAAAGGTATGTTGGCAGGTAAAGTTATCTAAAGGTATGTTGGCAGGTAAAGATGTCAGGTAAAGTTATCTAAAGGTGTGTTGTCAGGTAAAGTTATCTAAAGGTATGTTGTCAGGTAAAGTTATCTAAAGGTGTGTTGTCAGGTAAAGTTATCTAAAGGCATGTTGTCAGGTAAAGTTATCTAAAGGCATGTTGTCAGGTAAAGTTATCTAAAGGTATGTTGTCTGGTAAAGTTATCTAAAGGTATGTTGTCAGGTAAAGTTATCTAAAGGCATGTTGGCAGGTAAAGATGTCAGGTAAAGTTATCTAAAGGCGTGTTGTCAGGTAAAGTTATCTAAAGGCATGTTGTCAGGTAAAGTTATCTAAAGGCATGTTGTCAGGTAAAGTTATCTAAAGGTATGTTGTCAGGTAAAGTTATCTAAAGGTATGTTGTCAGGTAAAGTTATCTAAAGGCATGTTGGCAGGTAAAGATGTCAGGTAAAGTTATCTAAAGGCATTTGGCAGGTAAAGATGTCAGGTAAAGTTATCTAAAGGCATGTTGGCAGGTAAAGATATCAGGTAAAGTTATCTAAAGGTATGTTGTCAGGTAGAGTTATCTAAAGGTGTGTTGGCAGGTAAAGTTATCTAAAGGTATGTTGGCAGGTAAAGTTATCTAAAGGCATGTTGGCAGGTAAAGATGTCATTTAAAGTTATCTAAAGGTGTGTTGTCAGGTAAAGTTATCTAAAGGATAGTTGGCAGGTAAAGATATCAGGTAAAGTTATCTAAAGGTGTGTTGTCAGGTAAAGTTATCTAAAGGCAAGTTGTCAGGTAAAGATGTCAGGTAAAGTTATCTAAAGGTGTGTTGTCAGGTAAAGTTATCTAAAGGCAAGTTGTCAGGTAAAGTTATCTAAAGGCATGTTGTCAGGTAAAGTTATCTAAAGGTATGTTGTCAGGTAAAGTTATCTAAAGGCATGTTGGCAGGTAAAGATGTCAGGTAAAGTTATCTAAAGGTGTGTTGTCAGGTAAAGTTATCTAAAGGCATGTTGTCAGGTAAAGTTATCTAAAGGCATGTTGTCAGGTAAAGTTATCTAAAGGCATGTTGTCAGGTAAAGTTATCTAAAGGCATGTTGTCAGGTAAAGTTATCTAAAGGCATGTTGTCAGGTAAAGTTATCTAAAGGTATGTTGTCAGGTAAAGTTATCTAAAGGCATGTTGGCAGGTAAAGATGTCAGGTAAAGTTATCTAAAGGCGTGTTGTCAGGTAAAGTTATCTAAAGGCATGTTGTCAGGTAAAGTTATCTAAAGGCATGTTGTCAGGTAAAGTTATCTAAAGGTATGTTGTCAGGTAAAGTTATCTAAAGGTATGTTGTCAGGTAAAGTTATCTAAAGGCATGTTGGCAGGTAAAGATGTCAGGTAAAGTTATCTAAAGGCATGTGTTGGTAGGTAAAGATCTAAAGGTGTGTTGTCAGGTGAAGTTATCTAAAGGTATGTTGTCAGGTAAAGTTATCTAAAGGTGTGTTGGCAGGTAAAGATGTCAGGTAAAGTTATCTAAAGGTATGTTGTCAGGTAAAGTTATCTAAAGGTGTGTTGGCAGGTAAAGATGTATCTAAAGTTATCTAAAGTATGTTGACAGGTAAAGTTATCTAAAGGTATGTTGGCAGGTAAAGTTATCTAAAGGCATGTTGGCAGGTAAAGATGTCAGGTAAAGTTATCTAAAGGTATGTTGGCAGGTAAAGTTATCTAAAGGTGTGTTGTCAGGTAAAGTTATCTAAAGGTGTGTTGGCAGGTAAAGATGTCAGGTAAAGTTATCTAAAGGTATGTTGTCAGGTAAAGTTATCTAAAGGTATGTTGTCAGGTAAAGTTATCTAAAGGTGTGTCGTCAGGTAAAGTTATCTAAAGGTGTGTCGTCAGGTAAAGTTATCTAAAGACATGTTGGCAGGTAAGGATGTCAGGTAAAGTTATCTAAAGGTATGGTGGCAGGTAAAGTTATCTAAAGGATAGTTGGCAGGTAAAGTTATCTAAAGGTGTGTTGGCAGGTAAAGTTATCTAAAGGTATGTTGTCAGGTAAAGTTATCTAAAGGTATGTTGTCAGGTAAAGTTATCTAAAGGTGTGTTGTCAGGTAAAGTTATCTAAAAAGGCAAGTTGTCAG
The DNA here is from genome assembly GCF_018296145.1 of Oncorhynchus tshawytscha. Taxonomy (NCBI): domain Eukaryota; kingdom Metazoa; phylum Chordata; class Actinopteri; order Salmoniformes; family Salmonidae; genus Oncorhynchus; species Oncorhynchus tshawytscha. The sequence continues at coordinate 4,876,868 of NC_056434.1, forward strand.
GTAAAGTTATCTAAAGGCATGTTGTCAGGTAAAGTTATCTAAAGGCGTGTTGGCAGGTAAAGTTATCTAAAGGTGTGTTGGCAGGTAAAGTTATCTAAAGGTATGTTGTCAGGTAAAGTTATCTAAAGGTATGTTGTCAGGTAAAGTTATCTAAAGGTGTGTTGTCAGGTAAAGTTATCTAAAGGTATGTTGGCAGGTAAAGTTATCTAAAGGTGTGTTGGCAGGTAAAGTTATCTAAAGGTATGTTGTCAGGTAAAGTTATCTAAAGGTATGTTGTCAGGTAAAGTTATCTAAGGTGTGTTGTCAGGTAAAGTTATCTAAAGGTGTGTTGTCAGGTAAAGTTATCTAAAGGTGTGTTGTCAGGTAAAGTTATCTAAAGGTATGTTGGCAGGTAAAGTTATCTAAAGGTATGTTGGCAGTAAAGATGTCAGGTAAAGTTATCTAAAGGTGTGTTGTCAGGTAAAGTTATCTAAAGGCAAGTTGTCAGGTAAAGTTATCTAAAGGCATGTTGTCAGGTAAAGTTATCTAAAGGCATGTTGTCAGGTAAAGTTATCTAAAGGCATGTTGTCAGGTAAAGTTATCTAAAGGCATGTTGTCAGGTAAAGTTATCTAAAGGTATGTTGTCAGGTAAAGTTATCTAAAGGCATGTTGGCAGGTAAAGATGTCAGGTAAAGTTATCTAAAGGTGTGTTGTCAGGTAAAGTTATCTAAAGGCATGTTGTCAGGTAAAGTTATCTAAAGGTATGTTGTCAGGTAAAGTTATCAGGTAAAGTTATCTAAAGGTATGTTGTCAGGTAAAGTTATCTAAAGGCATGTTGGCAGGTAAAGATGTCAGGTAAAGTTATCTAAAGGCATTTGGCAGGTAAAGATGTCAGGTAAAGTTATCTAAAGGCATGTTGGCAGGTAAAGATATCAGGTAAAGTTATCTAAAGGTATGTTGTCAGGTAGAGTTATCTAAAGGTGTGTTGGCAGGTAAAAGTTATCTAAAGGTATGTTGGCAGGTAAAGTTATCTAAAGGCATGTTGGCAGGTAAAGATGTCATTTAAAAATTATCTAAAGGTGTGTTGTCAGGTAAAGTTATCTAAAGGATAGTTGGCAGGTAAAGATATCAGGTAAAGTTATCTAAAGGTGTGTTGTCAGGTAAAGTTATCTAAAGGCAAGTTGTCAGGTAAAGATGTCAGGTAAAGTTATCTAAAGGTGTGTTGTCAGGTAAAGTTATCTAAAGGCAAGTTGTCAGGTAAAGTTATCTAAAGGCATGTTGTCAGGTAAAGTTATCTAAAGGTATGTTGTCAGGTAAAGTTATCTAAAGGCATGTTGGCAGGTAAAGATGTCAGGTAAAGTTATCTAAAGGTGTGTTGTCAGGTAAAGTTATCTAAAGGCATGTTGTCAGGTAAAGTTATCTAAAGGCATGTTGTCAGGTAAAGTTATCTAAAGGCATGTTGTCAGGTAAAGTTATCTAAAGGCATGTTGTCAGGTAAAGTTATCTAAAGGTATGTTGTCAGGTAAAGTTATCTAAAGGTATGTTGTCAGGTAAAGTTATCTAAAGGCATGTTGGCAGGTAAAGATGTCAGGTAAAGTTATCTAAAGGCGTGTTGTCAGGTAAAGTTATCTAAAGGCATGTTGTCAGGTAAAGTTATCTAAAGGCATGTTGTCAGGTAAAGTTATCTAAAGGTATGTTGTCAGGTAAAGTTATCTAAAGGTATGTTGTCAGGTAAAGTTATCTAAAGGCATGTTGGCAGGTAAAGATGTCAGGTAAAGTTATCTAAAGGCATTTGGCAGGTAAAGATGTCAGGTAAAGTTATCTAAAGGTGTTGGCAGGTAAAGATATCAGGTAAAGTTATCTAAAGGTATGTTGTCAGGTAGAGTTATCTAAAGGTGTGTTGGCAGGTAAAGTTATCTAAAGGTATGTTGGCAGGTAAAGTTATCTAAAGGCATGTTGGCAGGTAAAGATGTCATTTAAAGTTATCTAAAGGTGTGTTGTCAGGTAAAGTTATCTAAAGGATAGTTGGCAGGTAAAGATGTCATTTAAAGTTATCTAAAGGTGTGTTGTCAGGTAAAGTTATCTAAAGGATAGTTGGCAGGTAAAGTTATCTAAAGGTATGTTGGCAGGTAAAGTTATCTAAAGACATGTTGGCAGGTAAAGTTATCTAAAGACATGTTGGCAGGTAAAGTTATCTAAAGGCATGTTGGCAGGTAAAGATGTCAGGTAAAGTTATCTAAAGGTGTGTTGTCAGGTAAAGTTATCTAAAGGTATGTTGTCAGGTAAAGTTATCTAAAGGTATGTTGTCAGGTAAAGTTATCTAAAGGTATGTTGTCAGGTAAAGTTATCTAAAGGTATGTTGGCAGGTAAAGATGTCAGGTAAAGTTATCTAAAGGTATGTTGGCAGGTAAAGTTATCTAAAGGCATGTTGGCAGGTAAAGATGTCAGGTAAAGTTATCTAAAGGTATGTTGTCAGGTAAAGTTATCTAAAGATATGTTGTCAGGTAAAGTTATCTAAAGGTATGTTGTCAGGTAAAGTTATCTAAAGATATGTTGTCAGGTAAAGTTATCTAAAGGTATGTTGTCAGGTAAAGTTATCTAAAGGCGTGTTGGCAGGTAAAGTTATCTAAAGGTGTGTTGGCAGGTAAAGTTATCTAAGGTGTGTTGGCATAAGTATCTAAAGGTATGTTGTCAGGTAAAGTTATCTAAAGGTATGTTGTCAGGTAAAGTTATCTAAAGGCGTGTTGGCAGGTAAAGTTATCTAAAGGTGTGTTGGCAGGTAAAGTTATCTAAAGGTATGTTGTCAGGTAAAGTTATCTAAAGATATGTTGGCAGGTAAAGTTATCTAAAGGTATGTTGGCAGTTAAGTTATCTAAAGGTGTGTCGTCAGGTAAAGTTATCTAAAGGTATGTTGTCAGGTAAAGTTATCTAAAGGCGTGTTGGCAGGTAAAGTTATCTAAAGGTGTGTCGTCAGGTAAAGTTATCTAAAGACATGTTGGCAGGTAAGGATGTCAGGTAAAGTTATCTAAAGGTGTTTGTCAGGTAAAGTTATCTAAAGGCAAGTTGTCAGGTAAAGTTATCTAAAGGCATGTTGTCAGGTAAAGTTATCTAAAGGTATGTTGTCAGGTAAAGTTATCTAAAGGTATGTTGTCAGGTAAAGTTATCTAAAGGCATGTTGTCAGGTAAAGTTATCTAAAGGTGTTGTAAAGATGTCAGGTAAAGTTATCTAAAGGTGTTGTCAGGTAAGGTTGTCAGGTAAAGTTATCTAAAGGCATGTTGTCAGGTAAAGTTATCTAAAGGTATGTTGTCAGGTAAAGTTATCTAAAGGTATGTTGTCAGGTAAAGTTATCTAAAGGCATGTTGTCAGGTAAAGATGTCATCTAAAGACATCTTGGCAGGTAAGTTGTCAGGTAAAGTTATCTAAAGGTATGTTGGCAGTAAAGATGTCAGGTAAAGTTATCTAAAGGTGTGTTGTCAGGTAAAGTTATCTAAAGGTGTGTTGGCAGGTAAAGTTATCTAAAGGTATGTTGTCAGGTAAAGTTATCTAAAGGCATGTTGTTGGCAGGTAAAGATGTCATTTAAAGTTATCTAAAGGTGTGTTGTCAGGTAAAGTTATCTAAAGGATGTTGGCAGGTAAAGTTATCTAAAGGTATGTGTAAAGATGTCAGGTAAAGTTATCTAAAGGTGTGTTGTCAGGTAAGTTATCTAAAGGTAAGTTGTGTCAGGTAAAGTTATCTAAAGGTGTGTTGTCAGGTAAAGTTATCTAAAGGTGTGTTGTCAGGTAAAGTTATCTAAAGGTATGTTGTCAGGTAAAGATGTCAGGTAAAGTTATCTAAAGGCATGTTGGCAGGTAAAGATGTCAGGTAAAGTTATCTAAAGGTGTGTTGTCTCGTAAAGTTATCTAAAGGCAGAGTTGTCAGGTAAAGTTATCTAAAGGCATGTTGTCAGGTAAAGTTATCTAAAGGTAGTCAAAAAGTTATCTAAAGGCATGTTGTCAGGTAAAGTTATCTAAAGGTATGTCGTCAGGTAAAGTTATCCGAAAGGTATGTCGTCAGGTAAAAAGCCATCCAAAGATTGTGTTGGCAAAGTAAAGATGTCATTCGTAAAGCCATCTAAAGGTATGTTGAGGCGTGCCATCCAGGTAAAGTTATCTATCCAAAGGCGTGTTGGCAGGTAAAGTTATCTAAAGGCATGTTGGCAGGTAAGATGTCAGGTAAAGTTATCTAAGGTATGTTGGCAGGTAAAGATGTCAGGTTTAAGTGTGTTGTCAGGTAAAGTTATCTAAGATTGGTGTAGATGAGATGTCAGGTAAGAGTTATCTAAAAGGTATGTTGTCAGGTAAAGTTATCTAAAGGTGTGTTGTCAGGTAAAGTTATCTAAAGGTATGTTGTCAGGTAAAGTTATCTAAAGGCATGTTGGCAGGTAAAGATGT
>NC_056434.1:4881378-4896378 GCF_018296145.1 Oncorhynchus tshawytscha
AAGGTGTGTCGGCAGGTAAAGGTGTCAGGTAAAGGTGTGTAAAGGTGTGTCGGCAGGTAATGGTGTCAGGTAAAGGTGTGTAACGGAGTGTCGGCAGGTAATGGTGTCAGGTAAAGGTGTGTAAACGTGATGTACCTTAAGCATGGCCTGCTGGTCCTCGCTGTACTCGACATGGGCAGAGGAGAGGTTGAGGATGGCTCTCTCCACGCTGTCTCTCTCTGTATTGTAGATATAGACGTACGGACGTCTCACCACTACATAGCGCTTTACCCAGCCGTTGCTATGAGGCTCCAGGAAATGCAGGTAGCCCTTCTTTGACACGATGGGGCTGGTGGAAAGACCAAGTACATTACACGTGTAACTACACTTGACGAGATCCAATCTAGAAGGCACAAGACTCACGTTGATATAAGAGTAGCCAAGCTTAACCTAGAGTATTAATGCCGACCAGAAACTCTGTTTGTTCTGCCAGAAGAGTAGATCAAGACTCAAATGCTAACGAAGACTGGTGTTGAAGAAATTATAAATTCCCCCCAAATTATTTGCAGTGTGAGCAGTTCTTATTTTTTGTATTATTATTTTTTTACCCCTTTTTCTCCCCAATTTCGTGGTATCCAATTGTTGTAGTAGCTACTATCTTGTCTCATCGCTACAACTCCCGTAGGGCTCGGGAGAGATGAAGGTTGAAAGTCATGCGTCCTCCGATACACAACCCAACCAAGCCGCACTGCTTCTTAACACAGCACGCATCCAACCCGGAAGCCAGCTGCACCAATGTGTCGGAGGAAACACCGTGCACCTAGCCACCTTGGTTAGCGCGCACTGCGCCCGGCCCGCCACAGGAGTCGCTGGTGCGCGATGAGACAAGGACACCCCTACCGACCAAGCCCTCCCTAACCCGGACGACGCTAGGCCAATTGTGCGTCGCCCCATGGACCTCCCGGTCGCGGCCGGTTACGACAGAACCTGGGCGCGAACCCAAGCAGTTCTTATTTTTTCTAGTTGATATGCCTTTCCAACGCTGTACCCATTAAGGACTATTGAGTTGAGAACACCCATTATTAACTCAGCCGGGTACTGTACATGATTGTCAATGTATTTGATTCGGTCAGTTCGACCACTTTTAATGATAAACCTCTGGAGCCATAAACCACTGACTCATTCAATCAATCAATCAATCAATCAATCTCTGGAGCCATAAAACACTGCCTCATTCAGTCAATCAATCAATCAATCTCTGGAGCCATAAAACACTGACTCATTCAGTCAATCAATCAATCTCTGGAGCCATAAAACACTGACTCATTCAGTCAGTCAGTCAATCACTCGGCAGGTAGTCTAGTGGTTAGAGCGTTGGACTTGTAACCGAAAGGTTGCAAGATTGAATCCCAGAGCTGACAAGGTACGAATCTGTTGTTCTGCCCCTGAACAAGGCAGTTAACCCACTGTTCCTAGGTCAGTTAACCCACTGTTCCTAGGCCGTCATTGAAAATATGATTTTGTTCTTAACTGACTTGACAAGTTAAAAAAAGGTACAAAAAAATCAATCTTTGGAGCCACTCACCTGACCCGGATCTCCTGGATGTCTGGTACGAAGCGGCGTTCCCTGGGCTTAACCTCCGGGGCTGCGACCCCACTGGGGCCAGGGGACATCTTGACCTCTCTGTCCCGTTGTGAGCAGTCAGGGTTGGGGCTGGCGCAGCGGGAACGAGGCGTGGGTGTTCTGGGGGGCAGACAGAAAGAGGAGATGAGTAAGACGGAGCACATGCAGAACGGCTAAGATGGGGGCTCAAACCACCGTCGCCAGGGGGGGTACATGTGGTTTGGGGTTGGGAGCATTAAAGCTACCCCAGACCCCAGTTCAGTCTGTCTTCGGTCCATAGTTCAGTGTTGCTGAAGCAGCCAGACCTATAAAGGTTCTATCTGCAACAAACAAGATGATTCTCAAGATAATTGGCTTTACATTTCTGAACCCCGGTTGGTTTGAAGGGTGTCAGTAATTCTTATCTTGTACTTAACAACATGAATTGGGGTATTTAGCAGTGGTGTAAAGTACTTAAATAAAAATAATTTAAAGTACTTCTTAAGTACATATTTTTTTTTGGGGGGGGTCTGTATTTTACTTTACTATTTATATTTTTTTGACAACTTTCACTTTCACTTCACTACATTCCTAAAGAAAAGTATGTACTTTTTACAACATACATTTTCCCTGACACCCAAAAGTACTCATTACAGGATGCTTGACAGAAAAACTGTCTAATTTGTGTACTCACTAAACAGAGATCATCCCTGGTCATCCCTACTGCCTCTGATCTGGAGGACTCACTAAACAGAGAACATCCCTGGTCATCCCTACTGCCTCTGATCTGAAGGACTCACTAAACAGAGATCATCCCTGGTCATCCCTACTGCCTCTGATCTGGAGGACTCACTAAACAGAGAACATCCCTGGTTATCCCTACTGCCTCTGATCTGGAGGACTCACTAAACAGAGAACATCCCTGGTCATCCCTACTGCCTCTGATCTGGAGGACTCACTAAACAGAGAACATCCCTGGTCATCCCTACTGCCTCTGATCTGGAGGACTCACTAAACAGAGAACATCCCTGGTCATCCCTACTGCCTCTGATCTGGAGGACTCACTAAACAGAGAACATCCCTGGTCATCCCTACTGCCTCTGATCTGGAGGACTCACTAAACAGAGAACATCCCTGGTCATCCCTACTGCCTCTGATCTGGAGGACTCACTAAACAGAGAACATCCCTGGTCATCCCTACTGCCTCTGATCTGGAGGACTCACTAAACAGAGAACATCCCTGGTCATCCCTACTGCCTCTGATCTGGAGGACTCACTAAACAGAGAACATCCCTGGTCATCCCTACTGCCTCTGATCTGGAGGACTCACTAAACAGAGAACATCCCTGGTCATCCCTACTGCCTCTGATCTGGAGGACTCACTAAACAGAGAACATCCCTGGTCATCCCTACTGCCTCTGATCTGGAGGACTCACTAAACAGAGAACATCCCTGGTCATCCCTACTGCCTCTGATCTGGAGGACTCACTAAACAGAGAACATCCCTGGTCATCCCTACTGCCTCTGATCTGGAGGACTCACTAAACAGAGAACATCCCTGGTCATCCCTACTGCCTCTGATCTGGAGGACTCACTAAACAGAGAACATCCCTGGTCATCCCTACTGCCTCTGATCTGGAGGACTCACTAAACAGAGAACATCCCTGGTCATCCCTACTGCCTCTGATCTGGAGGACTCACTAAACAGAGAACATCCCTGGTCATCCCTACTGCCTCTGATCTGGAGGACTCACTAAACAGAGAACATCCCTGGTCATCCCTCTGCCTCTGATCTGGAGGACTCACTAAACAGAGAACATCCCTGGTCATCCCTATGCCTCTGATCTGGAGGACTCACTAAACAGAGAACATCCCTGGTCATCCCTACTGCCTCTGATCTGGAGGACTCACTAAACAGAGAACATCCCAGGTCATCCCTACTGCCTCTGATCTGGAGGACTCACTAAACAGAGAACATCCCTGGTCATCCCTACTGCCTCTGATCTGGAGGACTCACTAAACAGAGAACATCCCTGGTCATCCCTACTGCCTCTGATCTGGAGGACTCACTAAACAGAGAACATCCCTGGTCATCCCTACTGCCTCTGATCTGGAGGACTCACTAAACAGAGAACATCCCTGGTCATCCCTACTGCCTCTGATCTGGAGGACTCACTAAACAGAGAACATCCCTGGTCATCCCTACTGCCTCTGATCTGGAGGACTCACTAAACAGAGAACATCCCTGGTCATCCCTACTGCCTCTGATCTGGAGGACTCACTAAACATAGAACATCCCTGGTCATCCCTACTGCCTCTGATCTGGAGGACTCACTAAACAGAGAACATCCCTGGTCATCCCTACTGCCTCTGATCTGAAGGACTCAGAAAACAGAGAACATCCCTGGTCATCCCTACTGCCTCTGATCTGGAGGACTCACTAAACAGAGAACATCCCTGGTCATCCCTACTGCCTCTGATCTGGAGGACTCACTAAACAGAGAACATCCCTGGTCATCCCTACTGCCTCTGATCTGGAGGACTCACTAAACAGAGAACATCCCTGGTCATCCCTACTGCCTCTGATCTGGAGGACTCACTAAACAGAGAACATCCCTGGTCATCCCTACTGCCTCTGATCTGGAGGACTCACTAAACAGAGAACATCCCTGGTCATCCCTACTGCCTCTGATCTTGAGGACTCACTAAACAGAGAACATCCCTGGTCATCCCTACTGCCGCTGATCTGGAGGACTCACTAAACAGAGAACATCCCTGGTCATCCCTACTGCCTCTGATCTGGAGGACTCACTAAACAGAGAACATCCCTGGTCATCCCTACTGCCTCTGATCTGGAGGACTCAGAAAACAGAGAACATCCCTGGTCATCCCTACTGCCTCTGATCTGGAGGACTCACTAAACAGAGAACATCCCTGGTCATCCCTACTGCCTCTGATCTGGAGGACTCACTAAACAGAGAACATCCCTGGTCATCCCTACTGCCTCTGATCTGGAGGACTCACTAAACACACACGCTTCGTTTGTAAATGATCTTTGAGTGTTGGAGTAAGAAAAATGTGCTGTCTGGTTTGAAATCATTTATACTTTTATTTTTTTATACTTCAGTATATTTCAGCAATTACATGTACTTTTAATACTTTCTTTTGATACTTAAAACCAAATACTTTTAGACTTAGATACTTTTAGTCAAGTAGTATTTTACTGGGTGACTCTCACCTTTAACTGAGTCACTTTCTATTAAGGCATCTTTACCTTGACTCAAGTACTTGGGTACTCCACCACTGGTATTCAGAGTATATATAAGTAAAGAACATTGAACAAAACAAGGCTAATAACTCCATTCTGTTCCTGTTATGTCAAGAGTGTCTCCTATGAGAGTGTTACTACTGACCTGAGCCCTTCGGACTTGGGGTAGCATCCCTCCACCAGTGAGGGGCATGTCGAGGAGGGGGTGAGGGTGTTGAGGGCCGTGGCAGAGGTCGACTCTCTCAGCAGAGTCACTGACATCTCAGACAGCTGGAAACACACACACACACACATGCACGCACACACGCAAAAACGGCATGTCTACAAAAAAGCTCACTGAGAACAATGAAAACATGTCATTTATCTTCTCATAGTTTCCTCAAATCGAAGTAACTTCAAACAGGATACAGACATGGAAACCCATCACAGTAAAGTGACACAGGAAGGAAGTCTACCTTGCTTTCACTGGCGCTGACACACACGTGGCTGTACTCTCTGTTGAAGGAGTGGGAGAGCAGCCGAAGACACTGGTGGACGAGAGATAGAGAGCTTTAGCTTTACATTTCAGAGCAACAAAAAATGTTTACTCAGAGATGTTATTAACTGGTCACACGTACAACATTTTAAAAAAGGGACACACGAGCAAGAATGGGAATATTCGAGTAACAATAGTAACTAACTTCTAACAAGTTTTAAAACGTTTTTAAAGAAGACAGACACTGACCTTAATGGCTAGCTCCCTCTGCCTCTCATTGGGGGCATCAATGGTGGGACTGAGGCTGAGACCCTCAGAGGGATGAGGGGACTCACTCTGCTCCTCACCTACACAGGACAACAACCCCTCCTGGCCCAGCAGCAGGGTGGACTCTAACTTCTCCCTCAGGAGCAGGCGGTGTCTCGTCTTCTCCACCTGTGGAGAACCAACCGGACAAAACATCACAAGTAATAAAACTGAGGGGATATGAACCCTGGGTCTCCCACAGGTGAAACATCTTGACCATTAGACCAAGAGGGAAATACAACAGATGGACAAGAGCAACATGGATGCTGTTCATCGACTACAGCTTCGACAACATAGTACCCCACAAGCTCATCACTAGTCTCAGGGCCCTGGGACTCTGTACCGGTACCCCCCTGTATATAGCCTCCACATTGACTCTGTACAAGTACCCCCTGTATATAGCCTCCACATTGACTCTGTACCAGTACCCCCAGTGTATAGCCTCCACATTGACTCTGTAGCGTAACACCCTGTATATAGCCTCCACATTGACTCTGTACCGTAACACCCTTGTATATAGCCTCCACATTGACTCTGTACCGTAATACCCTGTATATAGCCTACACATTGACTCTGTACCGTAACACCCTGTATATAGCCTACACATTTTCTTGTGTTACTTTTTTATGATTTTTTATTTTTTATTTAGTAAATATTTTATTAACTCTATTTCTTGATCTGCATTGTTGGTTAAAGGGCTTGTAAAGTAAGCATTTCACGCATGTGCCAAATAGCATTTGATACAATTTTTCTGTATTTAATTTTCAATACATTTTGCAAAAATGTCCTAAAAACATGTTTTCACTTTGTCATTATGGTTCATTATGTGTAGATGGGTGAGAAAACAATTTATTTAATACATTTTGAATTTAGGCTGTAACACAACAAAAATGTGGAATAAACCCAGGAGTATGAACATTTTGTGAAGTCCCTGTGTAGGGGTGTAGGTTGTAGTACCACATACCTCCTGCAGGAGGCTGAGTTTCTCCAGCTCCCACTGGTGGTCCAGGATGAGGCTGTCACTGCGAGGCCTCCACCCAGCCAGGTTCTCCTCCCCGCGGACGTACGCCACCGAGGTGTCCAGCACCCGTCGACGTCTCCTCTGCATACCTGGGGGTCAGGAAAGGTCAAGGGTCAAGGGGGAAGGAGTGATACAGCTTAATTGAGGGGATCTGTTTAAGCAAGGCAAGTCAGAATCAGTCATCTTGATCACAAAATGAGTAGCTTTTCCGGATGCTAGGGGATTTGTGGATCAGTCATTCTTTTCAGTCTGACAGCAATGTTGTCTATCTCAAATACACACAAATACACACATAGACAGTGAGGGGAGGCAATGGAAAAAGTGTCTCACCTGGACTCCCATGATCGGCCAGGTGACATAGGCTGACCTCGTACACACCTGTCACCCGGTTACTGCAGAGAGAGTGAGAAAGATCGATAACAGACACAGCTAAGGGGGTTGTTTCCATTGATTTCACCGTCATCTTTCAGGAATGCAACAGAAGCAAAGAATGTTTCTGTTAATAATAATGAGATGTTCAACTGACCCCTCCACTGCCCTCAGGCTTCCTGTGCCAAACAGGTTTCGGATGGAGCGGGAGGCCGGGAGTTTAGCATCTCGAGAGTAGAACACCATGCAGAAATCTTTGGTTATGACTGTTGGCTGGGTGCAGTTCTCCATCTAAAGGAAGGAAAAGTTTTCTCTCTGCTTCTCTCTGCTTCTTACATCATAACATCAGATACAGTCAGTAAGTCCAGATACAGTCAGTGAAGTCCAGATACAGTCAGGGAAGTCCAGACACAGACATTAAGTCCAGATACAGTCAGTTAAGTCCAGATACAGTCATTGAAGTCCAGATACAGTCAGTGAAGTCCAGATACAGTCAGTTAAGTCCAGATACAGTCAGTTATGTCCAGATACAGTCAGTAAGTCCAGATACAGTCAGTTAAGTCCAGATACAGTCAGTAAGTCCAGATACAGTCAGTAAGTCCAGATACAGTCAGTTAAGTCCAGATACAGTCAGTTAAGTCTCCAGATACAGTCAGTACAGTCAGTAAAGTCCAGGTACAGTCAGTCCAGATACAGTCAGGTACAGTCAGTTAAGTCCAGATACAGTCAGTTAAGTCTCCAGATACAGTCAGTGAAGTCAGATACAGTCAGTGAAGTCCAGATACAGTCAGTGAAGTCCAGATACAGTCAGTTAAGTCCAGATACAGTCAGTTAAGTTAAGTCCAGATACAGTCAGTTAAGTCCAGATACAGTCAGTTAAGTCCAGATACAGTCAGTTAAGTCCAGATACAGTCAGTAAGTCCAGATACAGTCAGTTAAGTCCAGATACAGTCAGTTAAGTCTCCAGATACAGTCAGTGAAGTCTCCAGATACAGTCAGTGAAGTCCAGATACAGTCAGTGAAGTCCAGGTACAGTCAGTTAAGTCCAGATACAGTCAGTTAAGTCCAGATACAGTCAGTAAGTCCAGATACAGTCAGTTAAGTCCAGATACAGTCAGTTAAGTCCAGATACAGTCAGTTAAGTCCAGATACAGTCAGTTAAGTCCAGATACAGTCAGTGAAGTCCAGATACAGTCAGTTAAGTCCAGATACAGTCAGTGAAGTCCAGATACAGTCAGTTAAGTCCAGATACAGTCAGTTAAGTCCAGATACAGTCAGTGAAGTCCAGATACAGTCAGTTAAGTCCAGATACAGTCAGTTAAGTCCAGATAGCAGTCTGACAGCGTTGAGCCTTAACTCCTGCTCACAGTTTAAACAGTCTGACAGTTTGATCGTGTGGAGAAAAAAAACTGTTGTGGTTCCATTGTTCTAAAATCTGAAATGCAACTGACAAAATCAATCAATATGAGAAGACTCAAAATCAGTCAATGAGAAGTGAAGATTTTCTCAGCAGGTCTTTGTGGATTCAGTGTTACCTATAGATAGTCAGGAAGGATCACGTAGAGGTACAGTATAACTGTAGAAATATATGTGTGTGTGCCTCTGTGGCTCAGTTGGTAGAGGGTGATACTTGCAACGTCCTGGGTTCGATTCCCACTTGTGCAACCCATATGAAAGCCGATTTGGATTAAAAGCGCCTGATAAATGGAATATATTGTATTATTAACTGTATATTAATGTTTTACCTCTAGGTAGGCCGACAAGGTCATGTAGATCTTCTCCCCGTAAGGAGTGACCCGGTTCAGGAGGAGGGAGTTATGCATGGCGCTGTCCCAGGCAGCCTCGAAGCGATAGAATGTCCTGATGGAGGGAGGAGACGAGTTAACCATGAAGAGAGAGATCCTTGTCTGAACGCTGACACATAGTGGTCTCTGGTCTGTCTGTCTCTGATAAACACTACTTCCAAACAGATTATAAAACCTACTCTATTGTTTTTCTGAAAAGTCGTGTTGGTACATGTTACAAATATCTGAAAAGGGTTTACTTTATTGAGCTAATAGAGGATATATTGAAACAATTTAGAGGTTTTCTTAGGAACAGCTACAAGTTATTGCTACTGTAAGTCTGATGTAATAGTAATGTAATGTGCTAGTTAGCATTAGTGGTACTAGCATTATGTTAGTTAGCATTAGCGGTAATAGCATTGTGTTAGTTTGCATTAGTGGTAATGGCATTGTGTTAGTTAGCATTAGTGGTAATAGCATTGTGTTAATTAGCATTAGTGGTAATAGCATCGTGTTAGTTAACATTAGTGGTAATAGCATCGTGTTAGTTAGCATTAGTGGTAATAGCATTGTGTTGGTTAGCATTAGTGGTGATAGCATTGTGTTAGTTAGCATTATGGTAATAGCATCGTGTTAGTTAGCATTAGTGGTGATAGCATTGTGTTAGTTAGCATTATGGTAATAGCATCATGTTAGTTAGCATTAGTGGTAATTGTGTTAGTTAGCATTATTGTTAATAGCATCGTGTTAGTTAATATTAGTGATAATAGCATTGTGTTAGTTAGCATTAGTGGTAATAGCATCGTGTTCGTTAACATTAGTGTTAATAGCATTGTGTTAGTTAATATTGGTGATAATAGCATTGTGTTAGTTAGCATTAGCTTAGCGAAGAAAAACCAAACCCTGATCCTCCTAGACATTTTCTCTGTCAGGAATATTTAACCTACAGTTAATGTGTGTCTAAATGCTACTGAGAGAAGGTATTGTTTGATTGCAAGATTAAATTAACAACATAGTTTAGTTTTCTTTTTTAAACACACATCCAATAAAGACATTTGGGGATAAAGACAGTAAATAGCATGCAACAGAACCCTTCAGACGTGGGTCATCTCACAATACCATGAGGAACGATGACTTGATCAGCACAGAACGAAATAAAGAAAGGGTGATGAGAGACCAACAGATGAGAGGAGAGGAGGGGAGGAGAGGAGAGGAGGAAATGATAAGAGGACAAACAGGACAGGGATGAGGAGAAATACCTATGGTCTATTCCCAAGGAGATGCTTTGAGAAGGGAGGAAAGAGAACCGGGAAAACAATGAAAGGTGAGAGTCAGGAAGAGAGTCTGGTGTGGTTGTGAGCATTGTTGTGATCGAGAGTGACAGGACAGGTGTGTTTCCCCCTAGCCTGGAACCAGAGCTGTTTGTGCCGTCTTGTCAACTGGGACCAGACTATATTTCCCTTCCATTACTTACAATATGTTGCTCTCTTGACCACAATCAGTGAACACATCTGATTTCAACACCAGAACACTTTACATCGTGTCTGTTCTAGAACAACTTAATAACAATGGACCGATATTCCCACAGGGAATGCAATATTACTTCTGTGTTCTATAGAATTCTGTGAATGTGTTCTTTGGAATTCTGTGAATGTGTTCTATGGAATTCTGTGGATGTGTTCAATGGAATTCTGTGAATGTGTTCAATGGAATTCTGTGAATGTGTTCTTTGGAATTCTGTGAATGTGTTCTATGGAATTCTGTGGATGTGTTCTTTGGAATTCTGTGAACTTGTTCTATGAAATTCTGTGGATGTGTTCTTTGGAATTCTGTGAACTTGTTCTATGGAATTCTGTGGATGTGTTCTATGAAATTCTGTGGATGTGTTCTATGGAATTCTGTGGATGTGTTCTATGGAATTCTGTGGATGTGTTCTTTGGAATTCTGTGAACTTGTTCTATGGAATTCTGTGGATGTGTTCTATGAAATTCTGTGGATGTGTTCTATGGAATTCTGTGGAAAGAACCCACAGGATCATGATATCTTCACTCAGTTTAGTTGTCATCCACCTCATCTCAACCCCATAGAGAAACATAAACATTACAGTGCTCTATCTAATTATGAGATCTCGACCTCCAGTTGTAATCTGTAGGGGTGGTAAATTACATCTCCCAGTTCTCATCCAAAGGTGAGAGGTTCAATATAATATACTCCCTATGTTGTATTTCATTTCGTAGATAATATGCAGATTCATGTCCTCATGCTATTTACCCCCGTAGAGACACATACTGAATCATAAAACACGGGACGAGAAATACACAGATAGTGTTCTACTGAATTCTGTGATCTACCCCTCTAGTTTTCATCTGTTGGAAGTATCTTCTAGTTCTCATTGAACAGTGAAGCTATTAGTATAGTCAGCAAGCACAGATCCCGCATCCTCATGAGATATTTACTACCGTTCAAAAGTTTTTGGGTCACTTATTAAAAATGACCTTGTCCTTGTCCTTATTTTTGAAAACAGCAGATTTTTGATGGAATATCTACGTAGGCGTACAGAGGCCCATTATCAGCAACCATCACTCCTGTGTTCCAATGGCACGTTGTGTTAGCTAATCCAAGTGTATCATTTTAAAAGGCTAATTGATCATTAGAAAATCCTTTTGCAATTATGTTAGCACATCTGAAAACTGAACAGCGCAAACTTGCTTATTTACCCATTATTTTGTGTTACAGCCTGAATTCAATATGGATTAACTAAATAAATAAAAGCTAGCAACAATGACAATAAACTGCCCTGATTCTGGATGGCCAGACAGCTAGCAACAATGACAAGAAACTGCCATGATTCTGGATGGCCAGACAGCTAGCAACAATGACAATAAACTGTCCTGATTCTGAATGGCCAGACAGCTAGCAACAATGACAAGAAGCTGCCCTGATAGCTAGCAACAATGACAATATACTGCCCTGACAGCTAGCAACAATGACAATATACTGCCCTGACAGCTAGCAACAATGACAATATACTGCCCTGACAGCTAGCAACAATGACAAGAAACTGGCATGTTGTTGAATCATAACTTTCTGGTTTTAGTTTCACCTTGTTCTTGATACCATGTCTTGTTTTGAGGTGCTTTGACTGATTTCACGTCAGTTATCATCTATCTCCACTGTAGGGGATGAAACATCTCCCAGTTCTCATCTATCCCCACTGTAGGGGATGAAACATCTCCCAGTTCTCATCTATCCCCACTGTAGGGGATGAAACATCTCCCAGTTCTCATCCATCTCCACTGTAGGGGATGAAACATCTCCCAGTTCTCATCTATCCCCACTGTAGGGGATGAAACATCTCCCAGTTCTCATCTATCTCCACTGTAGGGGATGAAACATCTCCCAGTTCTCATCTATCTTCACTGTAGGGGATGAAACATCTCCCAGTTCTCATCTATCTCCACTGTAGGGGATGAAACATCTCCCAGTTCTCATCTATCTCCACTGTAGGGGATGAAACATCTCCCAGTTCTCATCTATCTTCACTGTAGGGGATGAAACATCTCCCAGGTCTCATCTATCTCCACTGTAGGGGATGAAACATCTCCCAGTTCTCATCTATCCCCACTGTAGGGGATGAAACATCTCCCAGTTCTCATCTATCCCCACTGTAGGGGATGAAACATCTCCCAGTTCTCATCTATCTCCACTGTAGGGGATGAAACATCTCCCAGTTCTCATCTATCTCCACTGTAGGGGATGAAACATCTCCCAGTTCTCATCTATCTTCACTGTAGGGGATGAAACATCTCCCAGTTCTCATCTATCTCCACTGTAGGGGATGAAACATCTCCCAGTTCTCATCTATCTCCACTGTAGGGGATGAAACATCTCCCAGTTCTCATCCTCCGGTGAGGAGGTCACTTCACATGGCTTCAGATGAAACAGAACCATCTTCCACTCTCCTTCTCCTCTACCTCCTCTCCTTCTCCTCTACCTCCTCTCCTTCTCCTCTACCTCCTCTCCTTCTCCTTGACCTCCTCCCCTTCTCCTCTACCTCCTCCCCTTCTCCTCTACCTCCTCCCCTTCTCCTCTACCTCCTCTCCTTCCTCCTCTACCTCCTCTCCTTCTCCTCTACCTACTCTCCTTCTCCTCTCCCTCCTCCCCTTCTCCTCTACCTACTCTCCTTCTCCTCTCCTTCTCCTCCTCTCCTTCTCCTCTACCTCATCTCCTTCTCCTCCCCATTTTCTCCTTCTCCTCCACCTCCTCCCCCTCTCCTTCACCTACACCCCCTCTCCTACTCCTTCTCCCTCTCTCCCCCACCTCCTCTCCTTCTCCTCCCTCTACTTCTCCTCCAACCCCTCTCCTTATTTAGTCAATACATTGATACATGAGGTCGTCCCGTCAGCAAATGATCACACATTGAAACCAGTTATAACTAGTTATGTTCCTGGCCCGCCACCAAGCACGACCTTAAATCTGAAAACGCTCATCCAAGCTGAGAAATGTAAGAGGAAACTAATGTTTCTATAGGCCATTAAAAAGAGGCAAAAATCACATGATTCAGACGTTGAGAGCCGTCCGTTGGCTTTTGACGACCTGGTGGGAAATCTAGTGGTGTGTCTGTCAGAGGAGAGAGGAACGGAGAGGTACTGAACAGCTGTTATATCGTGGGAAGCATTTTACTGTTAAGTCTACACCTGTTGTTTATGAAGCATGTGACAAATAACATTAGATTGTATTTGAATAGCTGCTGTAGTGGAGTTGTGTCTATGGACCTAGAGGAGCTGTGACCCACTGGGATCACCATTGGGTATTCTCTTCCATCCTTTCAACTGCTAACTACTGACCTCGCTGCTCTCACGCACGCACACACGCACACACAATCATGTACACACACACACAATCATGTACACACACACACACACACACACACACACATGCACACACACACACACAATCATGTACACACACACACATACAAACACAAACACACACACACACACACAGCAAGTAGCGAGCGGAAAGACTTAGTAAAGAGGCTGCATCCTCAATGGCACCCATATACCCTCTTTAAGGCACTACCCATAGGGGCTCTGGTCAAATGTAGTGCACTATAGGGTGCCATTTGGGACACCCTCCCAGTGATTGAGTTAGGGGAAAGAGCTACTGCTGATGTAATGGTTACAGGATTACAATTGAATGTTAAGTATCTGAAACAACCACTGACTTAGCCTGCCAGCCAGGATTCTGTAAACGAGGTTCCCTATGAACAGCAAGTCTTCAGTAATACTGAGTAATCCCTACTGGAACACAGTTTCCCTTGCTGCCCAGAGAGCTCCTTCCCGTCGCTGGGATCTGATGGGACTCATGGTCTGCATCTCAAATTGTAGCCTATTTCCTCTTTAGGGCACTACCCATAGGGCTCTGGTCAAATGTAGTGCACTATATATAGGGAATAGGGCTCTGGTCTAAACTAGTGTACTATATAGGGAATAGGGCTCTGGTCTAAAGTAGTGCACTATATATAGGGAATAGGGCTCTGGTCTAAAGTAGTGCACTATATAGGGAATAGGGCTCTGGTCTAAAATAGTGCACTATATATAGGGAATAGGGCTCTGGTCTAAAGTTGTGCACTATATATAGGGAATAGGGCTCTGGTCTAAAGTTGTGCACTATATATAGGGAATAGGGTTCCATAGGGCTCTGGTCTAAAGTAGTGCACTATATAGGTAATAGTGTGCCATAGGGCTCTGGTCTAAAGTAGTGCACTATATAGGGAATAGGGCTCTGGTCTAAAGTAGTGCACTATATAGGGAATAGGGCTCTGGTCTAAAGTAGTGCACTATATAGGGAATAGGACTCTGGTCTAAAGTAGTGCACTATATAGGGAATAGGACTCTGGTCTAAAGTAGTGCACTATATAGGGAATAGGGCTCTGGTCTAAAGTAGTGCACTATACAGGGAATAGGGCTCTGGTCTAAAGTAGTGCACTATATATGGAATAGGGCTCTGGTCTAAAGTAGTGCACTATATATGGAATAGGTTGCCATAGGGCTCTGGTCTAAAGTAGTGCACTATATAGGGAATAGGGCTCTGCTCTGAAGTAGTGCACTATATAAGGAATAGGGCTCTGGTCTAAAGTAGTGCACTATATAGGGAATAGGGCTCTGCTCTATAGTAGTACCACTATATAGG
>NC_056434.1:4901378-4933878 GCF_018296145.1 Oncorhynchus tshawytscha
AGTACGCAGTGACCGGGGTGAGAGGTGAGTACGCAGTGACCAGGGTGAGAGGTGAGTACGCAGTGACCGGGGTGAGAGGTGAGTACGCAGTGACCGGGTGAGAGGTGAGTACGCAGTGACCAGGGTGAGAGGTGAGTACGCAGTGACCAGGGTGAGAGGTGAGTACGCAGTGACCGGTGTGAGAGGTGAATACGCAGTGACCAGGGTGAGAGGTGAGTACGCAGTGACCAGGGTGAGAGGTGAGTACGCAGTGACCGGGGTGAGAGGTGAATACGCAGTGACCAGGGTGAGAGGTGAGTACGCAGTGACCGGGGTGAGAGGTGAGTACGCAGTGACCGGGGTGAGAGGTGAGTACGCAGTGACCAGGGTGAGAGGTGAGTACGCAGTGACCGGGGTGAGAGGTGAGTACGCAGTGACCGGGGTGAGAGGTGAGTACGCAGTGACCGGGGTGAGAGGTGAGTACGCAGTGACCGGGGTGAGAGGTGAGTACGCAGTGACCAGGGTGAGAGGTGAGTACGCAGTGACCGGTGTGAGAGGTAAATACGCAGTGACCAGGGTGAGAGGTGAGTACGCAGTGACCAGGGTGAGAGGTGAGTACGCAGTGACCGGGGTGAGAGGTGAATACGCAGTGACCAGGGTGAGAGGTGAGTACGCAGTGACCAGGGTGAGAGGTGAGTACGCAGTGACCAGGGTGAGAGGTGAGTACGCAGTGACCGGGGTGAGAGGTGAGTACGCAGTGACCAGGGTGAGAGGTGAGTACGCAGTGACCAGGGTGAGAGGTGAGTACGCAGTGACCAGGGTGAGAGGTGAGTACGCAGTGACCAGGGTGGGAGGTGAGTACGCAGTGACCAGGGTGAGAGGTGAGTACGCAGTGACCGGGGTGAGAGGTGAGTACGCAGTGACCAGGGTGAGAGGTGAGTACGCAGTGACCAGGGTGAGAGGTGAGTACGCAGTGCCCAGGGTGAGAGGTGAGTACGCAGTGACCAGGGTGAGAGGTGAGTACGCAGTGACCAGGGTGAGAGGTGAGTACGCAGTGACCAGGGTGAGAGGTGAGTACGCAGTGACCAGGGTGAGAGGTGAGTACGCAGTGACCCTGCGTCACTGCGTACTCACCTCTCACCCCGGTCACTGCGTACTCACCTCTCACCCTGGTGAGAGGTGAGTACGCAGTGACCGGTGTGAGAGGTGAATACGCAGTGACCAGGGTGAGAGGTGAGTACGCAGTGCCCAGGGTGAGAGGTGAGTACACAGTGACCAGGGTGAGAGGTGAGTACGCAGTGACCAGGGTGAGAGGTGAGTACGCAGTGACCAGGGTGAGAGGTGAGTGGTCAGCTGGGATGACAGATGGACATACAGAACCCAGCAGCAGACACACTAGCAATAAGGGGAGCGTAGTGGTGACATATTGGTGACATAAATCACCTTCAATATAATAGGACGAGGTTGTTAATCAAGCCAGTTTATAGGCCTACTTATCTGAAGGATCCGTGTCAAGTATTTGATCGAAAGGATGGATCACAAATCAATACGATCAATTTTGTACTAAAAAATGTTTTGTTTCGTGCCACCTGTGCAGAAGGATGGGTAAGTCTCGTTGTGTCGTCTTTCTCCCCACTGATCATGTGACCTCCTGCTTCTAGACAGGTAGAACCACATGTTTGTTTTTTATTTTTTTACCAAGCATCAGCTGCTTCAGTGAAGAGCGGGAGAGGAGGAGGGGCTGGAATGGGGGTGGGGGGATAAAGCCTCTTTGCGTGGAAGTTGGTTGAACCAGTCAAGCTGTGCATCTTGACCGCGCGAGCTTCATCAAGCGCTCTGACCCATAGTTGCCTCACTATGAGTGCCATGCATCAGCCTGTGTGCAGTGTCCGACAGCTCCACCGTGTCTTACGAGCGATATATTCAGCATTAGGAACGGTGTCCGGTCACCTGTAAAAAGGACAGGAGCCGACCGAACACTCCTTTGGCACAGTTTTTAAAGAGTGTGTTGTGCTAGAGAGTAACATATACTGTGTACGACTGGAGGCCACTGCGAGTTTCACCCGTGAGTTTACCAGTCAAATTGGCAGAGTTTAGAGGTTCCCGAAGCCCCTTCTATTCATTGTATGTCTGTGGCGTTTGCTCTGTGTCTGTGAGGTGTTTGTGGGGACGGGGAGAAAGGTGGGGGGGACAAGGATGGTGTGGCTGGTTTTAGATGAGAGAATGTGTGTCCAGAGCACAGTACTCCGGAAGATTAACGCATGCTAGCGTTTCCGTAGTGATCGTGATATTTCATTTTCTTGAATTCCCGCCGAGGACCGTGAATTCAGAAAATGGCAGGAGAAAACACAATGATAATGAAACAGTGTTGGAGTGGTATTGTGTTTCATTGGTTACGATGAAAATCTAACATTTTCAGAACTGTAAATGAACTGTATAGTATGAAACAGTTCAAAACAAGGTTATTAATTCCAACAAAATAACAGCTGGAATGCTCTATATAACTTATATATTGAATAGAATTTACACTACATGGCCAAAAGTATGTGTACAGCTGCTCATCGAACATCTCATTCCATTGGAGTTGGTACCCCGTTGTGCTGCTATAACAGGCCTCCAGTCTTCTGGGAAGGCTTTCCACAAGGGAAGGCTTTCCAGTCTTCTGGGAAGATGTTGGAACATTGCTGCTATAACAGCGTCCAGTCTTCTGGGAAGGCTTTCCACTAGATGTTGGAACATTGCTGTGGGGATTTACTTCCATTCAGCCACAAGAGCATTAGTGAGGTCGGGGCACTGATGTTGGGCGATTAAGTCCTGGCTCTCAGTCGGCGTTCCAATTCATCCCAATGGTGTTCGATGGGGTTGAGGTCAGGGCTCTGTGCAGGCCAGTCAAGTTCTTCCACACAGATCTTGACAAACTATTTCTGTATGGATCTCTCTTTGTGCACGGGGGCATTGTCATACTGAAATAGAAAAGGGCCTTCCCCAAACTGTTGCCACAAAGTCGGAAGCACACAATCATCTAGAATGTCATTGTATGCTGAAGTGTTAAGATTTCCCTTCACTGGAACTAAGGGGCCTGAAACATGAAAAACAGCCCCAGACCATTATTCCTCCTCCACCAAACTTTACAGTTGGCACTATGCATTGGGGCAGGTAGCGTTCTCCTGGCATCCTCCAAACCCAGATTCATCAGTCGGACTGCCCGATGGTGAAGTGTGATTCATGACTCCTGAGAACGCGTTTCCACTGCTCCAGAGTCCAATGGCGGCGAGTTTTACACCACTCCAGCCGACGTTTGGCATTGCACATAGTGATCTGAGGCTTGTGTGTGGCTGCTCGGCCATGGAAACCCATTTCATGAAGCTCCCGACGAACAGTTATTGTGTTGACGTTGCTTGGAACTCGGACAGAGGACAGACGATTTTCAACGTGCTTCAGCACTCGGCGGTCCGGTTCTGTGAGCTTGTGTGTTCTACCACTTTGCGGCTGAGCCGTTTTTGCTCCTAGATGTTTCCACTTCACAATAACAGCACTTACAGTTGACCGGAGCAGCTCTAGCAGGGCAGAAATTTGACAGACTAACTTGTTGGAAAGGCAGCATCCTATGAAAGTCACGTTGAAAGTCACTGAGCTCTTCAGTAAGGCCATTCTACTGGAAATGTTTGTCTATGGAGATTGCATGGCTG
Source organism: Oncorhynchus tshawytscha (assembly GCF_018296145.1). Classification (NCBI taxonomy): domain Eukaryota; kingdom Metazoa; phylum Chordata; class Actinopteri; order Salmoniformes; family Salmonidae; genus Oncorhynchus; species Oncorhynchus tshawytscha. The sequence continues at coordinate 4,905,047 of NC_056434.1, forward strand.
TGTGCTCGATTTTATACACCTGTCAGTAACAACGGGTGTGGCTGAAATAGCCAAATCCACTAATTTGAAGGGGTCCACATACTTTTGGCCATTTAGTGTATATTGTCAAATCATAACCAATCATCAAATATAACATAGTATTCAGTTGTCTTGTGGGTTATCTCTGATTATAAACTGGGTGGTTCGAGCCCTGAATGCTGATTGGCTGGCATCCATGGTATATCAGACCATATACCACGGGTATGACAAAACATTTATTTTTACTGCTCAAATTACACTGGTAACCAGTTTTTAATAGCAATAATGCACCTCGGGAGTTTGTGGTACATGGCCAATATACCACGGCTAAGGGCTGTGTCCAGGCACTCTGCGTTGCGTCGTGCCCAAGAACATCCCATAGCTGTAGTATATTGGCCATGTCACCACCCCCTGGTGCATTATAGATGAAATATACTGCATTCCAAATGCAAGCCTATTCCCTGTATACTACTTTGTGTTTGTGTGTTGGTCATAAGTAGTGCATTGTATAGGGAATAGGGTGCCATTAGAGATGCAGATAATGTCTATGGGTCCCTACGATGGGTAGAGTCTGGTAGGGTCCCTACGATGGCTAGAGTCTGGTAGGGTCCCTACGATGGGTAGAGTCTGGTAGGGCCCCTACGATGGGTAGAGTCTGGTAGGGTCCCTACGATGGGTAGAGTCTGGTAGGGTCCCTACGATGGCTAGAGTCTGGTAGGGTCCCTACGATGGCTAGAGTCTGGTAGGGTCCCTACGATGTTTAGAGTCTGGTAGGGTCCCTACGATGGCTAGAGTCTGGTAGGGTCCCTACGAGTCTGTTTACGATGGGTAGAGTCTGGTAGGGTCCCTACGATGGCTAGAGTCTGGTAGGGGATGGCTAGAGTCTGGTAGGATCCCTACGATGTTTAGATAGGGTACGATTAGAGTCTGGTAGGGTCCCTACGATGTTTAGAGTCTGGTAGGGTCCCTACGATGGGTAGAGTCTGGTTACATACCTGTCCTCCTGCATGGGCTTGACATGCCCAGCCGACAGGATGTTGAGTGACAGGATGTTGGGGTCTATGATGGCATCGTCCCCCTCGGGAGAGTTGCGGATACGACCTGGTGAGAGGAGGAGGAGGAGGAGGAGGAGGAGGAGGAGGAGACGTTAGAATGGTGCGCTTGTACCACAGACACATGGTACACAAACAGTCTTGAACCGACTCACCCACAACCAGTTCCCGGACATCCTTCCACTCGATGTCTCCACCTGTCTCATGAACGATGGTCACAGTGACGCGCCTCTGGATACCCTGAGAGGGGGAGTGAGCGAAAGAGGAAGCATTATGTTCAGAAACAGGAAGCATCATGTTCAGAAACAGGAAGCATCATGTTCAGAAAGAGGAAGCAGGAAGCATTATGTTCAGAAACAGGAAGCATTATGTTCAGAAAGAGGAAGCATCATGTTCAGAAACAGGAAGCAGGAAGCATTATGTTCAGAATGAGGAAGCATCATGTTCAGAATGAGGAAGCATCATGTTCAGAATGAGGAAGCAGGAAGCATTATGTTCAGAATGAGGAAGCATCATGTTCAGAATGAGGAAGCATCATGTTCAGAATGAGGAAGCAGGAAGCATTATGGTCAGAAGCAGGAAGCATTATGTTCAGAAGCAGGAAGCATCATGTTCAGAATGAGGAAGCATTATGTTCAGAAACAGGAAGCAGGAAGCATTATGTTCAGAATGAGGAAGCATCATGTTCAGAATGAGGAATCATTATGTTCAGAATGAGGAAGCATTATGTTCAGAATGAGGAAGCATTATGCTCAGAAACAGGAAGCAGGAAGCATCATGTTCAGAATGAGGAAGCAGTATGTTCAGAAACAGGAAGCAGGAAGCATCATGTTCAGAATGAGGAAGCATTATGTTCAGAAATAGGAAGCATTATGTTCAGAAACAGGAAGCATTATGTTCAGAAACAGGAAGCATCATGTTCAGAATGAGGAAGCATTATGTTCAGAAACAGGAAGCATTATGTTCAGAAACAGGAAGCATTATGTTCAGAAAGAGGAAGCATCATGGTCAGAAACAGGAAGCAGGAAGCATTATGTTCAGAATGAGGAAGCATCATGTTCAGAATGAGGAAGCATCATGTTCAGAATGAGGAAGCAGGAAGCATTATGTTCAGAATGAGGAAGCATCATGTTCAGAATGAGGAAGCATCATGTTCAGAATGAGGAAGCAGGAAGCATTATGGTCAGAAGCAGGAAGCAGGAAGCATTATGTTCAGAAGCAGGAAGCATCATGTTCAGAATGAGGAAGCATTATGTTCAGAAACAGGAAGCAGGAAGCATTATGTTCAGAAACAGGAAGCAGGAAGCATTATGTTCAGAAGCAGGAAGCATCATGTTCAGAATGAGGAATCATCATGTTCAGAATGAGGAAGCATTATGTTCAGAATGAGGAAGCATTATGTTCAGAATGAGGAAGCATTATGTTCAGAAACAGGAAGCAGGAAGCATCATGTTCAGAATGAGGAAGCAGTATGTTCAGAAACAGGAAGCAGGAAGCATCATGTTCAGAATGAGGAAGCATTATGTTCAGAAATAGGAAGCATTATGTTCAGAAACAGGAAGCATTATGTTCAGAAACAGGAAGCATCATGTTCAGAATGAGGAAGCATTATGTTCAGAAACAGGAAGCATTATGTTCAGAAACAGGAAGCATCATGTTCAAAAACAGGAAGCATCATGTTCAGAAAGAGGAAGCAGGAAGCATTATGTTCAGAAACAGGAAGCATTATGTTCAGAAAGAGGAAGCATCATGGTCAGAAACAGGAAGCAGGAAGCATTATGTTCAGAATGAGGAAGCATCATGTTCAGAATGAGGAAGCATCATGTTCAGAATGAGGAAGCAGGAAGCATTATGGTCAGAAGCAGGAAGCATTATGTTCAGAAGCAGGAAGCATCATGTTCAGAATGAGGAAGCATTATGTTCAGAAACAGGAAGCAGGAAGCATTATGTTCAGAATGAGGAAGCATTATGTTCAGAAACAGGAAGCAGGAAGCAGTATGTTCAGAAACAGGAAGCAGGAAGCATCATGTTCAGAATGAGGAAGCATTATGATCAGAAACAGGAAGCATTTTGTTCAGAAACAGGAAGCATTATGTTCAGAAACAGGAAGCATTATGTTCAGAAACAGGAAGCATCATGTTCAGAATGAGGAAGGATTATGTTCAGAAACAGGAAGCATTATGTTCAGAATGAGGAAACATCATGTTCAGAAACAGGAAGCATCATGTTCAGAATGAGGAAGCATCATGTTCAGAAACAGGAAGCATCATGTTCAGAAACAGGAAGCATTATGTTCAGAAACAGGAAGCATTATGTTCAGAAACAGGAAGCATCATGTTCAGAAACAGGAAGCATCATGTTCAGAAACAGGAAGCATCATGTTCAGAAACAGGAAGCATTATGTTCAGAAACAGGAAGCATTATGTTCAGAAACAGGAAGCATTGTGTTCATACAGAACACATCAGTTCAATCATAACATACTTCTCCACTCCCTGAATGACCTACCTGGTGCAGCATGAATGTCCCATGGCAAGGCATGCCTCCTCTGTGGTCCACTCCTGCTGGGACGTAGCTGTAGGAAACAGAGACAACCATCGTTTATTTTCCTGCACAGTAACAAGAGTCTCGTCGATTTCACATTGGCCAATAAGTAGTTAATGCTGTTGCTGATATTGTTATTACTCTGAGTTCTTACGTAAACGTTCCACGTTGGGTAATAGTTTTCTAAATGTAAAATCGTCCGAGATTTGCAGTCATCTTTAATTCATTTAGTTAACTCTTTCTTGAACTGCACTGTTGGTTTAAGGGCTTGTAAGTAAAGCATTTCACGGTAAGGTCTCCACTTGTTGTATTCGGCGCATGTGACTAATAAAGTTTCATTTGATTTAGATTATTTGATAATTAATAGAACGTTATTAAGAGTATAATATAATATTGATCATGGATTAGCAGCGTCTATTGAGGTGAAACTTTGCATCACATACATCACTTAGAATATATTCCCAAACAATTGTTTCCCTCTAGGTAGTATGGGGTAGTGTGAATATTGGAAGGTAGCCTATAGTAATCATTTGAGCGTGGTGAGTGGTGAGATGGAATACATCATGGAATTGAATATAGAGCACATACATAAGGTTTTATATACACTATAGAAATGTAGTATTCATATATTGTGTATATATATATATAGTATCTCTATGGAATACTCACTCTCCACTGGCCTCCAGTTCGCAGATCTCAAAGAACACCATGAGGTCATACTTGCAGTGGCAGGGCCCGGCTGAAGGGCGCATCAGGGTAGTCAGCTTGGTGGCAGGGACTAAAAGGAGGAGGTGAAGGGAGACCAGGTTATCACAACAAGAGACTCAGTCTTCAGTAGCAGGGAGCAGGGAGAGCTGCGACAGGAAGAAAGGCTTAAAAAAGAGAGGGGGGATGAGAATAACGCAGGGAGAGATGGAGGAACCACTCAGTACAGTCCTGCAGAAAGGCAGGGTAATCAACGCAGCAGTCATCCCTTAACAATACAAGGATGTGCCTGTGAAAATTTACAATCTGCTAAAACTACCTGTAATTATTTGGGTATATTTACAATATTTCTCAAGGGAATAATGGATTAACGCTTCTGGATAAGGGTATTGTTACAAAGTAGCTCAGGTCCTACAGAAAGAGAGGTCAAGTTATGATCGATCAAAAGCACGCTAACACAGATCTTTTAAAAAACGACAAGCAATACATGATTGTTTAGGGTAACTACAGAAGCTGAAAGCCCATAGATCCATTTGAGGAAGAGATCACAGGAGGAACTCTCGGGGAAAAAAATCAACCAGACAGGATAACAGTATACACACAACAAGGCAACGAGAAGAGAGCCTGTGGAAAAATCCCTGAAACACAACCTCCTCTTTTTATATCAGTTGGTAAAACATCTATTTTCTTTCTTTATACTGAACTCAGTTGATAACAGAATGTAGGAGCGACGCATTAATGTGTTTGTCTATGACTACAATCTATTTGCTCATCTATTGGTGCTAATTTAAGATATCTGTTTCTTTATCTGATTTACAATTTATCATCTTGGCTGCATTTCCACAGTTCAGCCCAATTATGATATTTTCCCCATTTATTGGCAAAAGATCTGATCTGATTGGTCAAAAGTGTCATGACATCAGATTTTGTCTGCCTGTGTAAATGCACATCGGAGTGATATAAAAAGAGGTTTGTTTCAAGAGACTTTCATTGGCCCAGACACACAGACAGTAACCAACCCGGTTTCTGGGCTCTGATAACTGAACAGATAGAGAGGGGCGGGGCTGGAAGACTGGGTGGCCCCTCCCCCTCGAGGAGGAAAGAGGCGGCCAATCCGGCTGCGGACAGGGCGTGGCCTGACAGAGAGTCCACCAGCGCCCCATTGAACACCTCTGGGACCAGGTAGCGAATCAGCTCCAGCGTCTTCTCCCGGTCGGGCGGCGTCTCATCGTCTGCTACTTCACAGTCACATGTAGAGTAACACGTACCCAACAACATTGAACTGAGCTGACGTGACAATACACAACATAAGAGTACAGCCAATAGCATCAAGCGTGACATTACATAGACTAACAGAACACGAGTACGGAGGCAATGCAACAGACATGCGCTGTAGGTAGCAACATAGAGTACTGTACAGAGGCCATACAACAGAATGATACACACTGTATACTGTGTACTGTGTACTGTGTGCTGTGTACTGTGTACTGTGTCCTGTGTACTGTGTACTGTGTACTGCGTGCTGCGTACTGTGTGCTGTGTGCTGCGTACTGCGTACTGTGTGCTGTGTGCTGTGTACTGTGTACTGTGTCCTGTGTACTGTGTACTGTGTACTGCGTGCTGTGTACTGTGTGCTGTGTGCTGCGTGCTGCGTACTGCGTACTGTGTGCTGTGTGCTGCGTACTGCGTACTGTGTGCTGTGTGCTGCGTGCTGTGTACTGTGTACTGTGTGCTGTGTGCTGTGTACTGTGTACTGTGTACTGTGTGCTGTGTACTGTGTGCGGTGTACTGTGTACTGTGTACTGTGTGCTGTGTACTGTGTGCTGTGTACTGTGTACTGTGTCCTATGTACTGTGTGCTGTGTACTGTGTACTGTGTCCTGTGTGCTGTGTACTGTGTACTGCGTGCTGTGTACTGTGTACTGTGTGCTGTGTGCTGTGTACTGTGTGCTGTGTACTGTGTGCTGTGTGCTGTGTACTGTGTGCTGTGTGCTGTGTACTGTGTACTGTGTACTGTGTACTGTGTGCTGTGTACTGTGTGCTGTGTGCTGTGTACTGTGTACTGTGTGCTGTGTACTGTGTACTGTGTGCTGTGTGCTGTGTACTGTGTACTGTGTGCTGTGTGCTGTGTACTGTGTACTGTGTGCTGTGTGCTGTGTACTGTGTACTGTGTACTGTGTACTGTGTACTGTGTGCTGTGTACTGTGTACTGTGTGCTGCTTCAAAATAAAAACAGACATATTTTTATGTAGATCCATTTTTTGGGGGGTTGAAGTCTATTTGTTTACTAAGACTGAATACAATGGTTCTGGTGCTTACCTGGTTTGGACAGGGGCATGACTTTGGGGAACTGCCTTCTGCAGGGACGCAGAGGGCTGCTGGGAGAGAGACAGGTACAGTAAGTTATACAGTATGTTACCGTCACATCAAAAAGACCGAAGATAAGTTTTCCCCCAGAGCCTTCGTAGCGTTAAGATTATCGTTAGAACCTTCTAGTAACTTCTAGTAATAGAGGTGTTTCCCAGAAACTTTGTTAGTACCTTGGCTCTTAAAGGACGACTGCACTTCCTGATTTGCCCTCAATTTAGATTCGGTTAATAAAGAAGTGGCCATGACTGATTTAAAACATGAGTTGGTTTCGTGTTTGCACACCTATTCGTTTTCTCATAAAATTATTTACAATATTTGTATATGAATTTCTACAATTTATAGATGGTTAAAGTTTTTTTCTTTACAATTGGAATTTGAAAGTATTGTCCAATGTTCATTGTGTAATTTACAGATGGTCCCTAACGAGCCCCATAGGGATATCCAAAGTCAACCCACATTTACCACGAAGGATTACGATTGGGCCACATGGAGCTGCATTTCTGACTTGTTGCCAGCTGTGGGCGGGATTGAAAAAAATTCAACCTTCATCTGCATTGTGATGCAATCAAACTGACTTTATGACCGAAATGATCCTATTTTTTTTGTATATTTTTTTACACTTTGTAGTAAATTTTGGTCAGTAGAATAAATGTTTCTGACTCATATTGACAGATGCTTTCTAAAGGACACGTTTTGCTGTTAAGGGGCAGTTGCTCTTCAGAAACACGTTTGCGACGTCTATGAGTGATCCGGACCATTCTCAACGCAGACGTCTGTGAGTGATCCAGACCATTCTCAATGCAGACGTCTGTGAGTGATCCAGACCATTCTCAACGCAGACGTCTATGAGTGATCCATTCTCAACACAGACGTCTATGAGTGATCCAGACCATTCTCAACACAGACGTCTATGAGTGATCCATTCTCAACACAGACGTCTATGAGTGATCCGGACCATTCTCAATGCAGACGTCTATGAGTGATCCGGACCATTCTCAATGCAGACGTCTATGAGTGATCCAGACCATTCTCAACACAGACGTCTATGAGTGATCCATTCTCAACACAGACGTCTATGAGTGATCCGGACCATTCTCAATGCAGACGTCTATGAGTGATCCGGACCATTCTCAATGCAGACGTCTATGAGTGATCCGGACCATTCTCAACGCAGACGTCTATGAGTGATCCAGACCATTCTCAACACAGACGTCTATGAGTGATCCAGACCATTCTCAACACAGACGTCTATGAGTGATCCAGACCATTCTCAACACAGACGTCTATGAGTGATCCAGACCATTCTCAACACAGACGTCTATGAGTGATCCGGACCATTCTCAACACAGACGTCTATGAGTGATCCAGACCATTCTCAACACAGACGTCTATGAGTGATCCAGACCATTCTCAACACAGACATCTATGAGTGATCCAGACCATTCTCAACACAGACGTCTATGAGTGATCCATTCTCAACACAGACGTCTATGAGTGATCCAGACCATTCTCAACACAGACGTCTATGAGTGACCCATTCTCAACACAGACGTCTATGAGTGATCCAGACCATTCTCAACACAGACAATGTGCATTGTTTGTTATTTCTCCCGCGTTACTTCATCCACACAAGATCTCCTCGAAACAATCATGGCCGCCGATTAACTACAGAACGATGTTGACAAAAAAATACAAAATACAAAATTACCAATGCACTGCATCTCAGCACAAGAGGCGCCACTACAGTCCCTGGTTTGATTCCAGGCTGTATCACATCCGGCCGTGATTGGGAGTCACATAGGGCGGCGCACAATTGGCCCAGCGTCATCCGGATTTGGTCGGGGGTAGGCCGTCATTGTAAATAAGAATTTGTTCTTAACTGACTTGCCTAGTTAAATAAAATAAAATTGTGGGTGAATGATGTGCCCAATCTGTGACTTAGTATTGGGTAAGCCTAATAAACTACCTCAATAGCCTATTTGAAACCATAGGTGGTTAATATATCTCCAGGAGATGATCCGTCACACACCTTTCGAACGTTCTCTCTACGTGCTTGTTTTGGGGGGAAACACACACAAACGTTCTCTCTACGTGCTTGTTTTGGGGGAAACACACCTAACAAACGTTCTCTCTACGTTCTTGTTTTGGGAGGAAACACACACAAACGTTCTCTCTACGTTCTTGTTTTGGGAGGAAACACACACAAACGTTCTCTCTTGTTTTGGGGGGAAACACACACAAACGTTCTCTCTACGTGCTTGTTTTGGGGGAAACACACCTATCAAACGTTCTCTCTACGTTCTTGTTTTGGGAGGAAACACACACAAACGTTCTCTCTACGTTCTTGTTTTGGGAGGAAACACACACAAACGTTCTCTCTACGTTCTTGTTTTGGGGGAAACACTCTTTGGCTTGTAAAAAATAACGACGACTCTGGTACGATCAACGTAAGACTTAGGTTATATCGGGGAAATGCGGCCCTGTCCATTACAATGAACATAATGACGAGAGTGACCAGCGACTACTGTACCTGATCAGGTCCTTGCACAGAGCAGGGAAGGGCTGTTTCTGGTAGTGACCAAACACCTCAAACACCATAGGCTGGGTCTTGATATAGTCCACAAAGGATTTGGTGACCTCTACAGCAATCTGTTAAACCAATAAACAGATAGCTAGTTATAAACACTTGAGAAACAAAATCTAACTAACCATCACATTTGTGTATTTCATTCTTCATGCCCACTGCATACTGTAGTATTTTTAAAACACTTTGTGTAAATGCCCACTGCATACTGTAGTATTTACTGTAAAACACTTTGTGTATTTCATTCTTCATGCCACCTGCATACTGTAGTATTTACTGTAAAACACTTTGTGTATTTCATTCTTCATGCCCACTGCATACTGTAGTATTTACTGTAAAACACTTTGTGTATTTCATTCTTCATGCCACCTGCATACTGTAGTATTTACTGTAAAACACTTTGTGTATATCATTCTTCATGCCACCTGCATACTGTAGTATTTACTGTAAAACACTTTGTGTATTTCATTCTTCATGCCACCTGCATACTGTAGTATTTACTGTAAAACACTTTGTGTATTTCATTCTTCATGCCACCTGCATACTGTAGTATTTACTGTAAAACACTTTGTGTATTTCATTCTTCATGCCACCTGCATACTGTAGTATTTACTGTAAAACACTTTGTGTATTTCATTCTTCATGCCACCTGCATACTGTAGTATTTACTGTAAAACACAGAGCTTTATAATGAAATGTGACTGATCGACTGCTTACGTTTTGTACGTGGTAGAAGCCCAGAGGAGGGCCTCGTCCTGTGTTCTTCAGAGGCTCTGTGGAAAAGGCCTCATCGTGACAGTGGATGAAACTGTAGGTAAACCCGAGAGAGAGAGAGAGAGACAGAGAGAGAGAGAGAGAGAGAGAGAGAGAGAGAGAGAGAGAGAGAGGGAAGGGCTTGTTAGCTACCACTCACAGTCTGTTACGGAGGGTCTAATAGATCTGTTGATCTGAAATATCTTAGAACCTACAATAACAACAACAACAACAACAACTTACTTGAACTGGCAGAAGATGTCAGCGTACTCTGCGGAGATGCTGGAGGCCTGGAGGACCGTCACTCTGAAGGTGAAGATGCTACCTATCCTCAGGTGTTCCAGGGCTCCGTCCAGAGCTCCTCCCTCCAGGTTGGTCTTCAGGGGGCTCTCCAACTCATCTGGACTGGCTACAGGAGGGTAGGTGGGGGGTGGGGGGTGGAGAAGAGACATTGAGTATATGTAGTGTGCGAATTCTCTCTGTAATACACTACCCTACATCCTTATAGCTGTATATCTTCAGTGAATCTGTTGGTTCACTCTGGCACACTCTCATAAACACACTACCTACCCGTATATAAATACATTTGACATAATGAATTTAAGTACTGTACACGCAGACAGACCACACCCACACAAACAGTTTGATGAGAGACCACAGATAGTCTCTCTCGCAAGACAGTTTGATGAGTGATCACAGCAGCCGAGGACAGTCAGTTTGATGAGAGACCACAGATAGTCTCTCTCGCACGACAGTTTGATGAGTGATCACAGCAGCCGAGGACAGTCAGTTTGATGAGAGACCACAGATAGTCTCTCTCGCAAGACAGTTTGATGAGTGATCACAGCGGCTGAGGAGAGACAGTTTGATGAGAGACCACAGATAGTCTCTCTGCAAGACAGTTTGATGAGAGACCACAGATAGCAGACAGTTTGATGAGTGATCACAGCAGGAGGACAGTCAGTTTGATGAGAGACCACAGATACTCACAAGACAGTTTGATGAGGTACCACAGCAGCTGAGGAGAGACAGTTTGATGAGACATTACAGCAGCTGAGGAGAGACAGTTTGATGAGGTACCACAGCAGATGAGGAGAGACAGTTTGATGAGACATAAAAGCGGCTGAGGAGAGACAGTTTGATGAGGTACCACAGCAGCTGAGGAGAGACAGTTTGATGAGAGACCAAAGCGGCTGAGGAGAGACAGTTTGATGAGGTACCACAGCAGCTGAGGAGAGACAGTTTGATGAGAGACCAAAGCGGCTGAGGAGAGACAGTTTGATGAGGTACCACAGCAGCTGAGGAGAGACAGTTTGATGAGGTACCAAAGCAGCTGAGGAGAGACAGTTTGATGAGGTACCACAGCAGCTGAGGAGAGACAGTTTGATGAGGTACCACAGCAGCTGAGGAGACACAGTTTGATGAGGTACCACAGCAGCTGAGGAGAGACAGTTTGATGAGGTACCACAGCAGCTGAGGAGAGACAGTTTGATGAGGTACCACAGCAGCTGAGGAGACACAGTTTGATGAGGTACCACAGCAGCTGAAGAGAGACAGTTTGATGAGACATTACAGCAGCTGAGGAGAGACAGTTTGATGAGGTACCACAGCAGCTGAGGAGAGACAGTTTGATGAGGTACCACAGCAGCTGAGGAGAGACAGTTTGATGAGGTACCACAGCGGCTGAAGAGAGACAGTTTGATGAGACATTACAGCAGCTGAGGAGAGACAGTTTGATGAGGTACCACAGCGGCTGAGGAGAGACAGTTTGATGAGACATTACAGCGGCTGAGGAGAGACAGTTTGATGAGGTACCACAGCGGCTGAGGAGAGACAGTTTGATGAGGTACCACAGCAGCTGAGGAGAGACAGTTTGATGAGGTACCACAGCAGCTGAGGAGAGACAGTTTGATGAGACATTACAGCGGCTGAGGAGAGACAGTTTGATGAGGTACCACAGCGGCTGAGGAGAGACAGTTTGATGAGGTACCACAGCGGCTGAAGAGAGACAGTTTGATGAGACATTACAGCAGCTGAGGAGAGACAGTTTGATGAGACATCACAGCGGCCGAGACAAGAGACTACACAGCCAGTGGTCGTTACCCGCACAATTGTTGTTGTTGACCTCATCGGCCGAGGGTTCCATCCCTGAGTTCTGTCCCTCCCCTTCCACGAAACGCAGCTCTTCCTGGGACTCCCCGGTACGGGATAGACCAGTGGGGCACGACTCAGCCTGGAACTGACCACAAGGGACAGCATACAGTTAGCAAAGCTGGGAGGTAGGCCTAGTCACTGACCAGCCACAAGATAGCATACAGTTAACAAAGCTGGGGACCGTTGCCAATGACTAGCATACAGTTAACAAGGCTAGAGGGGGTAGCCAGCTACTGACAGTTAGCAAAGCTAGTGCGGGTAGCCTAGCCACTGACCATTAGCAAAGCTAGTGGGGGTAGCCTAGCCACTGACCAGTAGCAAAGCTAGTGGGGGTAGCCTAGCCACTGACCAGTAGCAAAGCTAGAGGGGGTAGCCTAGCCACTGACCGTTAGCAAGGCTAGTGGGGGCAGCCTAGCCACTGACCGTTAGCAAGGCTAGTGGGGGCAGCCTAGCCACAGACCAGTAGCAAAGCTAGTGCAGGCAGCCTAGCCACTGACCGTTAGCAAAGCTAGTGGGGGTAGCCTAGCCACTGACCGTTAGCAAAGCTAGTGGGGGCAGCCTAGCCACTGACCATTAGCAAAGCTAAGAGAGATAGCTCATAGATTTGCATATAGATACTTTAGACATCGTATCGGTCCCATTAGGGCGTCTGTGAGAGCATGGTCAGCGCCAAAGGATGCCATCTCTATTTTGAAGTAGTACATTTTCTTCTACTAATACTTCTATATACTGTACTCGATATCAGCTACTGTATCTTGCCTATGCTGCTCTGTACCATCACTCATTCATATATCCTTATGTACATATTCGTTATCCCCTTACACTGTGTATAAGACAGTAGTTTTGGAATTGTTAGTTAGATTACTTGTCGGTTATTACTGCATTGTCGGAACTAGAAGCACAAGCATTTCGCTACACTCGCATTAACATCTGCTAACCATGTGTATGTGACAAATAAAATTTGATTTGATTTGATTTCTATGAGTTGGTAAACAAACTGAAAAGGTGCATACTGCCCCCTAGAGGGTGTAGTCTGAATAGGTTTAAAGACAATGTTGATGATTTACTACCACCTGCAGTTATGGAATGTTTGCTCACAAGTATAATTAATTGGCTGATGTCGCCTGATGACCTGGATGGAATCATTTGATCCTTCCATAACCCATAGGAAGTCTCACCCAGCTGACCGCTACTTCAAAATGGTGAAAGTCCTCAATAACGCTCAAGCTTTTGAGCACTAGAGTCCTCTATCTATCTCTATGACTCCCGACAGTTAGCTAGTAAAACTAGGAGAGCTACATAGGCACTGACTAGAGAAAACAGTGCCCGATATCCTCTGTGGGTTTGCTCAGGAGACGTACCTTCTCAAACTCCCGGTCCTCGAAGGAGATCTTGGCAGTGCCAGACTGACGGACACCGGAGCCGTAGTCAGGAGCCTCCTCATCGGCTGGAGGGAAACACAAAACACCTTCACTTGACTTCCTCTAGAAGTCACACTCAGTCTGTCCTAGAGTTAATCCCTACCTGAGATAATATACTGGGTGTAATGTGGGTCTTATGAAGTTACATGTACTGTACAGCTCCCTACGCTTCATGTTAGGCTATTAGCTTGTTGGCTAATATGTTAGGCTATTAGCTTGTTGGCTAATATGTTAGGCTATTAGCTTGTTGGCTAATATGTTAGGCTATTAGCTTGTTGGCTGTATTGAGTTTGATTGATTGTAATGTGGGTGGAGGTCTATGGTCCAGGTTTTACCTGAGATTGCCTGTACAGCCACCCGGAGAAATCCTTTCACCTCTCCCTTCTCACTGATGACGGCCACACGATGGACCAGGGGCACAGGGTACAGCAGGTTACTCAGGTACACAAAGGCTCTGTATGGGAGGGACACAGGGACACAGGGAGAGATGGAGAGATGCAGAGAGGGGGAGAGAGAGAGAGAGGAAGAGAGAGGGGGAGAGACAGGGACACAGGGAGAGAGAGAGAGAGGGAGAGGTGCAGAGAGGGAGAGAGAGAGAGAGAGAGAGAGAGAGAGAGGAAGAGAGAGAGGGGGGAGACAGGGACACAGGGAGAGAGGGAGAGGTGCAGAGAGGGGAGAGAGAGAGACAGTGAGAGAGAAAAGAGAAGAGAGAGAGAAAAGAGAAGAGAGAGAGAGAGAGAGAGAGAGAGAGAGAGAGCGAAAGTACCATTAGAGAGCTCAGAGAGACCAGAACAGTGAGAGAGATAACGTACAGAGATAATGAGATAATAACAGAACATTAACACAGCACGAGACAAACACACCAAGCTGCAAAGCAACCAAACAGAAGCCGGGACTGCACTCGACTGGACAGCCCTGGTGATGACCATGGCTACCCTTTACTATCCCCTCTCTGGGTGTGTCTGGTCAACATAATAGCTTTAGGTCAAGATAACAGTGGTACAATTAAGGAGCAGGAGGGAGGCTGTGTTTTTAGTTTTTGAGAGTTTGGTGAGGCTAAGGAGCATGTTATGCCGAAGGTGAAACTACTGTATGTCTGCTCTCTCTCTCTCTCTCTCTCTCTCTCTCTCTCTCTCTCTCTCTCTCTCTCTCTCTCTCTCTCTCTATATATATATATATATATATATATATATATATATATATATATATATATATATATATATATGTGAAGCTTCAACTGACTGCGACACATAGCCTACAGTAGGCCTATGGCTTGATGGGGAAAGACACCTCAGAATCCATTCAGTCTGTCTGTCTGTCCAGCCAACTACAGCATGGGGAGAGCTCATCACTGCATCCTTTACAAGTAACAATACAGTGAAATCTTAGACGCTCTGAAAGTCTGTAATTATCATCACAAGAAATTTGTTGAAGAGATTTAAAGCAGATGTGGGAACATCTTCTTGAGGATATTTAGTTTCATTCTCTTGTCAGAGACCGTAGCTCTTATACTCTGTACCATGCTGTAAGGTTAGCTCTTATACTCTGTACCAGGCTGTAAGGTTAGCTCTTATACTCTGTACCAGGCTGTAGGGTTAGCTCTTATACTCTGTACCAGGCTGTAAGGTTAGCTCTTATACTCTGTACCAGGCTGTAGGGTTAGCTCTTATACTCTCTGTAGGCTGTAGGGTTAGCTCTTATACTCTGCACCAGGCTGTAGGGTTAGCTCTTATACTCTGTACCACTGTAGGGTTAGCTCTTATACTCTGTACCAGGCTGTAGGGTTAGCTCTTATACTCTGTACCAGGCTGTAGGGTTAGCTCTTATACTCTGTACCATGCTGTAGGGTTAGCTCTTATACTCTGCACCAGGCTGTAGGGTTAGCTCTTATACTCTGTACCAGGCTGTAGGGTTAGCTCTTATACTCTGTACCAGGCTGTAGGGTTAGCTCTTATACTCTGTACCAGGCTGTAGGGTTAGCTCTTATACTCCGTAACATACTATTAGGCCTACAATTTTGTCTTGCAGTCGAGGACCACATTTCCCAAGAACCAATGGGGCGGGTAGACATTTAAGGGGTAAAGGAGTGGTAGAAAAGGGTAGAGAAAAAAAGGACTAGATTGGTGAGGTGTAAAGAAGGCTCGGGACAAAAAAGAAAAAGGCCTTCTTGACTCAAATTAATAAACAAAACAAATCGAGCAGAAACAAAACATGGCTAAAAGCTTGAACCAACAGCCAACAGCTTGAAATGTGTTACGACGGGGAAAAAGGACGACACCATAAACACAAAATACGCCTCTCCCACGAGGAGTAGAGGTGCTGGTTTGTGCAAAGAGAAGGGGAGCCAATTCCCATGTCAAATTTTAAAAAATAAATAAAATTTAAAAAATAAAGAATATTGTGCTCTGGCATGCCTAAAAGAGACAGCTGTAGTAGAAACCAGCTCTTTCATCATTGAGATATTGAGTCTTCCTGAATCACTTCCTGAATCAGTTGTTTCACATGAATCATTTGATGAATCATTTGATGATTCGTTTCTACTTATCATCAAGAGAACATTCATGATGTGGCAAAGACATCTAGCCATGGAGTGGCTGCCGTTTGCATTATGCACAAACAGATGTCAGAAGATATATGAGACATGTTAGTGTTTAAGATGATGGTCTCCTTATTTAAAAAAATGTACATATATATGTTTTTTATTTTAATTTTATTTTCAGACATACAAAAAGGTGAGACACACACCCCAAGCATTCGTTGAGCAACAACTTTGCTTGGATTACAACTAAAGCGAAAGTGGCATGGATGGATCCACCAATGAACCATGGAACCATGGATGGATCCACCAATGAACCATGGAGCCATGGATGGATCCACCAATGAACCATGGAGCCATGGATGGATCCACCAATGAACCATGGAGCCATGGATGGATCCACCAATGTGTACAGGTGCAGCATCATCATCAAGAAGGATGTCAAGCCACTACCACATCCTTCTTGGTGTGATCTGTGTAGCCTAGATCAAGCCCTGGTGTGATCTGTGTAGCCTAGATCAAGCCCTGGTGTGATCTGTGTAGCCTAGATCAAGCCATGTTGTGATCTGTGTAGCCTAGATCAAGCCCTGGTGTGATCTTTGTAGCCTAGATCAAGCCCTGATGTGATCTGTGTAGCCTAGATCAAGCCCTGATGTGATCTGTGTAGCCTAGATCAAGCCCTGATTATGATCTGTGTAGCCTAGATCAAGCCCTGATTATGATCTGTGTAGCCTAGATCAAGCTCTGGTGTGATCTGTGTAGCCTAGATCAAGCCCTGGTGTGATCTGTGTAGCCTAGATCAAACTCTGATGTGATCTGTGTAGCCTAGATCAAGCCCCGGTGTGATCTGTGTAGCCTAGATCAAGCCCTGGTGTGATCTGTGTAGCCTAGATCAAGCCCCGGTGTGATCTGTGTAGCCTAGATCAAGCCCTGATGTGAAAGTAAGAAACAGTTTAAGGTAAATGCTTACAAGTAATTTCTGATGAGATTCAAAAGTATGAAAATGATAAAGACAAGATTGAAAGCCCCAAAATGTCTACCAATTTATTTAGATATTCGTTCCATCTTTGGCATATGATAGTTAAAGAAGAAGCCTTATTCACAAAAATAACAGTGTGGCTGGTAGTTACTAATGATGACATTTCTCCCTGAGAACGGAGGCAAGGAGTGCTGTCTGACGCAGCTAGATTAACGTGAGCTGGAGTGCTAACAGCTATAATTTTTAGGGAGTGCCTCTGATTGTGTAATTCATGAAAGGGCAGTTTGGCTTCTAGGGAGCTGGTAGGGAGCTGGTAGGAAGCTGGAAAGGAGCTGGTAGGGAGTTGGTAGGGAGCTGGTAGGGAGCTGGTAGGGAGCTGGAAAGGAGCTGGAAAGGAGCTGGTAGGGAGCTGTAGGGAGATGGTAGGGAGCTGGTAGGGAGCTGGTAGGGAGGTGGTAGGGAGCTGGTAGGGAGCTGGTAGGGGACTTGTAGGGAGATGGTAGGGCGCTGGTAGGGAGCTTCTAGGGAGCTGGTACGGAGCTTCTAGGGACCTGGTAGGGAGCTGGTAGGGAGCTGGTAGGCAGCTTCTAGGGAGCTGGTAGGGAGCTGGTAGGGAACTTGTAGGGAGCTGGTAGGGAGATGGTAGGGAGCTTGTAGGGAGCTGGTAGGGAGCTGGTAGGGAGATGGTAGGGAGCTTCTAGGGAGCTGGTAGGGGGATGGTAGGGAGCTTCGAAGGAGCTGGTAGGGAGCTGGTAAGGAGCTGTTAGGGAACTGTTAGGGAGCTGGTAGGGAGCTTGTAGGGAGCTTCTATGGAGCTGTTAGGGAGCTTTTAGGGAGCTTTTAGGGAGATGGTAGGGAGCTGGTAGGGAGCTGGTAGGAAGCTGGTAGGGGGATGGTAGGGAACTTCTAAGGAGCTGGTATGGAGGTGATAGGGATCTGTTAGGGAACTGTTAGGGAGCTGGTAGGGGAGCTTGTAGGGAGCTTTGAGGGAGCTGGTAGGGAGCTGGTCGGGAGCTTCTAGGGAGCTTCTGGGGAGCTGGTAGGGAGCTGGTAGGGAGCTTCTAGGGAGCTGTTAGGGAGCTTCTAGGGAGCTGGTAGGGAGCTGGTAGGGAGCTTCTAGGGAGCTGGTAGGGAGCTGGTAGGGAACTGTAAGGGAGCTTCTATGGAGCTGGTAGGGAGCTTCTAGGGAGATTCTTAGGAGCTGGTATGTAGGTGGTAGGGAGCTGGTAGGGAGCTTCTAGGGAACTTCTTTGGAGCTGGTATGGAGGTGGTAGGGAGCTGTTAGGGAGTAGGTAGGGACTGGTAGGGAGCTTCTAGGGAGCTGTTAGGGAGCTGTTAGGGAGCTTGTACGGAGCTTCTAGGGAGCTGGTAGGGAGCTTTTAGGGTGCTGGTAGGGAGCTTTTAGGGAGATGGTAGGGAGCTTCTAAGGAGCTGGTATGGAGGTGGTAGGGAGCTAGTAGGGAGCTTTTAGGGAGATGGTAGGGCGCTTCCAAGGACCTGGTAGGGAGCTGGTAGGGAGCTTCTATAGAGCTGGTAGGGAGCTTCTAGGGAGCTGGTAGGGAGCTGTTGGGAGCTGGTAGGGAGCTGGTAGGGATCTGTTGGGAACTGGTAGTGACCTGGTAGGGTCTACCTCAGAGCTCATAGGAACTAAGTCTAAAGGGGCATTCACACCCAAATGGTTTGGTGCGTTTTTTTCTGAACTAATTTACCCACTTAGATGGGTTCGCTTGGACTGGTGTGAAGTCTATCCACACTAAACAACACATGTGGTTTGCTCTAAAAGGGTGGTGGTCTCAGTCTGATTCAATTCGTACTGTGGTGCGCTTCACTGTAGGTGAGAAAATAGTCCGGATCAAACACAGGTTGCATCATAACTTGATATCTCTGATTATGTGAACGTAGCATCAGGTGCTTCATGATAATCCAGCCTGGTCAGCCCATAATCATAGATGGATTTAACTTCAGCATTTTTTGTCCAATAAACAAATTACTTGCATGGACACACTGTTTAGTTGAGGATATTTTGGGGGATTTTACATTTGGCAACATGAAACCAACCGGAATTTCTGTGATTGGAAACTATGTGTGAAAGATCCTGAAAGAGCTGAGGCAAGGACTACTGTCTGAAGCTAACAGCTAGCATGCTGTCTGAAGTTAACAGCTAGCATGCTGTCTGAAGCTAACAGCTAGCATGCTGTCTGAAGCTAACAGCTAGCATGCTGTCTGAAGCTAACAGCTAGCATGCTGTCTGAAGCTAACAGCTAGCATTTAAGAGCTAGAGTTTCAAGTCAGGAAGGGACTTATATAGTCAGGGAGGGACTTATATAGTTATAGTCAGGGAGGGTCTTATATAGTTATAGTCAGGGAGGGACTTATACAGTTATAGTCAGGGAGGGTCTTATATAGTTATAGTCAGGGAGGGACTTATATAGTTATACTCAGGGAGGGAGGGACTTATAGAGTTATAAGTCAGGCAGGGAGGGTCTTATATACAGTGGGGCAAAAAAGTATTTAGTCAGCCACCAATTGTACAAGTTCTCCCACTTAAAAAGATGAGAGAGGCCTGTAATTTTCATCATAGGTACACTTCAACTATAACAGACAAAATGAGAAAAAAAGTCCAGAAAAGCACATTTTTTATGAATTTATTTGCATATTATGGTGGAAAATATGTATTTGGTCACCTACAAACAAGCAAGATTTCTGTCTGTCACAGACCTGTAACTTCTTCTTTAAGAGGCTCCTCTGTCCTCCACTTGTTACCTGTATTAATGGCACCTGTTTGAACTTGTTATCAGTATAAAAGACACCTGTTCACAACCTCAAACAGTCACACTCCAAACTCCACTATGGCAAAGACCAAAGAGCTGTCAAAGGACACCAGAAACAAAATTGTAGACCTGCACCAGGCTGGGAAGACTGAATCTTCAATAGGTAAGCAGCTTGGTTTGAAGAAATCAACTGTGGGAGCAATTATTAGGAAATGGAAGACATACAAGACCACTGATAATCTCCCTCGATCTGGGGCTCCATGCAAGATCTCACCCCTTAGGGTCAAAATGATCACAAGAACGGTGAGCAAAAATCCCAGAACCACACGGGGGGACCTAGTGAATGACCTGCAGAGAGCTGGGACCAAAGTAACAAAGCCTACCATCAGTAACACACTACGCCGCCAGGGACTCAAATCCTGCAGTTCCAGACGTGTCCAGGCCCATCTGAAGTTTGCTAGAGAGCATTTGGATGATCCAGAAGGAGATTGGGAGAATGTCATATGGTCAGATGAAACCAAAATATAACTTTTTGGTAAAAACTCAACTCGTCGTGTTTGGAGGACAAAGAATGCTGAGTTGCATCCAAAGAACACCATACCTACTGTGAAGCACGGGGGTGGAAACATCATGCTTTGGGGCTGTTTTTCTGCAAAGGGACCAGGACGACTGATCCGTGTAAAGGAAAGAATGAATGGGGCCATGTATCGTGAGATTTTGAGTGAAAACCTCCTTCTATCAGCAAGGGCATTGAAGATGAAACGTGGCTGGGTCTTTCAGCATGACAATGATCTCAAACACACCGCCCGGGCAACGAATGAGTGGCTTCGTAAGAAGCATTTCAAGGTCCTGGAGTGGCCTAGCCAGTCTCCAAATCTCAACCCCATAGAAAATCTTTGGAGGGAGTTGAAAGTCCGTGTTGCCCAGCAACAGCCCCAAAACATCACTGCTCTAGAGGAGATCTGCATGGAGGAATGGGCCAAAATACCAGCAACAGTGTGTGAAAACCTTGTGAAGACTTGCAGAAAATGTTTGACCTCTGTCATTGCCAACAAAGGGTATATAACAAAGTATTGAGATAAACTTTTGTTATTGACCAAATACTTATTTTCCACCATAATTTTCAGATAAATTCATTAAAAATCCTACAATGTGATTTTCTGGATTTTTTTTTCTCATTTTGTCTGTCATAGTTTAAGTGTATCTATGATGAAAATTACAGGCCTCTCTAATCTTTTTAAGTGGGAGAACTTGCACAGTTGGTGGCTGACTAAATACTTTTTTGCCCCACTGTAGTTACAAGGCAGGGACTTATAGACTTATAGAGTTCTAGTTATAAGGCAGGGAGTGTCTCTGATGAAAGGGTGGTGTGGCAGGTAGTTAGCGCTGACATCTATACCCCAGACCTGACAGAGACTAAGAGCTGAGGCCAGGGTCTGTGATTGGAGCAGAAAGGGTGGGGCAGAGGCTTTGTAGTCATTGGTAGAGTGACACTATAAGGGGACTGAATGAGAGGCAATTTAGTCTTGGGTAATTTAGTCTTGTTGATGATCTCTGTATTGGATGGACCCAATCAAAATTATGTCACTGCCATTAACGTGTTCTCACGCTACAGCTACAGACGAGGTTCTCTTGCCCCTCTGCAAAATACTGGACTGCCCTTCCAGACGAGGTTCTCTTGCCCCTCTGCAAAATACTGGACTGCCCTTCCAGACGAGGTTCTCTTGCCCCTCTGCAAAATACTGGACTGCCCTTCCAGACGAGGTTCTCTTGCCCCTCTGCAAAATACTGGACTGCCCTTCCAGACGAGGTTCTGTTGCCCCTCTGCAAAATACTGGACTGCCCTTCCAGACGAGGTTCTGTTGTCCCTCTGCAAAATACTGGACTGCCCTTCCAGACGAGGTTCTGTTGCCCCTCTGCAAAATACTGGACTGCCCTTCCAGACGAGGTTCTGTTGCCCCTCTGCAAAATACTGGACTGCCCTTCCAGACGAGGTTCTGTTGCCCCTCTGCAAAATACTGGACTTCCCTCCAGACGAGGTTCTGTTGCCCCTCTGCAAAATACTGGACTGCCCTCTCAGACACCATGAAAATGTCAACTTGTAAAAGCAAAGATAGGTCAACGTGGAGGTGTGTAGTTTGGTTGCCTAACAACGTCAGAACCTCTACTCAGTGATAATATTGTTGTTAACTCCTCATTTCCTGTGGTGTGTACGTGTGTGTGTGCGGGTGTGTGCGTCCGTGCATGTGTTCGTTTTGCATTTTGTAGGTGTTGTGTGTGCTTGTGTGCATGTGCGTGCACAAGTTAGTTTGCGTGTTCTCTTGGGGCAGCAGAGCGAGACCCAGAGTGTCTCAGTGTGAAAGAGCTAGTTTCCATCCCCCAGCATGCTCCTGAAACCTCACCAACCTTCCCACTACACTGAATAACGGAGAGCGGTCATAAAAGGGATCCAGGCCTTCGCTGGAGTCGCTTCGGCACAGCTCTCCCTCATCATCATCATCATCATCATCGAGCTCCGAGAACGGGTCGTCCAAAAAGATATCATCGTCCAGATCCCCCAAAGCCTCCAACTCCTCCTCCCCTCCTCGCCCCTCCGGCCGAGTGTCGGCCAGCTCAGTTAGCTCGGAGGTGGAGAGGGTGGGAGAAGGAGTGGGGGAGGGAGTGGGATCACTCATGCGCTCGCTCATGCACACGTTGAAAAGGGGGTTGCTGGTAGGGGGCGGGGGTGCAGCCAGAAACATGGGATGTAAGTTAGATAGTGGCCTACAACAGGACAGATAGAAAAACACTGGTAGGTTAAATCTATTTGGAGGACTAGGCAGGGGACCGGTAGAAAAACTCTGTCGTGTTCACTAGGTACGAAATGTAAGAAAATGGTCCGAAATGGAACGTAAAACTAAGAGGTACCATGTGAATGTTTTTTTCGCTACAGTGTGCCCTGAATGAACATGGCCCCTTCAGGTTAACATGGAAGATATGGTTTTAGCTGGTTTATCTACTGAAGTTATCTATCAATGACTACTGGAGGAGAGTTTCAAATCAAATCAAATTGCATTTGTCACATGTGCTGAATACAACAGGTGCAGAACTTACCGTGAAATGCTTACTTACAAGCCCTTAAACAACAATGCAGTTCAAGAAATATAGTTAAAATAAACTGAAAGTAAAAAAAGAAAAATATTTCAGTAACTAAATAAAATAACAATAGCGAGGCTATATACAGGGGGTACCGGTAATCGAGTCAAATGTGCGGCAGTAGAGGTTAGTCGAGGTAATTTGTTCATGTTGGTAGGGGTGAAGTGACTATGCATAGATAATAAACAGCAAGTAGCAACAGTGTAAAAACAAAAGGGGGAGGGGCAATGTAAATAGTTCAGGTGGTCATTTGTTCAGCAGTCTTATGGCATGTACATTTTTTACCTTTATTTTTAACTGGGCAAGTCACTTATTAAGAACAAATCCTTATTTACAATGACGGCCTACCCCGGCCAAACCCTAACCCGGAAGACGCTATGGGACTCCCAATCACAGCCGGTTGTGATACAGCCTGGAATCGAACCAGGGTCTCTAGTGACGCCTCTAGCACTGAGATTCAGTGCTAGAGGCGAACCACCTGGGAGCTGTTAACAGAAGCTGTTAAGGAGGCGTTTGAACCTAGACTTGGCACTCTGGTACCGTTTGCCGTATGGTTGCAGACAAAACAGTCTATGACTTGGGTGACTGGAGTATTTGGCCATTTTTTGGGCCTTCCTCTGACACCGCCTAGTATATAGGTCCTGGATGGCAGGATTCTTGGCCCCATTGATGTACTGAGCTGTACGGACTATCCTTCCCTGGTTCCTCTGAAGCTGTTGGGGTTGTTGTGAACCATGGACTGAACCTGTTGGGGTTGTTGTGAACCATGGACTGAACCTGTTGGGGTTGTTGTGAACCATGGACTGAACCTGTTGGGGTTGTTGTGAACCATGGACTGAACCTTTTGGGGTTGATGTGTGATGAGATCTTCACTAGTGTACCTCTGCCATGTTTCTGGTAGTGATGTGGTAGTGTAGTGGTAGTGTAGTGGTAGTGTTGTGGTAGTGTTGTGGTAGTGTAGTGGTAGTGTAGTGGTAGTGTTGTGGTAGTATAGTGGTAGTGTTGTGGTAGTGTTGTGGATGTAGTGTTTTGGCAGTGTTGTGGTAGTGTTGTGGTTGTGGTAGTGTTGTGGTAGTGTTGTGGTAGTGTTGTTGTTGTGGTAGTGTTGTAGTGCAGTGTAGTGTTGCAGTGCAGTGGCAGTGTGTAGTGGTAGTGGTAGTGTTGTGGTAGTGTTGTGGTTGTGCAGTGGTAGTGTTGTGTAGTGTTGTGGTAGTGTGTGGTAGTGTTGTGGTAGTGTAGTGGTAGTGTTGTGGTAGTGTTGTGTTGTGGTAGTGTTGTTGTAGTGATGTGGAAGTGTTGTGGTTGTAGTGTTTTGGTAGTGGTAGTGTTGTGGTAGTGTAGTGGTAGTGTTGTAGTAGTGTTGTGGATGTAGTGTTTTGGCAGTGTTGTGGTAGTGTTGTGGTTGTGGTAGTGTTGTGGTAGTGTTGTGGTAGTGTTGTGTTGTGGTAGTGTTGTGGTAGTGTAGTGGTAGTGTAGTGTAGTGTTGTAGTGTTGTGGTAGTGTTGTGGTAGTGTTGTGGTAGTGTTGTGGTAGTGTTGTGGTTGTGTAGTGGTAGTGTTGTAGTGTTGTGGTAGTGTGGTAGTGTTGTGGTAGTGTAGTGGTAGTGTTGTGGTAGTGTTGTGTTGTGGTAGTGTTGTTGTGCAGTGTAGTGGTAGTGTTGTGGTAGTGTTGTGTTGTGGTAGTGTTGTGGTAGTGTTGTGGTAGTGTTGTGGTAGTGTTGTGGTAGTGTTGTGGTAGTGTTGTGGTAGTGTTGTGGTAGTGTTGTGGTAGTGTTGTGTGTGTAGTGTTGTGGTAGTGTTGTGGTAGTGTGTGGTAGTGTTGTGGTAGTGTTGTGGTAGTGTTGTGGTAGTGTTGTGGTAGTGTTGTGTAGTGTGTGGAGTAGTGTTGTGGTAGTGTTGTGGTAGTGTTGTGGTAGTGTTGTGGTAGTGTTGTGGTAGTGTTGTGGTAGTGTTGTGGTAGTGTTGTTGTTGTGTTGTTGTAGTGTTGTGGTAGTGTTGTTGTAGTGTAGTGGTAGTGTTGTGGTAGTGTTGTGGTAGTGTTGTGGTAGTGTTGTGTTGTGTAGTGTTGTAGTGTTGTGGTAGTGCAGTGGTAGTGTTGTGGTAGTGTTGTAGTGTTGTGGTAGTGTTGTGTTGTGGTAGTGTTGTGGTAGTGTTGTGGTAGTGTTGTGGTAGTGTTGTGGTAGTGTTGTGGTAGTGTTGTTGTAGTGTTGTTGTAGTGTTGTGGTAGTGTTGTTGTAGTGCAGTGGTAGTGTTGTGGTAGTGTTGTGGTAGTGTAGTGTTGGTAGTGTTGTGTTGTGGTAGTGTTGTAGTGTTGTGGTAGTGTAGTGGTAGTGTTGTGGTAGTGTTGTAGTGTTGTGGCATTGTTGTGTTGTGGTAGTGTTGTTGTAGTGCTGTGGTAGTGTTGTGGTAGTGTTGTAGTGTTGTGGTATTGTTGTGTTGTGGTAGTGTTGTGGTAGTGTTGTGGTAGTGTTGTTGTAGTGTAGTGGTAGTGTTGTGGTAGTGTTGTGGTAGTGTTGTCTGTCTGACCATGCTTTGACCAGGTAGTCATGTACTGTACCTGCCGACCAGACGGAACCAGGGGAAGCGGTCGTAGAAGGGGTCTCCTCCAGTCATGACGTTCTCACAGTCTTCCATGGTGCTGTTGGGAACCTCTGCTGCTCTGTCATACATCTCTCTCATCAGGTCCAGACGCTGCCTGCAGGGGGCACCAGAGAGCAACACAAAACAACATCAGAATAGAGTATAGAGGTAGAGAGAGAGAGGGAGAGAGGGAGAGAAAGAGAGAGGGGAGAGAGAGACACAGAGAGAGAGAGAGGGGAGAGAGAGACACAGAGAGAAAGAGAGAGAGAGAGAGAGAGCGAGAGAGAGAGAGAAAGAGGGGAGAGAGAGACAGAGAGAGAGTAGAGGGTAGAGAGAGGGGGAGCGAGAGAGAGAGATTGAGAGAGAGAGAGAGAGAGATGGGAGAGAGACACAGAGAGAAAGAGCAGGGGGAGAGAGAGGGGGGAGCGAGAGAGAGAGAGAGATGGGGAGAGAGAGAGAGAGAGAGAGGGAGAGAGGGAGAGAAAGACAGAGGGGAGAGAGAGACACAGAGAGAGAGAGAGGGGAGAGAGAGACACAGAGAGAAAGAGAGAGAGAGAGAGAGAGAGACAGAGAGAGGGGAGAGAGAGAGAGAGAGGGGAGAGAGAGAGACAGAGAGAGGGGAGAGAGAGAGAGAAGAGGGGACAGAGAGACAGAGAGAGAGAGAGGGTAGAGAGAGGGGGAGCGAGTGAGAGAGAGATTGAGAGAGAGAGAGAGAGATGGGGAGAGAGACACAGAGAAAGAGAGGGGGGGGAGAGAGGGAGGGGGAGAGAGAGAGAGAGAGAGAGATGGGGAGAGAGAGAGAGAGAGAGAGAGAGAGAGAGAGGGGGTGAGAGACACACAGAGAGAGGGGGAGAGAGAGAGAGAGAGGGAGAGAGAGAGACAGAGAGAGAGAGAGGGTAGAGAGAGAGGGGAGCGAGAGATATATATATATATGTATATAGAGAGAGAGACATTTTAGACAAATATTAGGATAAATATGAGAGAGATCTATCTGAAATTCAATGATATTTAAGACTACGCTTCCATAACATATAGGGTAGACTACAGTAAAATATACACACTTGTCATGTCTTGAGATATGTACTCATATTATTACCACAAATGTTCACAATCGACTGTCTCTCCATGGGTCACAAAGCACACTATATTTCAAACAGTCAAATTGAGGTGTGCCCCAGGGCATTGTAGCGGGACCACTACTGTTTTTAACACAGTTGGCTACATGTTACAGTAGTAAATAGACTGGGATTAGACCTAGTGTTGGCTACATGTTACAGTAGTAAATAGACTGGGATTAAACTGGGATTAGACCTAGTGTTGGCTACATGTTACAGTAGTAAATAGACTGGGATTAGACCTAGTGTTGGCTACATGTTACAGTAGTAAATAAACTGGGATTAGACCTAGTGTTGGCTACATGTTACAGTAGTAAATAGACTGGGATTAGACCTAGTGTTGGTTACAGGTTACAGTAGTACATAGACTGGGATTAGACCTAGTGTTGGCTACATGTTACAGTAGTAAATAGACTGGGATTAGACCTAGTGTTGGTTACAGGTTACAGTAGTACATAGACTGGGATTAGACCTAGTGTTGGCTACATGTTACAGTAGTAAATAGACTATAGAATACTACTGTACCTGAGTTTCTCCAGGGTCCAGCAGTGGGTGGCCCCATTCTTATGGTCCTGAACCTCCACAGCTACAATGGTCCTGGGGAACGGGCGGGTCGCTCTGTCCTTGGCTGCCTCAGGGGGCAGCAGGTCAGTGGGCAGGGGGGAGTACAGGGTGTCGGTCAGCAGCACAAACTGGAACTGGACCTGCGGGAGAGGCACAGTGTTAGTACAACACTAAGGGACAGTTCAGAACCTGGGTTCAAATTGTATTTTCCCAAACAACCCGCCTCATCTGGCATTCCAGTCAGACTCAATCAAACACTCAAATCCTTTTGAAAACAAAAAACAAAACTACATGAACCCAAGTCTGTGACAGTTATGTTTCCGTGGAGATGTGCTGAATTGTTCTCAAACCTTCTTCTTGAGTTCCACGCTGATGGCGTTAGCCTCCTTGAGGAAGATGGCGTTTCCCCACAGCTGGTCTCTGAGGGAGGTGAACTGGTAACAGCGCCACTTCCTGAAACCCCACAGCGCTAGCTCCGCCTCCCTCTCCGTCCACTGCACTGTGGAGCCCAGAGGGTACAACAAGATGACCCAAACATCTGAGTTCAACATCAACACATTGTATGTGTGTACAAAGGGATGCTATTTGAATGCAGAGCCTCGTCCTTAAACATGCACATTGACGGTAAGATCTACACTTTTTGTATTAGACGCATGTGACGAATAAAGTTTGATTTCATTTGACATACACTTAAAGTATGTGGACACCCCTTCAAATGAGTGGATTTGGCTATATCAGCCACACCCGTTGCTGACAGGTATATCGAAATTAAGCACACAGCCATGCAATCTCCATAGAGAAACATTGACAGTAGAATGGCCCGTACTGACGAGCTCAGTGACTTTCAACGTGGCACCGTCATAGGATGCCACCTTTTCCAACAAGTCAGTTCGTCAAATTACTACCTCGCTAGAGCTGCCCCGGGTCAACTGTAAGTGCTGTTATTATGAAGTGGAAACGTCTAGGAGCAACAACGGCTCAGCCGTGAAGTGGTAGACCACACAAGCTCACAGAACGGGACCGCTGAGTGCTGAGGTGTGTTGTGCGTAAAAATGGTCTGCCGTCGGTTGCAACAGTCACTACTGAGGTTCCAAACTGCCTCTGGAAGCAACGTCAGCACAATAACTGTTCATTGGGAGCATCATGAAATGGGTTTCCATGGCCGAGTAGCCGCACACAAGCCTAAGATCACCATGAGCAACGCCAAGCGTCGGCTGGAGTGGTGTAAAGCTCTCCATCATTGGACTCTGGAGCAGTGGAAACGCGTTCTCTAGAGTGATGAACGCCACTTCACCATTTGGCAGTCCGACTGACGAATCTGGGTTTGGCGAATGCCAGGAGAACGATACCTGCCCCAATGCATAGTGCCAACTGTAAAGTTTGGTGGAGGGGGAATAATGGTCTGGGGCTGTTTTTCGTGGTTCAGACTCCTCAGTTCCAGTCAAGGGGAATCGTAATACTACAGATTTTAAAGGATTTTGTACTTCCAAATTTGTGGCAACAGTTTGGGGAAGGCCCTTTCCTGTTTCAGCATGACAAGTTCCCCATGCACAAA
>NC_056434.1:4938878-4968878 GCF_018296145.1 Oncorhynchus tshawytscha
AGGGGCGGTCCGACAGGAAGTTGCAGGATCCAGTTGCAGAGAGAGGTGTTCAGTCCCAGCGTCCTTAGCTTAGTGATGAGCTTTGAGGGCACTATGGTGTTGAACGCTGAGCTGTAGTCAATTAATAGCATTCTCACATAGGTGTTCCTTTTGTCCATGTGTGAAACAGCAGCGTGGAGTGCGATTAATATTGCGTCATATGTGGATCTGTTGGGGCGGTATGCGAATTGGAGTGGGTCTAGTGTATCTGGGAGGATGCTGTTGATGTGAGCCATGACCAGCCTTTTAAAGCACTTCATGGCTACCGATGTGAATGCCATGGGGCGGTAATCATTTAGGCAGATTACCTTTGCGCCCTTGGGCACAGGGACCATGGTGGTCTGCTTGAAACATGTAGGTATTACAGACTCAGTCAGGTAGAGGTTGAAAATGTCAGTGAAGAGACTTGACAGTTGGTACGCGCATGCTTTGAGTACACGTCCTGGTAATCCGTCTGTATTCGCGGCTTTGTGAATGTTGACCTGTTCAAAGGTCTTGCTCACATCGGCTACCGAGAGCGTTATCATACAGTCATCCAGAACAGCTGGTGCTCTCGTGCATGCTTCAGTGTTGCTTCCCTCGAAGCGAGCATAAAAGGCATTTAGATCGTCGTGGGTGATGTCGGCTTTTGCCGACTGGTTGAACACTGGTACACACTACCAAGTAGGTGCAATTTGTCAGATGTTGCCCTACCGGAGTTACACAGCAACAGCGTCACTGCTATTAGCTTTACGATTGACATTTGGACCAGCGATGTCAGCCCCATGAGCATGCTGAGTCTGACAGCACAATGGGTCGATGAGGATTTTGTACTGAGGAAAGCCGTATTGCTCAAGAATATGCTGTTTGTCATACCGCTGCTGCCATTTCAATGGCATTTTGAGAACATGTTTGAAACTTTGAAACATGAACACACTCAGTCGCTCCATTCGAACCAACTGACTGGAGAAATAAGCTCATCAACTGTGTCTGCAGCAGACGTGATGCCTTCTGTCATGGCATTGAAACGCCTACTCAACTAAACTGCCTAACTTACAAAAGTACTCGAGGCTGTGAACAAGCGATTCGGTGGAATTCTCTCTTTACTGTGTCGCCACCATGTTGGATGCTAGGTACAAGGACCGCTACTTCTTTAACAGGCATTCTCTCTTTACTGTGTCGCCACCATGTTGGATGCTAGGTACAAGGACCGCTACTTCTTTAACAGGCATTCTCTCTTTACGGTGTCGCCACCATGCTCAATGCTAGGTACAAGGACCGCTACTTCTTTAACAGGCATTCTCTCTTTACTGTGTCGCCACCATGACCGCTACTTCTTTCAATGCATGTTGGATGCTAGGTACAAGGACCGCTACTTCTTTAACAGGCATTCTCTCTTTACTGTGTCGCCACCATGCTCAATGCTAGGTACAAGGACCGCTACTTCTTTAACAGGCATTCTCTCTTTACTGTGTCGCCACCATGTTGGATGCTAGGTACAAGGACCGCTACTTCTTTAACAGGCATTCTCTCTTTACTGTGTCGCCACCATGTTGGATGCTAGGTACAAGGACCGCTACTTCTTTTTAACAGGCATTCTCTCTTTACTGTGTCGCCACCATGCTCTATGCTCGGTACAAGGACCGCTACTTCTTTAACAGGCATTCTCTCTTTACTGTGTCGCCACCATGCTCAATGCTCGGTACAAGGACCGCTACTTCTTTAACAGGCATTCTCTCTTTACTGTGTCGCCACCATGCTCAATGCTCGGTACAAGGACCGCTACTTCTTTAACAGGCATTCTCTCTTTACTGTGTCGCCACCATGTTGGATGCTAGGTACAAGGACCGCTACTTCTTTAACAGGCATTCTCTCTTTACAGTGTCGCCACCATGTTGGATGCTAGGTACAAGGACCACTACTTCTTTAACAGGCATTCTCTCTTTACTGTGTCGCCACCATGTTGGATGCTAGGTACAAGGACCGCTACTTCTTTAACAGGCATCTCTCTTTACTGTGTCGCCACCATGTTGGATAATAGGTACAAGGACCGCTACTTCTTTAACAGGCATTCTCTCTTTACTGTGTCGCCACCATGCTCAATGTTAGGTACAAGGACCGCTACTTCTTTAACAGGCATTCTCTCTTTACTGTGTCGCCACCATGCTCAATGCTAGGTACAAGGACCGCTACTTCTTTAACAGGCATTCTCTCTTTACTGTGTCACCACCATGCGCGATGCTAGGTACAAGGACCGCTACTTCTTTAACAGGCATTCTCTCTTTACTGTGTCGCCACCATGCTCGATGCTAGGTACAAGGACCGCTACTTCTTTAACAGGCATTCTCTCTTTACTGTGTCGCCACCATGCTCAATGCTAGGTACAAGGACCGCTACTTCTTTAACAGGCATTCTCTCTTTACTGTGTCACCACCATGCGCGATGCTAGGTACAAGGACCGCTACTTCTTTAACAGGCATTCTCTCTTTACTGTGTCGCCACCATGAGCGATGCTAGGTACAAGGACCGCTACTTCTTTAACAGGCATTCTCTCTTTACTGTGTCGCCACCATGCGCGATGCTAGGTACAAGGACCGCTACTTCTTTAACAGGCATTCTCTCTTTACTGTGTTGCCACCATGTTGGATGCTAGGTACAAGGACCGCTACTTCTTTAACAGGCATTCTCTCTTTACTGTGTCACCACCATGCGCGATGCTAGGTACAAGGACCGCTACTTCTTTAACAGGCATTCTCTCTTTACTGTGTCGTCACCATGCTCGATGCTAGGTACAAGGACCGCTACTTCTTTAACAGGCATTCTCTCTTTACTGTGCGTCACCTTGCTCGATGATAGGTACAAGGACCGCTACTTCTTTAACAGGCATTCTCTCTTTACTGTGTCGCCACCATGCTCGATGCTAGGTACAAGGACCGCTACTTCTTTAACAGGCATTCTCTCTTTACTGTGTCGCCACCATGCTCGATGCTAGGTACAAGGACCGCTACTTCTTTAACAGGCATTCTCTCTTTACTGTGTCGCCACCATGCTCAATGCTAGGTACAAGGACCGCTACTTCTTTAACAGGCATTCTCTCTTTACTGTGTCGCCACCATGCTCGATGCTAGGTACAAGGACCGCTACTTCTTTAACAGGCATTCTCTCTTTACTGTATCGCCACCATGTTCGATGCTAGGTACAAGGACCGCTACTTCTTTAACAGGCATTCTCTCTTTACTGTATCGCCACCATGTTCGATGCTAGGTACAAGGACCGCTACTTCTTTAACAGGCATTCTCTCTTTACTGTGTCGCCACCATGCTCAATGCTAGGTACAAGGACCGCTACTTCTTTAACAGGCATTCTCTCTTTACTGTGTCGCCACCATGCTCGATGCTAGGTACAAGGACCGCTACTTCTTTAACAGGCATTCTCTCTTTACTGTGTCGCCACCATGCTCAATGCTAGGTACAAGGACCGCTACTTCTTTAACAGGCATTCTCTCTTTACTGTGTCACCACCATGCGCGATGCTAGGTACAAGGACCGCTACTTCTTTAACAGGCATTCTCTTTACTGTGTCGCCACCATGAGCGATGCTAGGTACAAGGACCGCTACTTCTTTAACAGGCATTCTCTATTTACTGTGTCGCCACCATGCGCGATGCTAGGTACAAGGACCGCTACTTCTTTAACAGGCATTCTCTCTTTACTGTGTTGCCACCATGTTGGATGCTAGGTACAAAGACCGCTACTTCTTTAACAGGCATTCTCTCTTTACTGTGTCACCACCATGTGCGATGCTAGGTACAAGGACTGCTACTTCTTTAACAGGCATTCTCTCTTTACTGTGTCGTCACCTTGCTCGATGCTAGGTACAAGGACCGCTACTTCTTTAACAGGCATTCTCTCTTTACTGTGTCGCCACCATGCTCGATGCTAGGTACAAGGACCGCTACTTCTTTAACAGGCATTCTCTCTTTACTGGGTCGCCACCATGCTCAATGCTCAGTACAAGGACCGCTACTTCTTTAACAGGCATTCTCTCTTTACTGTGTGCCACCATGCTCGATGCTGTACAAGGACCGCTACTTCTTTAACAGGCACTCTTTATGTGTCGCCACCATGCTCGATGCTAGGTACAAGGACCGCTACTTCTTTAACAGGCATTCTCTCTTTACTGTGTCGCCACCATGCTCGATGCTAGGTACAAGGACCGCTACTTCTTTAACAGGCATTCTCTCTTTACTGTGTCACCACCATGCGCGATGCTAGGTACAAGGACCGCTACTTCTTTAACAGGCATTCTCTCTTTACTGTGTCGCCACCATGCTCAATGCTAGGTACAAGGACCGCTACTTCTTTAACAGGCATTCTCTCTTTACTGTGTCGCCACCATGCTCAATGCTAGGTACAAGGACCGCTACTTCTTTAACAGGCATTCTCTTTACTGTGTCGCCACCATGTTGGATGCTAGGTACAAGGACCGCTACTTCTTTAACAGGCATTCTCTCTTTACTGTGTCGCCACCATGTTGGATGCTAGGTACAAGGACCGCTACTTCTTTAACAGGCATTCTCTCTTTACTGTGTCGCCACCATGTTGGATGCTAGGTACAAGGACCGCTACTTCTTTAACAGGCATTCTCTCTTTACTGTGTCGCCACCATGCGCGATGCTAGGTACAAGGACCGCTACTTCTTTAACAGGCATTCTCTCTTTACTGTGTCGTCACCATGCTCGATGCTAGGTACAAGGGCCGCTACTTCTTTAACAGGCATTCTCTCTTTACTGTGTCGCCACCATGCTCGATGCTAGGTACAAGGACCGCTACTTCTTTAACAGGCATTCTCTCTTTACTGTGTCGCCACCATGTTGGATGCTAGGTACAAGGACCGCTACTTCTTTAACAGGCATTCTCTCTTTACGGTGTCGCCACCATGCTCAATGCTCGGTACAAGGACCGCTACTTCTTTAACAGGCATTCTCTCTTTACTGTGTCGCCACCATGTTGGATGCTAGGTACAAGGACCGCTACTTCTTTAACAGGCATTCTCTCTTTACAGTGTCGCCACCATGTTGGATGCTAGGTACAAGGACCACTACTTCTTTAACAGGCATTCTCTCTTTACTGTGTCGCCACCATGTTGGATGCTAGGTACAAGGACCGCTACTTCTTTAACAGGCATTCTCTCTTACTGTGTCGCCACCATGTTGGATAATAGGTACAAGGACCGCTACTTCTTTAACAGGCATTCTCTCTTTACTGTGTCGTCACCATGCTCAATGCTAGGTACAAGGACCGCTACTTCTTTAACAGGCATTCTCTCTTTACTGTGTCGCCACCATGCTCAATGCTAGGTACAAGGACCGCTACTTCTTTAACAGGCATTCTCTCTTTACTGTGTCACCACCATGCGCGATGCTAGGTACAAGGACCGCTACTTCTTTAACAGGCATTCTCTCTTTACTGTGTCGCCACCATGCTCGATGCTAGGTACAAGGACCGCTACTTCTTTAACAGGCATTCTCTCTTTACTGTGTCGCCACCATGCTCAATGCTAGGTACAAGGACCGCTACTTCTTTAACAGGCATTCTCTCTTTACTGTGTCACCACCATGCGCGATGCTAGGTACAAGGACCGCTACTTCTTTAACAGGCATTCTCTCTTTACTGTGTCGCCACCATGAGTGATGCTAGGTACAAGGACCGCTACTTCTTTAACAGGCATTCTCTCTTTACTGTGTCGCCACCATGCGCGATGCTAGGTACAAGGACCGCTACTTCTTTAACAGGCATTCTCTCTTTACTGTGTTGCCACCATGTTGGATGCTAGGTACAAGGACCGCTACTTCTTTAACAGGCATTCTCTCTTTACTGTGTCACCACCATGCGCGATGCTAGGTACAAGGACCGCTACTTCTTTAACAGGCATTCTCTCTTTACTGTGTCGTCACCTTGCTCGATGCTAGGTACAAGGACCGCTACTTCTTTAACAGGCATTCTCTCTTTACTGTGTCGTCACCTTGCTCGATGATAGGTACAAGGACCGCTACTTCTTTAACAGACATTCTCTCTTTACTGTGTCGCCACCATGCTCGATGCTAGGTACAAGGACCGCTACTTCTTTAACAGGCATTCTCTCTTTACTGTGTCGCCACCATGCTCGATGCTAGGTACAAGGACCGCTACTTCTTTAACAGGCATTCTCTCTTTACTGTGTCGCCACCATGCTTACGGTACAAGGACCGCTACTTCTTTAACAGGCATTCTCTCTTTACTGTGTCGCCACCATGCTCGATGCTAGGTACAAGGACTGCTACTTCTTTAACAGGCATTCTCTCTTTACTGTTCGCCACCATGTTCGATGCTAGGTACATGGACCGCTACTTCTTTAACAGGCATTCTCTCTTTACTGTATGCCACCATGTTCGATGCTAGGTACAAGGACCGCTACTTCTTTAACAGGCATTCTCTCTTTACTGTGTCGCCACCATGCTCAATGCTCGGTACAAGGACCGCTACTTCTTTAACAGGCATTCTCTCTTTACTGTGTCGCCACCATGCTCGATGCTAGGTACAAGGACCGCTACTTCTTTAACAGGCATTCTCTCTTTACTGTGTCGCCACCATGCTCAATGCTAGGTACAAGGACCGCTACTTCTTTAACAGGCATTCTCTCTTTACTGTGTCACCACCATGCGCGATGCTAGGTACAAGGACCGCTACTTCTTTAACAGGCATTCTCTCTTTACTGTGTCGCCACCATGAGCGATGCTAGGTACAAGGACCGCTACTTCTTTAACAGGCATTCTCTATTTACTGTGTCGCCACCATGCGCGATGCTAGGTACAAGGACCGCTACTTCTTTAACAGGCATTCTCTCTTTACTGTGTTGCCACCATGTTGGATGCTAGGTACAAGGACCGCTACTTCTTTAACAGGCATTCTTCTTTACTGTGTCACCACCATGCGCGATGCTAGGTACAAGGACCGCTACTTCTTTAACAGGCATTCTCTCTTTACTGTGTCGTCACCATGCTCGATGCTAGGTACAAGGACCGCTACTTCTTTAACAGGCATTCTCTCTTTACTGTGTCGCCACCATGCTCGATGCTAGGTACAAGGACCGCTACTTCTTTAACAGGCATTCTCTCTTTACTGTGTCGCCACCATGCTCAATGCTCGGTACAAGGACCGCTACTTCTTTAACAGGCATTCTCTCTTTACTGTGTTGCCACCATGTTGGATGCTAGGTACAAAGACCGCTACTTCTTTAACAGGCATTCTCTCTTTACTGTGTCACCACCATGCGCGATGCTAGGTACAAGGACTGCTACTTCTTTAACAGGCATTCTCTCTTTACTGTGTCGCCACCATGCTCGATGCTAGGTACAAGGACCGCTACTTCTTTAACAGGCATTCTCTCTTTACTGTGTCGCCACCATGCTCGATGCTAGGTACAAGGACCGCTACTTCTTTAACAGGCATTCTCTCTTTACTGTGTCGCCACCATGCTCAATGCTCGGTACAAGGACCGCTACTTCTTTAACAGGCATTCTCTCTTTACCGTGTCGCCACCATGCTCGATGCTAGGTACAAGGACCGCTACTTCTTTAACAGGCATTCTCTCTTTACTGTATCGCCACCATGCTCAATGCTCGGTACAAGGACCGCTACTTCTTTAACAGGCATTCTCTCTTTACTGTGTCGCCACCATGCTCGATGCTAGGTACAAGGACCGCTACTTCTTTAACAGGCATTCTCTCTTTACTGTATCGCCACCATGTTCGATGCTAGGTACAAGGACCGCTACTTCTTTAACAGGCATTCTCTCTTTACTGTGTCGCCACCATGTTCGATGCTAGGTACAAGGACCGCTACTTCTTTAACAGGCATTCTCTCTTTACTGTGTCGCCACCATGCTCAATGCTAGGTACAAGGACCGCTACTTCTTTAACAGGCATTCTCTCTTTACTGTGTCGCCACCATGTTCGATGCTAGGTACAAGGACCGCTACTTCTTTAACAGGCATTCTCTCTTTACTGTGTCGCCACCATGCTCAATGCTAGTTACAAGGACCGCTACTTCTTTAACAGGCATTCTCTCTTTACTGTGTCGCCACCATGCTCAATGCTCGGTACAAGGACCGCTACTTCTTTAACAGGCATTCTCTCTTTACTGTGTCGCTACCATGTTGGATGCTAGGTACAAGGACCGCTACTTCTTTAACAGGCATTCTCTCTTTACTGTGTCGCCACCATGTTGGATGCTAGGTACAAGGACCGCTACTTCTTTAACAGGCATTCTCTCTTTACTGTGTCGCCACCATGTTGGATGCTAGGTACAAGGACCGCTACTTCTTTAACAGGCATTCTCTCTTTACTGTGTCGCCACCATGCGCGATGCTAGGTACAAGGACCGCTACTTCTTTAACAGGCATTCTCTCTTTACTGTGTCGTCACCATGCTCGATGCTAGGTACAAGGACCGCTACTTCTTTAACAGGCATTCTCTCTTTACTGTGTCGTCACCATGCTCAATGCTAGATACAAGGACCGCTACTTCTTTAACAGG
This sequence comes from Oncorhynchus tshawytscha, assembly GCF_018296145.1. Classification (NCBI taxonomy): domain Eukaryota; kingdom Metazoa; phylum Chordata; class Actinopteri; order Salmoniformes; family Salmonidae; genus Oncorhynchus; species Oncorhynchus tshawytscha. Next base: position 4,947,472 of record NC_056434.1, read on the forward strand.
CATTCTCTCTTTACTGTGTCGTCACCATGCTCGATGCTAGGTACAAGGGCCGCTACTTCTTTAACAGGCATTCTCTCTTTACTGTGTCGCCACCATGCTCAATGCTCGGTACAAGGACCGCTACTTCTTTAACAGGCATTCTCTCTTTACTGTGTCGCCACCATGTTGGATGCTAGGTACAAGGACCGCTACTTCTTTAACAGGCATTCTCTCTTTAAAGTGTCGCCACCATGTTGGATGCTAGGTACAAGGACCACTACTTCTTTAACAGGCATTCTCTCTTTACTGTGTCGCCACCATGTTGGATGCTAGGTACAAGGACCGCTACTTCTTTAACAGGCATTCTCTCTTTACTGTGTCGCCACCATGTTGGATAATAGGTACAAGGACCGCTACTTCTTTAACAGGCATTCTCTCTTTACTGTGTCGTCACCATGCTCAATGCTAGGTACAAGGACCGCTACTTCTTTAACAGGCATTCTCTCTTTACTGTGTCGCCACCATGCTCAATGCTAGGTACAAGGACCGCTACTTCTTTAACAGGCATTCTCTCTTTACTGTGTCACCACCATGCGCGATGCTAGGTACAAGGACCGCTACTTCTTTAACAGGCATTCTCTCTTTACTGTGTCGCCACCATGCTCGATGCTAGGTACAAGGACCGCTACTTCTTTAACAGGCATTCTCTCTTTACTGTGTCGCCACCATGCTCAATGCTAGGTACAAGGACCGCTACTTCTTTAACAGGCATTCTCTCTTTACTGTGTCACCACCATGCGCGATGCTAGGTACAAGGACCGCTACTTCTTTAACAGGCATTCTCTCTTTACTGTGTCGCCACCATGAGTGATGCTAGGTACAAGGACCGCTACTTCTTTAACAGGCATTCTCTCTTTACTGTGTCGCCACCATGCTCGATGCTAGGTACAAGGACCGCTACTTCTTTAACAGGCATTCTCTCTTTACTGTGTCGCCACCATGCTCGATGCTAGGTACAAGGACCGCTACTTCTTTAACAGGCATTCTCTCTTTACTGTGTCGCCACCATGCTCAATGCTAGGTACAAGGACCGCTACTTCTTTAACAGGCATTCTCTCTTTACTGTGTCGTCACCTTGCTCGATGATAGGTACAAGGACCGCTACTTCTTTAACAGGCATTCTCTCTTTACTGTGTCGCCACCATGCTCGATGCTAGGTACAAGGACCGCTACTTCTTTAACAGGCATTCTCTCTTTACTGTGTCGCCACCATGCTCGATGCTAGGTACAAGGACCGCTACTTCTTTAACAGGCATTCTCTCTTTACTGTGTCGCCACCATGCTCAATGCTCGGTACAAGGACCGCTACTTCTTTAACAGGCATTCTCTCTTTACTGTGTCGCCACCATGCTCGATGCTAGGTACAAGGACTGCTACTTCTTTAACAGGCATTCTCTCTTTACTGTATCGCCACCATGTTCGATGCTAGGTACATGGACCGCTACTTCTTTAACAGGCATTCTCTCTTTACTGTATCGCCACCATGTTCGATGCTAGGTACAAGGACCGCTACTTCTTTAACAGGCATTCTCTCTTTACTGTGTCGCCACCATGCTCAATGCTCGGTACAAGGACCGCTACTTCTTTAACAGGCATTCTCTCTTTACTGTGTCGCCACCATGCTCGATGCTAGGTACAAGGACCGCTACTTCTTTAACAGGCATTCTCTCTTTACTGTGTCGCCACCATGCTCAATGCTAGGTACAAGGACCGCTACTTCTTTAACAGGCATTCTCTCTTTACTGTGTCACCACCATGCTCGATGCTAGGTACAAGGACCGCTACTTCTTTAACAGGCATTCTCTCTTTACTGTGTCGCCACCATGAGCGATGCTAGGTACAAGGACCGCTACTTCTTTAACAGGCATTCTCTCTTTACTGTGTCGCCACCATGTTCGATGCTAGGTACAAGGACCGCTACTTCTTTAACAGGCATTCTCTCTTTACTGTGTTGCCACCATGTTGGATGCTAGGTACAAGGACCGCTACTTCTTTAACAGGCATTCTCTCTTTACTGTGTCACCACCATGCGCGATGCTAGGTACAAGGACCGCTACTTCTTTAACAGGCATTCTCTCTTTACTGTGTCGTCACCTTGCTCGATGCTAGGTACAAGGACCGCTACTTCTTTAACAGGCATTCTCTCTTTACTGTGTCGCCACCATGCTCGATGCTAGGTACAAGGACCGCTACTTCTTTAACAGGCATTCTCTCTTTACTGTGTCGCCACCATGCTCAATGCTCGGTACAAGGACCGCTACTTCTTTAACAGGCATTCTCTCTTTACTGTGTCGCCACCATGCTCGATGCTAGGTACAAGGACCGCTACTTCTTTAACAGGCATTCTCTCTTTACTGTGTCGCCACCATGCTCAATGCTCGGTACAAGGACCGCTACTTCTTTAACAGGCATTCTCTCTTTACTGTGTCGCCACCATGCTCGATGCTAGGTACAAGGACCGCTACTTCTTTAACAGGCATTCTCTCTTTACTGTTCGCCACCATGTTCGATGCTAGGTACAAGGACCGCTACTTCTTTAACAGGCATTCTCTCTTTACTGTATCGCCACCATGTTCGATGCTAGGTACAAGGACCGCTACTTCTTTAACAGGCATTCTCTCTTTACTGTGTCGCCACCATGCTCAATGCTCGGTACAAGGACCGCTACTTCTTTAACAGGCATTCTCTCTTTACTGTGTCGCCACCATGCTCGATGCTAGGTACAAGGACCGCTACTTCTTTAACAGGCATTCTCTCTTTACTGTGTCGCCACCATGCTCAATGCTAGGTACAAGGACCGCTACTTCTTTAACAGGCATTCTCTCTTTACTGTGTCGCCACCATGCTCGATGCTAGGTACAAGGACCGCTACTTCTTTAACAGGCATTCTCTCTTTACTGTGTCGCCACCATGCTCGATGCTAGGTACAAGGACCGCTACTTCTTTAACAGGCATTCTCTCTTTACTGTGTCGCCACCATGCTCGATGCTAGGTACAAGGACCGCTACTTCTTTAACAGGCATTCTCTCTTTACTGTGTCGCCACCATGCTCAATGCTCGGTACAAGGACCGCTACTTCTTTAACAGGCATTCTCTCTTTACTGTGTCGCCACCATGCTCGATGCTAGGTACAAGGACTGCTACTTCTTTAACAGGCATTCTCTCTTTACTGTATCGCCACCATGTTCGATGCTAGGTACAAGGACCGCTACTTCTTTAACAGGCATTCTCTCTTTACTGTATCGCCACCATGTTCGATGCTAGGTACAAGGACCGCTACTTCTTTAACAGGCATTCTCTCTTTACTGTGTCGCCACCATGCTCAATGCTCGGTACAAGGACCGCTACTTCTTTAACAGGCATTCTCTCTTTACTGTGTCGCCACCATGCTCGATGCTAGGTACAAGGACCGCTACTTCTTTAACAGGCATTCTCTCTTTACTGTGTCGCCACCATGCTCAATGCTAGGTACAAGGACCGCTACTTCTTTAACAGGCATTCTCTCTTTACTGTGTCACCACCATGCTCGATGCTAGGTACAAGGACCGCTACTTCTTTAACAGGCATTCTCTCTTTACTGTGTCGCCACCATGAGCGATGCTAGGTACAAGGACCGCTACTTCTTTAACAGGCATTCTCTTTACTGTGTCGCCACCATGCTCAATGCTAGGTACAAGGACCGCTACTTCTTTAACAGGCATTCTCTCTTTACTGTGTTGCCACCATGTTGGATGCTAGGTACAAGGACCGCTACTTCTTTAACAGGCATTCTCTCTTTACTGTGTCACCACCATGCACGATGCTAGGTACAAGGACCGCTACTTCTTAACAGGCATTCTCTCTTTACTGTGTCGTCACCATGCTCGATGCTAGGTACAAGGACCGCTACTTTAACAGGCATTCTCTCTTTACTGTGTCGCCACCATGCTCGATGCTAGGTACAAGGACCGCTCTTTACTGTGTCGCCACCATTTAACAGGCACTTCTTTAACAGGCTCTCTTTACTGTGTCGCCACCATGCTCAATGCTAGGTACAAGGACCGCTACTTCTTTAACAGGCATTCTCTCTTTACTGTGTCGCCACCATGCTCGATGCTAGGTACAAGGACCGCTACTTCTTTAACAGGCATTCTCTCTTTACTGTATCGCCACCATGCTCAATGCTCGGTACAAGGACCGCTACTTCTTTAACAGGCATTCTCTCTTTACTGTGTCGCCACCATGCTCGATGCTAGGTACAAGGACCGCTACTTCTTTAACAGGCATTCTCTCTTTACTGTATCGCCACCATGTTCGATGCTAGGTACAAGGACCGCTACTTCTTTAACAGGCATTCTCTCTTTACTGTATCGCCACCATGTTCGATGCTAGGTACAAGGACCGCTACTTCATTAACAGGCATTCTCTTTACTTTACTGTGTCGCCACCATGCTCAATGCTCGGTACAAGGACCGCTACTTCTTTAACAGGCATTCTCTCTTTACTGTGTCGCCACCATGCTCAATGCTAGGTACAAGGACCGCTACTTCTTTAACAGGCATTCTCTCTTTACTGTGTCGCCACCATGCTCAATGCTAGGTACAAGGACCGCTACTTCTTTAACAGGCATTCTCTCTTTACTGTGTCGCCACCATGCTCAATGCTCGGTACAAGGACCGCTACTTCTTTAACAGGCATTCTCTCTTTACTGTGTCGCTACCATGTTGGATGCTAGGTACAAGGACCGCTACTTCTTTAACAGGCATTCTCTCTTTACTGTGTCGCCACCATGTTGGATGCTAGGTACAAGGACCGCTACTTCTTTAACAGGCATTCTCTCTTTACTGTGTTGCCACCATGTTGGATGCTAGGTACAAGGACTGCTACTTCTTTAACAGGCATTCTCTCTTTACTGTGTTGCCACCATGTTGGATGCTAGGTACAAGGACTGCTACTTCTTTAACAGGCATTCTCTCTTTACTGTGTCGCCACCATGCGCGATGCTAGGTACAAGGACCGCTACTTCTTTAACAGGCATTCTCTCTTTACTGTGTCGTCACCATGCTCGATGCTAGGTACAAGGGCCGCTACTTCTTTAACAGGCATTCTCTCTTTACTGTGTCGCCACCATGCTCAATGCTCGGTACAAGGACCGCTACTTCTTTAACAGGCATTCTCTCTTTACTGTGTCGCCACCATGTTGGATGCTAGGTACAAGGACCGCTACTTCTTTAACAGGCATTCTCTCTTTACTGTGTCGCCACCATGCGCGATGCTAGGTACAAGGACCGCTACTTCTTTAACAGGCATTCTCTCTTTACTGTGTCGTCACCATGCTCAATGCTAGGTACAAGGACCGCTACTTCTTTAACAGGCATTCTCTCTTTACTGTGTCGTCACCATGCTCGATGCTAGGTACAAGGACCGCTACTTCTTTAACAGGCATTCTCTCTTTACTGTGTCGTCACCATGCTCAATGCTAGGTACAAGGGCCGCTACTTCTTTAACAGGCATTCTCTCTTTACTGTGTCGCCACCATGCTCAATGCTCGGTACAAGGACCGCTACTTCTTTAACAGGCATTCTCTCTTTACTGTGTCGCCACCATGTTGGATGCTAGGTACAAGGACCGCTACTTCTTTAACAGGCATTCTCTCTTTACTGTGTTGCCACCATGTTGGATGCTAGGTACAAGGACTGCTACTTCTTTAACAGGCATTCTCTCTTTACTGTGTCGCCACCATTCGCGATGCTAGGTACAAGGGCCGCTACTTCTTTAACAGGCATTCTCTCTTTACTGTGTCGTCACCATGCTCAATGCTAGGTACAAGGACCACTACTTCGATACAGTCAAGAAACAAGGTTTACATGAAATGTTACATACACAGCTGGACAAGATGGAAACAGACACAGTGACAGTGAAGCACCGAGGAAGAGAGGATACGGACAGACAAGATGGAAACAGACACAGTGACAGTGAAGCACCGCGGAAGAGAGGCCACGGACAGATAGAGCTGAAACTTCACTGCTTGTCATGTATGATGAAATCCTGGTTGAGACTGAAACGACTGAACAAATGAACAACAAAATAGCACAGCAAGTAAGTGTAAGAAATAGGTTTGGATTATGTTTTACTGACTCCCAATCACGGTCGGATGTGATACAGCCTGGATTTGAACCAGAGACTGTAGTGATGCCTCTTGCACTGAGATGCAGTGCCTTAGACCACTGTGTCCATTTGTGTGTGTTAACTATTTAACTGTACTAGAATTCTTAAAAGGCCGCACAATTTTCTATATTGGTTACCGGGCATCGGTATTGTTTTTTGGGGCAAAGAAAATATCGGATGTCGGTATCGGCCAAAAATGTCATATTGGTGTATCACTATGTCACAGTTTATCACAGCATATCACAGCATATCACAGCCTATCACAGCATATCACAGCATATCACAGTTTATCACAGCATATCACAGCATATCACAGCATATCACAGCATATCACAGCATATCACAGCATATCACAGCATATCACAGCATATCACAGCTTTACATCATCACTAATTACACTCAGCACATTTAAATCCCTCCCCTTAAGTATTTAAATCACTGTGCTAGAAAGGTTCCACGGTCATGTGTTATCAAGGAACCTGCCTTGTTGCGGGACACGACTCCAATGTTGATCTAGGGTCAGAGGCATTCAAATGTGTTTCGCAATATATCTTTATTACACATCTCAAATATACAATTTCAGCATTGTTAGAGGCATTCAATTTAACCCCCTAGAGCCGATTGACGCACCAGTGCGTAAGTTACATTTTTTTTTAAAAATCCGAATGGTTTTGACCTACATAAACTGTTCTCCATTTTGTTCCTCAAGTATCACGGGGCTCGTCTGAAGGTAACCATTACCGGGTGAAAAAAACAAATGGAGGTATGAAGGTAGTTTTGTGCCTAACCCAATCAAAGGGGTTAAATATGTGTGAAAAAATATATATATATATATTTCCCGAGTTTTAAAAAATATTTGCAAGATTTCGGACAAACACTTCAAAACATTGTTTATTTATTTATTATTATTTATTTATTATTTATTTATTTATTTATTTATTTATTTATTTATTAATTAATTAATTAATTAATTAATTAATTAATTAATTTATTAATTTATTTATTTATTTATTTATTTATTATTATTTATTTATTTATTATTATTTATTTATTATTTATTTATTAGTATTTATTTTGACTCCTTGCTGTCCCCAGTCCACCTGACTGTGCTGCTGCTCCAGTTTCAACTGTTCTGCCTTATTATTATTCGACCATGCTGGTCATTTATGAACATTTGAACATCTTGGCCATGTTCTGTTATAATCTCCACCCGGCACAGGCAGAAGAGGACTGGCCACCCCTCAGAGCCTGGTTCCTCTCTAGGTTTCTTCCTAGGTTTTGGCCTTTCTAGGGAGTTTTTCCTAGCCACCGTGCTTCTACACCTGCATTGCTTGCTGTTTGGGGTTTTAGGCTGGATTTCTGTACAGCACTTTGAGATATCAGCTGATGTACGAAGGGCTTTATAAATACATTTGATTTGACTTGGTGCCTGTAGAGAAGCACAGAGGATGCGTCCCAAATAGAACCCAAATGGAACCTTACTCTCTATAAAGTGCACTATGTAGGGATTAGGGTGCCATTGTGGACAGATCCCCAGAGACTTCCTCTTTAGGTAGGAGATGAGGAAAAGTTTAAAGAAATACAAAATAGCCAGACCCCCAAGGTATTAACAGCATCTCTGTGTGAGTCATTTATACCCATCAAACAACAGCTGGCGAAGTAGGAAACACAAATGCTATAAATCTTCATAAATTTACTAAATGTGTTTGCTTCTCTGTGTTTACATCACTCTGCTGCTTGAAGCTTGAAGCAGAGTGAATACTAACGACTTTGTTTGCTTGGAAATAATGAAGTAGATTTAAAGGAGAAGAAGACTAAATGAATCAAAATCCTTAAGTAACTTAATGAAAAAGGAAACAGTTGGTTGATCTCCTCCCCTGCTGTAAAGCTCTACATAGCAGTCAGGTTCCAATTAAAGCTAGAGAGACTATACTGTATACAGGCTGAGATGGGAGATGGAGGGCATATCAGGGAAAGATACACCCTATCCCAATTCTCTTGGCCTTAGACCTTTAATGTGTGCAGATCTGAAACGTCTGGATAGAGTTTTTCAACATTTTCAATGTTTTAACACGGGCTCTGTTGATACATGCTCTCTTTAATCAAACAGAACGAGGAATCAAGAGAGTTGAAGCGGAAGGATATGTAAAAAGGTCACAGTCTAGCGAAGCACTCAGAGAAGACTAGGAGTCGGAGTCCCCAGACAGAGCAGAGCATCCAGTATGGGAGATTGGACACTTCAGAGAGACCAACCTCATTGGGTGAGAACAGCCCTACTGTGTCAATGAACACAGCCTCGGGCTTTCTGCTCTGCTCTGATGACGTGGGCTTGGAAGTAAATCCACATTTAATGCATCAAAATAAAAACATGTTCTATTCAAGTCGATTCAAACTTGCTCAAACACTGAAAATATCGAGGATATCCAGATCCATAGAGTTAAATAGAGTACTTATTTTCCATTGAACACTTCTGTGACAGCATAGACAGCTCCATAGAGGGCTCATTCAGGAACATACAGTGCATTCGGGAAAGTATTCAGACCATTTCAATGTTTCCACATTCTGTTACGTTACAGCCATATTTATAAAAAACGAAACGATTAAATAAAACATTTCCTCATAAATGTACACATAATACCCTGTTATGACAAATCGAAAAAACTGTTTTTTTTTTACATTTTTGCAAAATGTATTAAAAATAAAAATATAGAAATGCCTTATTTACATAAGTATTCAGACCGTTTGCTATGAGACCTGAAATTGAGCTCAGGTGTGTCCTGTTTCCATTGATCATCCTTGAGATGTTTCTACGACTTGATTGGAGTCCACCTGTGGTAAATTCATTTGGACATTGGACATTGGACATGATTTGGAAAGTCACACACCTGTCTATATAAAAGGTCCCACAGTTGACAGTGCATGTCAGAGCAAAAACCAAGCCATGAGGTTAAAGGAATTGTCTGTAGAGCTCCGAGACAGGATTGTGTCGAGTCACAGATCTGGGGAAGGGTACCAAAACATTTTTGCAGCATTGAAGGTCCCCAATAACACAGTGGCCTCCATCATTCTGAAATGGAAGAAGTTTGGAACCACCAAGACTCTTCCTAGAGCTGGCTGCCCGGCCAAACTGAGCAAACAGGGAAGAAGGGCCTTTCTCAGGCAGGTGACCAAGAACCCAATAGTCATTCTGACAGTGCTCAAGAGTTCCTCTGTGGAGATGGGAGAACCTTCCAGAAGGACAACCATCTCTCCAGCACTCCACCAATCAGGCCGTTATGATAGAGTGGCCAGACGGAAGACACTCCTCAGTAAAAGGTACATCACAGCCACCTTGGAGTTTGCCAAAAGACACCTAAAGACTCTCAGACCAGGAGAAATAAGATTCTCTGGTCTGATGAAACCAAGATTGAACTCTTTGGCCTGAATGCCAAGCATCATGTCTGGAGGAAACCGGTCACCACCCTTACGGTGAAGTATGGTGGTAGCAGCATCATGCTGTGGGGATGTTTTTCAGGGGTAGGGACTAGTCAGGATCGAAGGAAAGATGAACAGAGCAAAGTACGGAGAGATCATTGATGAAAACCTGCTCCAGAGTGCTCAGGACCTCAGACTGGGGTGAAGGTTCACCTTCCAACAGGAGAACGACCCTAAGCAAATCTCTGAATGTCCTTGAGTAGCCCAGCCAGAGCCCGGACTTGAACCTCATCGAACATCTCTGGAGAGACCTGAAAATAGCCGTGTAGCAACGCTCTCCATCCAACCTGACAGATCTAGAGAGAAGAATGGGAGAAACTCCCCAAATACAGGTGTACCAAGCTCGTAGCATCATACCCAAGAATACCCAAGAAGACTAGAGGCTGTAATCGCTGCCAAAGGTGCTTCAACAAAGCACTGAGTAAAGGGTCTGAATACTTATGGAAATGTTACTATTTTTTATACATTTGCTAATGTTTCAAAAAAAAAAATGTTTTTGCTTTGTCATTATGGGGTGTTGTGATGTCATTATGGGGTATTGTGATGTCATTATGGGGTGTTGTGATGTCATTATGGGGTGTTGTGATGTCATTATGGGGTATTGTGATGTCATTATGGGGTGTTGTGATGTCATTATGGGGTGTTGTGATGTCATTATGGGGTATTGTGATGTCATTATGGGGTATTGTGATGTCATTATGGGGTGTTGTGATGTCATTATGGGGTGTTGTGATGTCATTATGGGGTATTGTGATGTCATTATGGGGTGTTGTGATGTCATTATGGGGTATTGTGATGTCATTATGGGGTGTTGTGATGTCATTATGGGGTGTTGGGATGTAATTATGGGGTATTGTGTGATGATTGATGAGGGAAAAAACCTATTTAATCCATTTTAGAATAAGGCTGTAATGTAACAAAATGTGGAAAAAGTCAAGGGGTCTGAATACTTTCCAAATGCACTGCAGGTACATACCATTATTGACTTCCCTCGAGTGCAAAGTATCATTAACCTAACCCTAACCTAACCTTGACCTAACCTTAACCTAATCCTAACCCTAACCTTGACCTAACCTTAACCTAATCCTAACCTAACCCTGGCCTAACCCTGAACTAACCCTGAACTAACCCTGAACTAACCATGAACTAACCTTAACCTAACCCTGACCTAACCTTAACCTAATCCTAACCTAACCCTGACCTAACCCTGAGCTAACCTTAACCTAACCCTGACCTAACCCTGACCTAACCCTGAGTTAACCTTGACCTAACCCTGACCTATACCTTAACCTAACCCTAACCTAACCTAACCCTGACCTAAACCTTAACCCTAACCTAACCCTGACCTAACCCTAACCTAACCCTAACCTAACCCTAACCTAACCCTGACCTAACCCTAAGCTAACTCTGACCTAACCCTGACCTAACCCTAACCTAACCCTAACCTAACCCTGATCTAAACCTGAATAGCTGACCTGTTAAATGATGTCTGTTAATGTGTTGCTGTCTTACCTTCTTGGGGGAGAACACGCCCACGGTTCCTCCGTCTTCCCTCATAGCCACACCCATCTCAGCCAGCAGGGCCTCTCTGTGGAAGAGAATGGACAGTTGTTCAACGGCCCAAGGTTGGGGTCAATTCAAATTAAAATCAGTCAATTCAGGAAGTGATTTGAATGTAAAATGGAAAAATTGAAAAACTTTTTAAATAAATAGTTTCTCCTTTTTTGGCTTATTGAAAAGTTAATAAAAAATAAAAGCTCTTTTTTACAAATATTGAATTTGTATTTCATTTTACTTCCTGAATTAACTGAATTTAATTTGAATTGACCACAACCCTGCAGTGGTCTCCTATTCTTCCATGTTCCTTGGATCCAGAGACTGGATTGACCTTTCCTTATAATCTATACTGTAAGAAGAGAAGTGATAGTAACTCACCTTTCCATTCTGATGGCTTCTGTTCTGCGCAGTTTCTCCTCCCAGGTCTCGTTGAGCTCAGCAATGATCTTCTCTGTTTCCTGATGAAATCCCCCAAAAATATGACAAACTGTTGTGAACCCTCCAGTGTCTATGTTCAATATGTGGGACAGAGGGTATTATGTCTGACTGTAATAAATTACTTAATCAATAAATAAATGAATTCATCAATCAATCAAGTGATCAGTTCACCTTGAGTCTCTCGATGGCCTCCTCGCTTCCGGGGCTGAACATGATGCGGTCGTGGAGGCTGGCGATGGATCCGGCTCGACTGGACAGGGCGGACAGAGAGGGGGAGGGGCTCATCCCCGTCGTGGCATTGGTCACTGTGGAGAGATCATCCTTTTGATTGACAGCTTGGCGATTATTGTTATTGTTCTTGAAATCGGATAGGTCTGTCCAGGGAAGGGGGCGGGACAGAGGAAACAGTGGGTGGTGGGAGTGGGGGTAGGAAGTGGGGATTAGCGCAGGGTATGGGGAGGTAAGAGAGACGGAGAGAAGCGGACAGAAAAGGACGAGAGGAGAAGGAAAAATAGAAAAGAAGGAAGAAGAAGAACACATGAAACTAATCTGAAACACAAAGAGAACATTTAACCGCGAGTAAGAAACACACAAAGAAGAGAAGACAAGAGCAGCACAGTGCGCAGAAAGCCAGAAGAAGAATGTAAAAGGTGCGGCAATACAAGTGCAACTGGGAGGAGGGGGGTGCTGCTAATCATGAAACAAAACGATCGATCATCAAGCTAAATCCAAAAGTATGCCGTCAAGCTACAAACAAAGCGTTTATCAGTCAGTAAGGCCATTCAGAATCATCCTTAACAACAACACTGGTGTCCCTTCCTGGAAGGCTCTGAGGGTTCGTTCCCTGTCGCATGGCTACGACATGTTTTGACTCTATTGCATCCACGGACCAATAGCAAACACTCTGAAAGGAAATATGAGCGTTACTTTGCATAGAGCGCACGTGTTAGCAGAAAGTCCTATTCAGACCATATGGCCAAGGTCTATATCAAACTACCCATGAAGGAAATATGACATGCAGCAAACAGGCATTACCTATGGAATAACCAATCTGCATCCAGGATCCAAACTACCTGTTTCTTAAAAAAAAAAATATATATATATTTTTAAATCTAATTATGTAACACCATGGGAAGAGCACATACAATACCAGCTACTTCACTGAGAGGTTTCCTTCCTCATATCAAACTCTCCATCAAATGAAATCTAATGATGAAATACCATGGGGAAGAACCACAGAAGACCATCTAGACTGGAATGCTGTGGGTGCACCTAGACACGACTACTTTGGATATCGAATGACGTCTAAAAAGCTGAGGATCACTAACTGCTCTGACAGCTACTGTAAAAAAAACAACTAAAAAAACAATCGTTAGTAAATCCATTATTGGAACAGGGAAATACATTTCTACTTCAAGAGAGCAACGGAAGGCAGACAAAAACTGCTAACAAAAGAGAACAAGGACTGACTGTACTGTATATTGAGGTTGAGATTCTTTGTTAATCATGGGAAGAGCCCACATCAAGATTATCTACTGTACTGATGGGGATGTGGTTTCCTTCCTGGTCTCGCCACAGTACTATACTAAAGAGAGAGGATGTGGTTTCCTTCATGGTCTTTATCCACAGTACTATACTACAGAGAGAGGATGTGGTTTCCTTCATGGTCTCTCCACAGTACTATACTACAGAGAGAGGATGTGGTTTCCTTCCTGGTCTCTCCACAGTACTATACTACAGAGAGAGGATGTGGTTTCCTTCCTGGTCTCTCCACAGTACTATACTACAGAGAGGGGATGTGGTTTCCTTCCTGGTCTCTCCACAGTACTATACTACAGAGAGGGGATGTGGTTTCCTTCCTGGTCTCTCCACAGTACTATACTTCAGAGAGGGGATGTGGTTCCTTCCTGGTCTCTCCACAGTACTATACTACAGAGAGAGGATGTGGTTTCCTTCCTGGTCTCTCCACAGTACTATACTACAGAGAGGGGATGTGGTTTCCTTCCTGGTCTCTCCACAGTACTATACTACAGAGAGGGGATGTGGTTTCCTTCATGGTCTCTCCACAGTACTATACTACAGAGAGGGGATGTGGTTCCTTCCTGGTCTCTCCACAGTACTATACTACAGAGAGGGGATGTGGTTTCCTTCCTGGTCTCTCCACAGTACTATACTACAGAGAGGGGATGTGGTTCCTTCCTGGTCTCTCCACAGTACTATATTTCAAAGAGGGGATGTGGTTCCTTCATGGTCTCTCCACAGTACTATACTACAGAGAGGGGATGTGGTTCCTTCATGGTCTCTCCACAGTACTATACTACAGAGAGGGGATGTGGTTTCCTTCCTGGTCTCTCCACAGTACTATACTACAGAGAGGGGATGTGGTTCCTTCCTGGTCTCTCCACAGTACTATACTACAGAGAGAGTGGATGTGGTTTCCTTCCTGGTCTCTCCACAGTACTATACTTCAGAGAGAGGGGATGTGGTTCCTTCCTGGTCTCTCCACAGTACTATGCTTCAGAGAGGGGATGTGGTTTCCTTCCTGGTCTCTCCACAGTACTATACTTCAGAGAGGAAGGAAGGTCTCCTTGACAACTATTTAGAACACGGGGTGTCCCAAGTGGCACCCTATTCCCTATTTTAGTGCACTACATTTGACCAGGACCCATAGGGCTTGGGACAAAGGTAATAGGGATTACGATGCCACTTGGGACTGTATAAGATGAGGAAATTCCTTGTCAATCAAGATTTGACTAATAGATTCATCACACTGAAATATAGGTGATTTTTTTTGTTGTCTCAGAATTGGTCTCAAATATCTATTCCACAGGCTATGAATTTATCACAGTGCACAATATAGCAAAAGGTATATGTCACCTTCTATGGAAAACAAGAGTCTCAGCACTGCAGGTAGGTAGGTGTTGCTATACCAACACACCGAGAGTCAAAGTAGACCGAATCACCAGTCTGGGTCCTTCCTGTTGCGCCTGCCAGTCAAGATGACACATGTACCACTTCTGACACCCTGAAGTCTGTCGCCATCTGTTCGGTAATACTGGTATTAAAAACACAGTAGCAAAACACCAATTTCCTGTGATAAAAAGGACAGCTGGGGCGTAAAATATATGAAGTGTTTACCTTATTAGGGAGCAATTTCCCGTTACCTCAGGGAATTGATTAAGGGTGTCACATAGAACTGCTGTAAAAAATATATATATATTTCCTTTAAAAAAAAAAAATCTAAACATACTGCTGTAGGTCGCCTTTTCTGAACTCTGGACACAAGCGATAAAGCTAATGTCTGTAACACCAGAGGGAAACAGCACCTACTGTCCAAGCCCAGAAATGCATCTGATATCTCTTAGGTATTTTCTAGCAGATAGCCTACTAACAACCAGGCTGACATCTAGAGCAAGTCTGCCCGAAGGCCACATGTACTTGTTGATCTGATACATACATGTGCACATGATTGATCGTGATCAATATTTTCCTTGGCATTTTGAACAACCTTTGATTAATTAACTCACTGATTAGTCATTAATCAATGAATTAATAATCAACTATTGACACATTACTCTGGTGCTGCTAAAGGTGCCATGGAGCGAAGCATATAAGAGGACAGCCAAAAACACAGCAGAGAGCCCAATTAAGAAACATTAACACACATTTCAAACCAGCAACGTCCGTGCCGGGAGGCCCCTTGTACGCTGAGAGAGGAAAAACAGAAAGACAGAAAGAGGAGGTGAGAGAGAGAGAGAAAGAAAGAGAAAGAGAGTGAGAGAGAGAGACAGAGAGAGAGAGAAAGAGAGTGAGAGAGAGACAGAGAGAGAGACAGAGAGAGAGAGAGAGAGACAGAGAGAGAGAGAGAGAGAGAGAGAGAGAGAGAGAGAGAGAGAGAGAAAGAGAGAGAGAGAGAGACAGAGAGAGAGAGAGACAGAGAGAAAGAGAGAGAAAGAGAGACAGAGAGAGAGAGAGAGAAAGAGAGACAGAGAGAGAGACAGAGAGAGAGAGAGAGAAAGAGAGAGAGAGAGAGAGAGAGAGAAAGAGAGACAGAGAGAGAGAGAGAGAGACAGAGAGAGAGAGAGAGAGAGAGAGAGAGAGAGAGAGAGAGACAGAGAGAGAGAGAGAGAAAGAGAGAGAGAGAGAGAGAGAGAGAGAGAGAGAGATGAACAAACTCTGTGATAGAATCAATCAGTCACTCAGTGTAAGATGAGCATAGCTTACTGGTGTTGCTTTAAGGGCCCCTAGTCTGTCACTCAGACCTCTATCTGAGAATCAATCTACTCGAATGTACAGTTAATTATCCGAATGCATATTTGCAGTTTCCTTCCTACTCCAGCCTGTAGTCTGTAGGCTACATAAGGAGGCCCACTGTACATCTTTTCCAAACTGTACGATGGCTGGCTGAGTGAGGTTCTGAAAACATACTGCTGTAGGTCGCCTTTTCTGAACTCTGGACACAAGCGATAAAGCTAATGTCTGTAACACCAGAGGGAAACAGCACCTACTGTCCAAGCCCAGAAATGCATCTGATATCTCTTAGGTATTTTCTAGCAGATAGCCTACTAACAACCAGGCTGACCTCTAGAGCAAGCCACATGTACTTGTTGATCTGGTACTGATTGGCCATGATCAATATTTTCCTGGGCAATATGAAATAATAGTTGATTATCTTAATGATTAGTCATTAATCTGGTGCAGCAGAGTACAGCTATAAGAACATGCTGTCGATGCTAAGCAGCACGGAGCGAAGAGTACAGAGGACAGACAAAGAAACGGCCTAAAGCCAGACAGATAAACAGTAGAGAGAACAGTAGAGAGATAAACAGTAGAGAGAGAAACAGTAGAGAGAGAAACAGTAGAGAGATAAACAGTAGAGAGATATAGAAACAGTAGAGAGATAAACAGTAGAGAGATATAGAAACAGTAGAGAGATAAACAGTAGAGAGATATAGAAACAGTAGAGAGATATAGAAACAGTAGAGAGATAAACAGTAGAGAGATATAGAAACAGTAGAGAGAAACAGTAGAGAGATAAACAGCATAGAGATAAACAGTAGAGAGATATAGAAACAGCATAGAGATAAACAGTAGAGAGATATAGAAACAGTAGAGAGATAAACAGTAGAGAGATTAACAGTAGAGAGAGAAACAGTAGAGAGATAGAAACAGTAGAGAGAGAAACAGTAGAGAGATATAGAAACAGTAGAGATAAACAGTAGAGCAATTTAGAAACAGTAGAGAGATAAACAGTAGAGAAATATATAAACAATAGAGAGATAAACAGTAGAGAGATAAACAGTAGAGATAAACAGTAGAGAGATAAACAGTAGAGATAAACAGTAGAGAGAGAAACAGTAGAGAGATAAACAGTAGAGAGAAACAGTAGAGAGATAAACAGTAGAGAGATATAGAAACAGTAGAGAGATATAGAAACAGTAGAGAGATATAGAAACAGTAGAGAGATAAACAGTAGAGAGATAAACAGTAGAGAAATATAGAAACACACATTTCAAACCAGCAACGTCAGTGCCAAGAGCTGGCCCCTTGTACGCTGGGAGAGAAAGAGACAGAGAGACAGAGAGACAGACAAAGGAGAACACAGTTAGAGACAGGAGAACACAGTTAGAGACAGGAGAACACAGTGAGAGACAGGAGAACACAGTGAGAGACAGGAGAACACCGTGAGAGACAGGAGAACACAGTGAGAGACAGGAGAACACAGTGAGAGACAGGAGAACACAGTGAGAGACAGGAGAACACAGTGAGAGACCGGAGAACCCAGTGAGAGACAGGAGAACACAATGAGAGACAGGAGAACACAGTGAGAGACCGGAGAACCCAGTGAGAGACCGGAGAACCCAGTGAGAGACCGGAGAACCCAGTGAGAGACCGGAGAACCCAGTGAGAGGCAGGAGAACCCAGTGAGAGACAGTAGAACAGAGTGAAAACAGTAGAGAGAGAAACAGTAGAGAGATAAACAGTAGAGAGATAAACAGTAGAGAGATAAACAGTAGAGAGATTAACAGTAGAGAGATAAACAGTAGAGAGATAGAAACAGTAGAGAGAGAAACAGTAGAGAGATATAGAAACAGTAGAGAGAGAAACAGTAGAGAAACAGTAGAGAAATAGAAACAGTAGAGAAATAGAAACAGTAGAGATAAACAGTAGAGAAATAGAAACAGTAGAGAGAAACAGTAGAGATAAACAGTAGAGAAATAGAAACAGTAGAGAGAAACAGTAGAGATAAACAGTAGAGATATAGAAACAGTAGAGAGAAACAGTAGAGATAAACAGTAGAGAAATAGAAACAGTAGAGATAAACAGTAGAGATATAGAAACAGTAGAGAGAAACAGTAGAGATAAACAGTAGAGAAATAGAAACATAGAGAGAAACAGTAGAGATAAACAGTAGAGATATAGAAACAGTAGAGAGAAACAGTAGAGAAATAGAAACAGTAGAGAGAAACAGTAGAGATAAACAGTAGAGATATAGAAACAGTAGAGAGAAACAGTAGAGAAATAGAAACAGTAGAGAGAAACAGTAGAGAGAAACAGTAGAGATAAACAGTAGAGAGAGAAACAGTAGAGAGAAACAGTAGAGAGAAACAGTAGAGATATAGAAACAGTAGAGAGAAACAGTAGAGATAAACAGTAGAGATATAGAAACAGTAGAGAGAAACAGTAGAGATATAGAAACAGTAGAGAGAAACAGTAGAGAGAAACAGTAGAGATATAGAAACAGTAGAGAGAAACAGTAGAGAGATAAACAGTAGAGATAGAAACAGTAGAGATAGAAACAGTAGAGATAAACAGTAGAGAGAAACAGTAGAGAGAAACAGTAGAGAGATAAACAGTAGAGATAGAAACAGTAGAGATAGAAACAGTAGAGAGAAACAGTAGAGAGAAACAGTAGAGATATAGAAACAGTAGAGAGATAAACAGTAGAGAGATTAACAGTAGAGAGATAAACAGTAGAGATATAAACAGTAGAGATAAACAGTAGAGCAATTTAGAAACAGTAGAGATAAACAGTAGAGAAATATAGAAACAATAGATAGATAAACAGTAGAGAGATAAACAGTAGAGATAAACAGTAGAGATAAACAGTAGAGAGATAAACAGTAGAGAGATAAACAGTAGAGAGATAAACAGTAGAGATAAACAGTAGAGATAAACAGTAGAGAGATAAACAGTAGAGAGATAAACAGTAGAGAAATATAGAAACACACATTTCAAACCAGCAACGTCAGTGCCAAGAGCTGGCCCCTTGTACGCTGGGAGAGAAAGAGACAGAGAGACAGAGAGACAGACAAAGGAGAACACAGTTAGAGACAGGAGAACACAGTTAGAGACAGGAGAACCCAGTGAGAGACAGGAGAACACAGTGAGAGACCGGAGAACCCAGTGAGAGACAGGAGAACTCATTCACTCAGTGTTAGCTGAACAGCTGCTGCTAACATACTGGTGCTGCTAACATACTGGTGCTGCTAACATACTGGTGCTGCTAACATACTGGTCCTGCTAACATACTGGTCCTGCTAACATACTGGTCCTGCTAACATACTGGTCCTGCTAACATACTGGTGAAGCTAACATACTGGTCCTGCTAACATACTGGTGAAGCTAACATACTGGTCCTGCTAACATACTGGTCCTGCTAACATAATGGTCCTGCTAACACACTTGTCCAGCTAACATACTGGTCCTGCTAACATATTGGTCCTGCTAGCATACTGGTCCTGCTAACATACTGGTGGTGCTAACATACTGGTCCTGCTAACAAACTGGTCCTGCTAACATACTGGTCCTGCTAACATACTGGTCCTGCTAACATACTGGTCCTGCTAACATACTGGTGAAGCTAACATACTGGTCCTGCTAACACACTGGTCCTGCTAACATACTGGTGCTGCTAACATACTGGTGGTGCTAACATACTGGTCCTGCTAACACACTGGTCCTGCTAACATACTGGTCCTGCTAACATACTGGTCCTGCTAACATACTGGTCCTGCTAACATACTGGTCCTGCTAACACACTGGTCCTGCTAACATACTGGTGCTGCTAACATACTGGTGGTGCTAACATACTGGTCCTGCTAACACACTGGTCCTGCTAACATACTGGTCCTGCTAACATACTGGTGCTGCTAACATACTGGTGGTGCTAACATACTGGTCCTGCTAACACACTGGTCCTGCTAACATACTGGTCCTGCTAACATACTGGTCCTGCTAACATACTGGTGAAGCTAACATACTGGTCCTGCTAACATACTGGTCATTCTAACATACTGGTGAAGCTAACATACTGGTCCTGCTAACATACTGGTCCTGCTAACACACTGGTCCTGCTAACATACTGGTGCTGCTAACATACTGGTGGTGCTAACATACTGGTCCTGCTAACACACTGGTCCTGCTAACATATTGGTCCTGCTAACATACTGGTCCTGCTAACATACTGGTGAAGCTAACATACTGGTCCTGCTAACATACTGGTCCTGCTAACATACTGGTCCTGCTAACATACTGGTGAAGCTAACATACTGGTCCTGCTAACATACTGGTGAAGCTAACATACTGGTCCTGCTAACATACTGGTGAAGCTAACATACTGGTCCTGCTAACATACTGGTCCTGCTAACATACTGGTCCTGCTAACACACTTGTCCAGCTAACATACTGGTCCTGCTAACATATTGGTCCTGCTAGCATACTGGTGAAGCTAACATACTGGTCCTGCTAACATACTGGTCCTGCTAACATACTGGTGAAGCTAACATACTGGTCCTGCTAACATACTGGTGAAGCTAACATACTGGTCCTGCTAACATACTGGTCCTGCTAACATAATGGTCCTGCTAACACACTTGTCCAGCTAACATACTGGTCCTGCTAACATATTGGTCCTGCTAGCATACTGGTCCTGCTAACATACTGGTCCTGCTAACACACTGGTGGTGCTAACATACTGGTGGTGCTAACATACTGGTCCTGCTAACATACTGGTGGTGCTAACATACTGGTCCTGCTAACATACTGGTCCTGCTAACATATTGGTCCTGCTAACATACTGGTCCTGCTAACATACTGGTCCTGCTAACATACTGGTGAAGCTAACATACTGGTCCTGCTAACACACTGGTCCTGCTAACATACTGGTCCTGCTAACATACTGGTTCTGCTAATATACTCGTCATGCTAACATACTGGTCCTGCTAACATACTGGTCCTGCTGACGAACTGGTCCTGCTAACATACTTGTTCTGCTAACATACTGGTCCTGCTGATGAACTGGTCCTGCTAACATACTGGTTCTGCTAATATACTGGTCATGCTAACATACTGGTCCTGCTAACATACTGGTGCTGCTAACATACTGGCCCTGCTAACATACTGGTCCTGCTAACATACTGGTTCTGCTAACATACTGGTGCTGCTCACATACTGGTTCTGCTAACATACTGGTCCTGCTAACATACTGGTTCTGCTAATATACTCGTCATGCTAACATACTGGTCCTACTAACATACTTGTTCTGCTAACATACTGGTCCTGCTGACGAACTGGTCCTGCTAACATACTGGTTCTGCTAATATACTGGTCATGCTAACATACTGGTCCTGCTAACATACTGGTGCTGCTAACATACTGGCCCTGCTAACATACTGGTCCTGCTAACATACTGGTGAAGCTAACATACTGGTCCTGCTAACATACTGGTTCTGCTAGCATACTGGTCCTGC
>NC_056434.1:4973878-5009740 GCF_018296145.1 Oncorhynchus tshawytscha
GGCTCTGTCAGATTAATTAGGATCTGTCAGATGAATTAGGATCTGTCAGATGAATTAGGATCTGTCAGATGAATTAGGATCTGTCAGATGAATTAGGATCTGTCAGATGAATTAGGATCTGTCAGATGAATTAGGCTCTGTCAGATGAATTAGGCTCTGTCAGATGAATTAGGATCTGTCAGATGAATTAGGATCTGTCAGATGAATTAGGCTCTGTCAGATGAATTAGGATCTGTCAGATGAATTAGGCTCTGTCAGATGAATTAGGATCTGTCAGATGAATTAGGATCTGTCAGATGAATTAGGCTCTGTCAGATGAATTAGGATCTGTCAGATGAATTAGGCTCTGTCAGATGAATTAGGATCTGTCAGATGAATTAGGATCTGTCAGATGAATTAGGATCTGTCAGATGAATTAGGCTCTGTCAGATGAATTAGGATCTGTCAGATGAATTAGGATCTGTCAGATGAATTAGGATCTGTCAGATGAATTAGGATCTGTCAGATGAATTAGGCTCTGTCAGATGAATTAGGATCTGTCAGATGAATTAGGATCTGTCAGATGAATTAGGATCTGTCAGATGAATTAGGATCTGTCAGATGAATTAGGATCTGTAAGATGAATTAGGATCTGTCAGGATGAATTAGGATCTGTAAGATTAATTAGGATCTGTCAGATGAATTAGGATCTGTAAGATTAATTAGGATCTGTCAGATGAATTAGGATCTGTAAGATTAACTAGGATCTGTAAGATTAATTAGGATCTGTAAGATTAATTAGGATCTGTTACATGAATTAGGATCTGTCAGATGAATTAGGCTCTGTCAGATGAATTAGGATCTGTCAGATGAATTAGGATCTGTCAGATGAATTAGGATCTGTCAGATGAATTAGGATCTGTCAGATGAATTAGGCTCTGTCAGATGAATTAGGATCTGTCAGATGAATTAGGATCTGTCAGATGAATTAGGATCTGTCAGATGAATTAGGATCTGTCAGATGAATTAGGCTCTGTCAGATGAATTAGGATCTGTCAGATTAATTAGGATCTGTCAGATGAATTAGGATCTGTAAGATTAATTAGGATCTGTCAGATGAATTAGGCTCTGTCAGATGAATTAGGATCTGTCAGATGAATTAGGATCTGTCAGATGAATTAGGATCTGTCAGATGAATTAGGATCTGTCAGATGAATTAGGATCTGTCAGATGAATTAGGATCTGTCAGATGAATTAGGATCTGTCAGATGAATTAGGATCTGTCAGATGAATTAGGATCTGTCAGATGAATTAGGATCTGTCAGATGAATTGATCTGTCAGGATCTGTCAGATGAATTAGGATCTGTCAGATGAATTAGGATCTGTCAGATGAATTAGGATCTGTCAGATGAATTAGGATCTGTCAGATGAATTAGGATCTGTCAGATGAATTAGGATCTGTCAGATGAATTAGGCTCTGTCAGATTAATTAGGATCTGTCAGATGAATTAGGCTCTGTCAGATGAATTAGGATCTGTAAGATGAATTAGGATCTGTCAGGATGAATTAGGATCTGTAAGATTAATTAGGATCTGTCAGATGAATTAGGATCTGTAAGATTAATTAGGATCTGTCAGATGAATTAGGATCTGTAAGATTAACTAGGATCTGTAAGATTAATTAGGATCTGTAAGATTAATTAGGATCTGTTACATGCTGTGCATACACTAGGACTAATAGAAGGTTATAATAGCTATCTTTACCTACCTAAATTCTCTCCCACAGACCAGATTATCGGTTCCTACCTAGGTTCTCTCTCAGTAGCCAGGTCAACACAGACTCTCTGTAAAGTTAAAGGTTCCTACCTAGGTTCTCTCTCAGTAGCCAGGTCAACACAGACTCTCTGTAAAGTTAAAGGTTCCTACCTAGGTTCTCTCTCAGTAGCCAGGTCAACACAGAATCTCTGTAAAGTTAAAGGTTCCTACCTAGGTTCTCTCTCAGTAGCCAGGTCAACACAGACTCTCTGTAAAGTTAAAGGTTCCTACCTAGGTTCTCTCTCAGTAGCCAGGTCAACACAGACTCTCTGTAAAGTTAAAGGTTCCCACCTAAGTTCTCTCTCAATAGCCAGGTCAACACAGACTCTCTGTAAAGTTAAAGGTTCCTACCTAGGTTCTCTCTCAGTAGCCAGGTCAACACAGACTCTCTGTAAAGTTAAAGGTTCCTACCTAGGTTCTCTCTCAGTAGCCAGGTCAACACAGACTCTCTGTAAAGTTAAAGGTTCCTACCTAGGTTCTCTCTCAGTAGCCAGGTCAACACAGACTCTCTGTAAAGTTAAAGGTTCCTACCTAGGTTCTCTCTCAGTAGCCAGGTCAACACAGACTCTCTGTAAAGTTAAAGGTTCCCACCTAAGTTCTCTCTCAGTAGCCAGGTCAACACAGACTCTCTGTAAAGTTAAAGGTTCCTACCTAGGTTCTCTCTCAGTAGCCAGGTCAACACAGACTCTCAGTAAAGTTAAAGGTTCCCACCTAAGTTCTCTCTCAATAGCCAGGTCAACACAGACTCTCTGTAAAGTTAAAGGTTCCTACCTAGGTTCTCTCTCAGTAGCCAGGTCAACACAGACTCTCTGTAAAGTTAAAGGTTCTCACCTAAGTTCTCTCTCAGTAGCCAGGTCAACACAGAATCTCTGTAAAGTTAAAGGTTCCCACCTAAGTTCTCTCTCAGTAGCCAGGTCAACACAGACTCTCTGTAAAGTTAAAGGTTCCTACCTAGGTTCTCTCTCAGTAGCCAGGTCAACACAGACTCTCTGTAAAGTTAAAGGTTCCTACCTAGGTTCTCTCTCAGTAGCCAGGTCAACACAGAATCTCTGTAAAGTTAAAGGTTCCTACCTAGGTTCTCTCTCAGTAGCCAGGTCAACACAGAATCTCTGTAAAGTTAAAGGTTCCTACCTAGGTTCTCTCTCAATAGCCAGGTCAACACAGAATCTCTGTAAAGTTAAAGGTTCCCACCTAGGTTCTCTCTCAGTAGCCAGGTCAACACAGAATCTCTGTAAAGTTAAAGGTTCCCACCTAAGTTCTCTCTCAATAGCCAGGTCAACACAGACTCTCTGTAAAGTTAAAGGTTCCTACCTAAGTTCTCTCTCAGTAGCCAGGTCAACACAGAATCTCTGTAAAGTTAAAGGTTCCTACCTAAGTTCTCTCTCAATAGCCAGGTCAACACAGAATCTCTGTAAAGTTAAAGGTTCCTACCTAAGTTCTCTCTCAATAGCCAGGTCAACACAGAATCTCTGTAAAGTTAAAGGTTCCTACCTAAGTTCTCTCTCAATAGCCAAGTCAACACAGAATCTCTGTAATGTTAAAGGTTCCCACCTAAGTTCTCTCTCAATAGCCAGGTCAACACAGAATCTCTGTAAAGTTAAAGGTTCCCACCTAAGTTCTCTCTCAGTAGCCAGGTCAACACAGACTCTCTGTAAAGTTAAAGGTTCCTACCTAAGTTCTCTCTCAATAGCCAGGTCAACACAGAATCTCTGTAAAGTTAAAGGTTCCTACCTAAGTTCTCTCTCAATAGCCAGGTCAACACAGAATCTCTGTAAAGTTAAAGGTTCCTACCTAGGTTCTCTCTCAGTAGCCAGGTCAACACAGACTCTCTGTAAAGTTAAAGGTTCCTACCTAGGTTCTCTCTCAGTAGCCAGGTCAACACAGACTCTCTGTAAAGTTAAAGGTTCTCACCTAAGTTCTCTCTCAGTAGCCAGGTCAACACAGAATCTCTGTAAAGTTAAAGGTTCCCACCTAAGTTCTCTCTCAGTAGCCAGGTCAACACAGACTCTCTGTAAAGTTAAAGGTTCCTACCTAGGTTCTCTCTCAGTAGCCAGGTCAACACAGAATCTCTGTAAAGTTAAAGGTTCCTACCTAGGTTCTCTCTCAGTAGCCAGGTCAACACAGACTCTCTGTAAAGTTAAAGGTTCCTACCTAAGTTCTCTCTCAATAGCCAGGTCAACACAGACTCTCTGTAAAGTTAAAGGTTCCTACCTAGGTTCTCTCTCAGTAGCCAGGTCAACACAGACTCTCTGTAAAGTTAAAGGTTCCTACCTAGGTTCTCTCTCAGTAGCCAGGTCAACACAGACTCTCTGTAAAGTTAAAGGTTCCTACCTAGGTTCTCTCTCAGTAGCCAGGTCAACACAGACTCTCTGTAAAGTTAAAGGTTCCCACCTAAGTTCTCTCTCAGTAGCCAGGT
The DNA here is from genome assembly GCF_018296145.1 of Oncorhynchus tshawytscha. NCBI lineage: Eukaryota > Metazoa > Chordata > Actinopteri > Salmoniformes > Salmonidae > Oncorhynchus > Oncorhynchus tshawytscha. The sequence goes on from NC_056434.1 coordinate 4,978,089, forward strand.
CAACACAGACTCTCTGTAAAGTTAAAGGTTCCCACCTAAGTTCTCTCTCAGTAGCCAGGTCAACACAGACTCTCTGTAAAGTTAAAGGTTCCCACCTAAGTTCTCTCTCAGTAGCCAGGTCAACACAGAATCTCTGTAAAGTTAAAGGTTCCTACCTAGGTTCTCTCTCAATAGCCAGGTCAACACAGAATCTCTGTAAAGTTAAAGGTTCCTACCTAGGTTCTCTCTCAGTAGCCAAGTCAACACAGAATCTCTGTAAAGTTAAAGGTTCCTACCTAAGTTCTCTCTCAATAGCCAGGTCAACACAGAATCTCTGTAAAGTTAAAGGTTCCTACCTAAGTTCTCTCTCAATAGCCAGGTCAACACAGAATCTCTGTAAAGTTAAAGGTTCCCACCTAAGTTCTCTCTCAATAGCCAAGTCAACACAGAATCTCTGTAAAGTTAAAGGTTCCCACCTAAGTTCTCTCTCAATAGCCAGGTCAACACAGAATCTCTGTAAAGTTAAAGGTTCCCACCTAAGTTCTCTCTCAGTAGCCAGGTCAACACAGACTCTCTGTAAAGTTAAAGGTTCCTACCTAAGTTCTCTCTCAATAGCCAGGTCAACACAGAATCTCTGTAAAGTTAAAGGTTCCTACCTAAGTTCTCTCTCAATAGCCAAGTCAACACAGAATCTCTGTAATGTTAAAGGTTCCCACCTAAGTTCTCTCTCAATAGCCAGGTCAACACAGAATCTCTGTAAGGGATGTGACTCTCCACTTTCTTTTTCTTCTTGTTCTTATTTTGTGCAGAATCCTACAAAGTGAATAATAAAAGAGAAGCATTAATTTCCACCTTATATATTGTCCAAAAAATGATGAATGATGCATGTTTGATATATTACATAAAAATGATACTTACCACTTCGGCCAAAGCAGAGATTACTTTCCCCAGTGTGGTCAGTGATTTGTTGATGTTCGCTCCTTCCTGTAGCAGTCAAGGAGTAATATGGTCAACATGGTCAATATGACCAACATGGTGTATATGGTCAACATGGTCAATATGGTCAACATGGTCAATATGGTCAACGTGGTCAACATGGTCAATATGGTGTACATGGTCAACATGGTCAACATGGTCAATATGGTCAACGTGGTCAACATGGTCAACATGGTCAACATGGTCAACATGGTCAACATGGTGTACATGGTCAATATGGTCAACATGGTCAACATGGTCAACATGGTCAATATGGTCAACATGGTCATATGGTCATGGTCAACATGGTCAATATGGTCAACATGGTCAACATGGTCAATATGGTCAACATGGTCAATATGGTCAACATGGTCAACATGGTCAATATGGTCAACATGGTCAATATGGTCAACATGGTCAACATGGTCAACATGGTCAATATGGTGTACATGGTCAACATGGTCAATATGGTCAACATGGTTAATATGGTCAACATGATCAATATAGTCAACATGGTGTACATGGTCAACATGGTTAATATAGTCAACAGCAACTCAATCCTTTCACCAATATACACCCTAGGTATAGGGGTCCTCACTGCCAGCAGTATATCCAATTGCAAGATTTTAAATGTATTCCTTACACATGAACAAATAGACTAAAAACTTGAACTATGCAACAGAGAAGCAGAGGGAGAGGAGGAGGAGGAAGAGGAAGGAGAACGTCTCACCTTGAGCCGGGTCCCCTTGGCGCCTGTGGAGTCTGCCCTCTCGCTGCCGGCCAAATCCACCAGGCTGATTTTGCTGACCTGTGACAGAAAACATCAATGGTAACGCAGAGAAACGCATGAGTTGACTGAAAACGCCAGCCAAAGTCATTTATTTTCAAAACTAATTCATTCAACAGTTGGCACGAGACACCCTCCCTCACAATGCCACAGACACATTTCCAAGCGCCCTCAGACTCAGAGGCAAGCGGCAGCCCCACAACTGGTAGCAAAAACAGCGATGAATAGCTTTTTTTTTCTCCAACAGGCTTCAAGTCACAGAGTTCAAGCAGCTAAGGGAGATGGGATGAATCTCTAACATAGTTTTCTCAAACTCCTCCCATCCCTTCTCTTTGGCATCCCTCTGATATTTTTAGAAGAGATGAGGAGAGAGAGCTCTGGTTGCATTTTATTGTACTGTAAATGAAGAGAGACCCCTCGGGCTGAGACGGCGCCCTTCCTACCTTCTCTGAGGTGTTATCAGTCTCAGCGTCGAGGCGTTTCTGCGTGAAGATAATGTTGAACACGGCGTGGGAGCGACTGCTGGTCTCGTTCATGTTGGTGGCGGCCACCGTCCTGCAGAGGACAAGGGAACGTTGGGTAATGTTCACTTGGTACCAAACTGAAGAAAAGTGACTGAAACAGGAAGTAACGTTCCTGGACTTGTCCAATAAGAAACACTCATTTGTCCTTGGTGCGCCACTGAACATGACAGAGCATACTGCATTATGAAACACCACAGAAATACCTCTGAGTTCACCAATCAGATTTCCAATGTCAGAGGTTCCCACACCTTTCCATAGATTCGATTTCCAGACAGTGTACAGAACCTACCGTGTAATGCCCTTTTTAGTTATTTATCTAACATTTATCTAACATATCTAACATATATTTAACATATATTTAACATATATATTTAACATTTATCTAACATATATCTAACATATATTTAACATATATTTAACATTTATCTAACATTTATCTAACATTTATTTAACATATATTTAACATATATCTAACATATATTTAACATATATTTAACATTTATCTAACATTTATCTAACATATATCTAACATATATTTAACATATATTTAACATTTATCTAACATTTATCTAACATTTATTTAACATATATTTAACATATATCTAACGTATATTTAACATTTATCTAACATATATCTAACATATATTTAACATTTATTTAACATATATTTAACTTGGCAAGTCAGTTAAGAACAAATTCTTATTTTACAATGACGGCTTACCCCGGCCAAACCGTAACCCGGACGACGCTGAGGCCAATTGTGCGCCGCCCGATGGGACTGGTATGCACAGAACCTACTGTGTGATGTAACACTAGTGAAATCTACTCACGTTGAGACAGAAGAACAATAACAACAGAACCTACTGTGTGATGTAACACTAGTGAAATCTACTCACGTTGAGACAGAAGAACAATAACAACAGAACCTACTGTGTGATGTAACACTAGTGAAATCTACTCACGTTGAGACAGAAGAACAATAACAACAGAACCTACTGTGTGATGTAACACTAGTGAAATCTACTCACGTTGAGACAGAAGAACAATAACAACAGAACCTACTGTCTGATGTAACACTAGTGAAATCTACTCACGTTGAGACAGAAGAACAATAACAAGTGAAATGTCTGAGTCATTTGAGATCAATGATACATCTTGCTAATAAAGCATACAAGCCTCCACGGTGAACAGTTTTATTCGGGCGCAAAAATTAATTTCAACAAGATATGCCAAATGACAGACAAATTAAAACTAATTTCCCCTAACGCTCTCTAGCAACCAAAACATCAATTATCATCTTCCTAATAACACATTCAACGTGAGGCGTTTTAAGCGGGGCCATCAGCGACTGGTTCTGCTACTGTTTAGTTGCTATGGTTAGCTTAGAGCTAATGAGACCAGAGACAATGTGGTAATTCGTAGGGAGCCTAAAGTTCTGTCCAAGCAGCATTGAGTGATATCGTGAGGTAGAGAGTCGCAGTGCAACACAACCATTTCTATTTTCCATCCTGCTGCTCTTTTCACATTGGGATGAAACACAGAAAGAACTGGAAATACAGTGTTCGATCCTGACACCTCGGTAGAGGCTTGACACGTCGGTAGAGCCCTGACACCTCGGTAGAGCCCTGACACCTCGGTAGAGCCCTGACACCTCGGTAGAGCCCTGACACCTCGGTAGAGCCCTGACACCTCGGTAGAGGCCTGACACCTCGGTAGAGGCCTGACACCTGACACCTCGGTAGAGGCCTGCCACCTCGGTACAGCCCTGACACCTCGGTAGAGCCCTGACACCTCGGTAGAGGCCTGACACCTCGGTAGAGGCCTGACACCTCGGTAGAGCCATGACACCTCGGTAGAGGCCTGACACCTCGGTAGAGCCCTGACACCTGGGTAGAGCCCTGCCACCTCGGTAGAGGCCTGACACCTCGGTAGAGCCCTGACACCTCGGTAGAGCCCTGACACCTCGGTAGAGGCCTGACACCTCGGTAGAGCCATGACACCTCGGTAGAGGCCTGACACCTCGGTAGAGCCCTGACACCTGGGTAGAGCCCTGCCACCTCGGTAGAGGCCTGACACCTCGGTAGAGCCCTGACACCTCGGTAGAGGCCTGACACCTCGGTAGAGCCCTGCCACCTCGGTAGAGCCCTGACACCTCGGTAGAGGCCTGCCACCTCGGTAGAGCCCTGACACCTCGGTAGAGGCCTGACACCTCGGTAGAGGCCTGTGAATGGATGGACCCAGCACAGTGGAGGGGTAGATGGATGGACAGAGCACAGTGCTGTCTGACTGATGTATCTACACTGAAGTGTGTACTGCTACAGATCAAGATGGTACACGTCAGTAAGTCAATGGAGATTTCAAATGTTACTGAACTGCCTGACGTAGAGAAATCAGTTGATTCATTAATTGATTCATGAATCATTGAGTCATTTATCATTGACAGAGCAATGGGATTTGGTTCCAATGTGTTGCTGTCACGACTTCCACCGAAGTCGGTTCCTCTCCTTGTTCGGGCGGCGTTCGGCGTCACCGGTCTCCTAGCCATCGTCCATCCACTTTTCATTTTCCATTTGTTTTGTCTTGTTTTCCTACACACACCTGGTTCTCATTTCCCTCATGAAGTGTTGTGTATTTAATTCTCTGTTCCCCCCCATGTCTTTGTGCGGAATTATTTGTTTGTAAGTGCTTGTGCACTTGTTTACTGGTATCGCGTCGGGGTTTGTTTATTTCTTTATGCCGTTGGTTTTGAAATTAAACGGCTCTGGCTATTACCTAGTTCTGCTCTCCTGCATCTGACTTCACTGCCACCAGTTACACACCCCTTTACAGAGTCTTGTTTCACTGCCACCAGTTACACACCCCTTTACAGAGTCTTGTTTCACTGCCACCAGTTACACACCCCTTTACAGAGTCTTGTTTCACTGCACCAGTTACACCCCTTTACAGAGTCTTGTTTCACTGCCACCAGTTACACACCCCTTTACAGAGTCTTGTTTCACTGCCACCAGTTACACACCCCTTTACAGAGTCTTGTTTCACTGCCACCAGTTACACACCCCTTTACAGAGTCTTGTTTCACTGCCACCAGTTACACACCCCTTTACAGAGTCTTGTTTCACTGCCACCAGTTACACCCCTTTACAGAGTCTTGTTTCACTGCCACCAGTTGCCACCAGTTACACCCCTTTACAGAGTCTTGTTTCACTGCCACCAGTTACACACCCCTTTACAGAGTCTTGTTTCACTGCCACCAGTTACACACCCCTTTACAGAGTCTTGTTTCACTGCCACCAGTTACACACCCCTTTACAGAGTCTTGTTTCACTGCAACACACCCCTTTACAGAGTCTTGTTTCACTGCCTCCAGTTACACACCCCTTTACAGAGTCTTGTTTCACTGCCACCAGTTACACACCCCTTTACAGAGTCTTGTTTCACTGCCACAAGTTACACACCCCTTTACAGAGTCTTGTTTCACTGCAGTTACACACCCCTTTACAGAGTCTTGTTTCACTGCCACAAGTTACACACCCCTTTGCAGAGTCTTGTTTCACTGCCACCAGTTACACACCCCTTTACAGAGTCTTGTTTCACTGCCACCAGTTACACACCCCTTTACAGAGTCTTGTTTCACTGCCACCAGTTACACCCCCTTTACAGAGTCTTGTTTCACTGCCACCAGTTACATCCCCCTTTACAGAGTCTTGTTTCACTGCCACCAGTTACACACCCCTTTACAGAGTCTTGTTTCACTGCCACCAGTTACACACCCCTTTACAGAGTCTTGTTTCACTGCCACCAGTTACACACCCCCTTACAGAGTCTTGTTTCACTGCCACCAGTTACACACCACTTTACAGAGTCTTGTTTCACTGCCACCAGTTACACACCCCTTTACAGAGTCTTGTTTCACTGCCACCAGTTACACACCCCTTTACAGAGTCTTGTTTCACTGCCACCAGTTACACACCCCTTTACAGAGTCTTGTTTCACTGCCACCAGTTACACACCCCTTACAGTTGCAGCACGGACAAGTCTGGAACTTCAATCATTCATTGTTGCTTTGTTTGTCCTGTCTTTCTGCTGGAGTATCCTAGTTTTCCCCATCTACGCTCTACCCCCACCATGTCTTTAACATGTTAGTTAATGAACATCTATTCTGGTCTGTTAGTTAGTTCAAGTCTTCCCATGCAGTAAATTCCCTCATCGACACGACATTTTGTAATTAATGACTCTATTAATTCGGGGCCAACATGGTACAGTATGGAAACGTCACCTCACCAAGGTTGCATCCCAAACGGAAACGTAGCCCCCTATGTTCAAAAGTAGTGCACTACATAGGGAATAGAGAGATATATGGGACTCAAACCAAACCTTCTCAAACAGAGCCTGTGTTCCATTTAGAATGCAGGCTCAGTATAATGCCTGAGGCTAAGTGGTATTGCTAGTGTGGATATTGGAACAAAGCCACAATCTTTAGAATAAAATCCCATTTGAATTACTGACAAACCCAAACACCCCAAAGAAAATAAACCCTGGCCGTCATATATCATCCATCCTTAGTCCATCCGTTCAATCATCCATCCATCCATCCATCCATCCATCCATCCATCCATCCATCCATCCAACGCCAAGATATATTCCTAGTAAACATGGTTTCAAATCAAATCAAATGTTATTTGTCACGTGCTGCATACAACAGATGTAGACCTTACAATGAAATGCTTACTTACAAGCCCTTCCCAAGCAATGCAGTTTTAAGAAAAAAACGTTTTAAAAAGTAAGGGAAGAAAAACAAGTAATTAAAAAGCAACAGTAAATAACAGAAGTTGGGTTATATACAGAGTATTATGGTACAGAGTCAACGTGGAGGCTATATACAGAGTATTACGGTACAGAGTCAATGTGGAGGCTATATACAGAGTATTATGGTACAGAGTCAACGTGGAGGCTATATACAGAGTATTATGGTACAGAGTCAATGTGGAGGCTATATACAGAGTATTATGGTACAGAGTCAACGTGGAGGCTATATACAGAGTATTATGGTACAGAGTCAATGTGGAGGATATATACAGGGGGGTACCGGTACAGAGTCAATGTGGAGGATATATACAGGGTGTTACGGTACAGAATCAATGTGGAGGATATATACAGGGGGGTACCGGTTCAGAGTCAATGTAGAGGCTATATACAGGGTGTTACGGTACAGAATCAATGTGGAGGATATATACAGGGGGTACCGGTACAGAGTCAATGTGGAGGCTATATACAGGGGGTACCGGTACAGAGTCAATGTGGAGGCTATATACAGAGTATTATGGTACAGAGTCAACGTGGAGGCTATATACAGAGTATTATGGTACAGAGTCAACGTGGAGGCTATATACAGAGTATTATGGTACAGAGTCAATGTGGAGGCTATATACAGGGTATTCCGGTACAGAGTCAATGTGGAGGATATATACATGGGGGACCGGTACAGAGTCAATGTGGAGGCTATATACAGGGGGTACCGGTACAGAGTCAATGTGGAGGCTATATACAGAGTATTATGGTACAGAGTCAATGTGGAGGCTATATACAGAGTATTATGGTACAGAGTCAAAGTGGAGGCTATATACAGAGTATTACGGTACAGAGTCAATGTGGAGGCTATATACAGAGTATTATGGTACAGAGTCAAAGTGGAGGCTATATACAGAGTATTATGGTACAGAGTCAATGTGGAGGCTATATACAGGAGGTACCGGTACAGAGTCAATGTGGAGGCTATATACAGGGGGTACCGGTACAGAGTCAATGTGGAGGCAATATACAGGAGGTACCGGTACAGAGTCAATGTGGAGGCTATATACAGGGGTACCGGTACAGAGTCAATGTGGAGGCTATATACAGCGTATTACGGTACAGAGTCAATGTGGAGGCTATATACAGGGGTACCGGTACAGGGTCAATGTGGAGGCTATATACAGGGGGTACCGGTACAGAGTCAACGTGGAGGCTATATACAGGGTGTTATGGTACAGAGTCAATGTGGAGGCTATATACAAGGTATTACGGTACAGAGTCAATGTGGAGGCTATATACAGGGTGTTACGGTACAGAGTCAATGTGGAGGCTATATACAGGGTATTATGGTACAGAGTCAATGTGGAGGCTATATACATGGTGTTACGGTACAGAGTCAATGTGGAGACTATATACAGGGGGTACCAGTACAGAGTCAATGTGGAGACTATATACAGGGGGTACCAGTACAGAGTCAATGTGTCAATGTGTCAATGTGCGGGGGCACCGGGTAATTGAGGTAGTTATGTACATGCAGGTAGGGTTATTAAAGTGACCATGCATAGATAATAACAGAGAGTAGAAGCAGCGTATGGGAGGGGGGTTGCAAATAGTCTGGGTAGCCATTTGATTAGATTTTCAGGAGTCTTATGGCTTGGGGATAGAAGCTTTTTAGAAGCCTCATGGACCTCGACTTGGCGCTCCAGTACCGCTTGCCGTGCGGTAGCAGAGAGAACAGTCTATGACTAGGGCCTTCCTCTGACACCGCCTGGTATAGAGGTCCAGGATGACAGGGATCTTGGCCCCGGTGATGTACTGGGCCGTACGCACTACCCTCTTTCGTGACTTGTGGTCGCAGGCCGAGCAGTCTTACCTCCTCCCTATTGGCTGTCTCATCATTGTCGTGATCAGGCCTACCACTGTTGTGTCATCAGCAAACTTAATGATGGTGTTGGAGTTGTGCCTGGCTGTGCAGTCATGAAGTCGTGGGTGAACAGGGAGTGCAGGAGGGAACTGAGCACGCACCCCTGAGGGGCCCCCGTGTTGAGGATCAGGGTGGCGGATGTGTTGTTACCTACCCTTACCTCCTAGGGGCGGCCCGTCAGGAAGTCCAGGATCCAGTTGCAGAAGGAGGTCTTTAGTCCCAGGGTCCTTAGCTTAGTGATGAGCTTTGTGGGAACTATGGTGTTGAACGCTGAGCGGTAGTCAATGAACAGAATTCTCACATAGGTGTTCCTTTTGTCCAGGTAGGAAAGGTGTCATGTCTTCTCCTGGTCTTCCTTTCCCCTGGCGCTTGAGGGCGCCAGATTACCCTGCATCACACGTTCCTGCCGTCCATCAGTCACACCTGCCCTCCCTCAACATCAGCGTTATAGGAATCACCTGGACTCACTTAACACATGTTTATTTCCTCCCCTATATTTGTCTGTTCCCTGCTGCTGCATTCATTGTTTTTGTCTTAGTTTCTGTTTGCTGAAGCTGTGCTTGTCTCGTTATTTATTCAACGTTATTCCCCGTACCTGCTTCGTCTCTCCAGCATCATCTCATGTGACAAAAGGGCAGTGTGGAGTGCAATAGAGATTCCATCATCTGTGGATCTGTTGGGGCGGTATGCATATTGGAGTGGGTCTAGGGTTTCTGGTGTTGATGTGAGCCATGACCAGCCTTTCATGGCTACAGACATGAGTGCTATGGGTCGGTAGTCATTTAGGCAAGTTACCTCGGTGTTCTTAGGAACAGGCACTATGGTGGTCTACTTGAAACATTTTTAAAATTTATTTTACCTTTATTTAACTAGGCAAGTCAGTTAAGAACAAATTCTTATTTTCAATGACGGCCTAGGGACAGTGGGTTAACTGCCTGTTCAGGGGCAGAACGACAGATTTGTACCTTGTCAACTCGGGGGTTTGAACTTGCAACCTTCCGGTTACTAGTCACACGCTCTAACCACTAGGCTACCCTGCCTCCGCACATGTTGGTATTACAGACTCAGAAAGGGAGAGGTTAAAAGTGTCAGTGAAGACACTTGCCAGTTGGTCAGCGCATGCTCGGAGTACACTTCCTGGTAATCCGTCTGGTCCAGCGGCCTTGTGAATGTTGACATGTTTAAAGGTCTTACTCACATCGGCTGTGGAGAGCGTGATCACACATTCATTCGGAACAGCTGATGCTCTCATGCATGTGTCAGCGTTACTTGCCTCGAAGCGAGCATATAAATGATTTAGCTCACTGGGCAGCTCTCGGCTGTGCTTCACTTTGTAGTCTGTAATAGCAAGCCCTGCCACATCCGACGAGCGTCGGAACCGGTGTCGTACGATTCGATCTTAGTCTTGTATTGACACTTTGACTGTTTGATAGTTCGTCGAGGGCATAGCAGGATTTCTTATAAGCTTCCGGGATAGAGTCCCGCTCCTTGAAAGCGGCAGCTCTACCCTTTAGCTCAGTGCGAATGTTGCCTGTAATCCATGGCTTCTGGTTGGGGTATGTACGTGCAGTCGCTGTGGGGACGGCGTCCTCAATGCACTTATTGATAAAGCCAGTGACTGATGTGGAGTACTCCTCAATGCCATCGGAATAATCTCGGGAACATTTTCTAGCCTGTGCTAGCAAAACAGTCCTGTAGTTTAGCATCTGCTTCATTTGACCACTTATAGACCAAGTCACTGTTGCTTCCTGCTTTAATTTTTGCTTGTAAGCAGGAATCAGGAGGATAGAGTTATGGTCAGAATTACCAAATGGAGGGCGAGGGAGAGCTTTTTATCTGTCTCTGTGTGTGGAGTAAAGGTGGTCTAGAATTTTTTTTCCCTCTGGTTGCAAATTTAACATGTTGATAGAAATTATGTTAAACTGATTTAAGTTTCCATGCATTAAAGTCCCCGGCCACTAGGAGCGCCGCCTCTGGGTGAGCGTTTTCCTGTTTGCTTATGGTGGTATACAGCTCATTTAGTGCAGTTTTAGTGCCAACCTCGCTCTGCGGTGGTATGTAGACAGCTACGAAAAAAAACAGATGAAAACTCTCTAGGTAGATAGTGTGGTCTACAGCTTACCATGAGATACTCTACCTCAGGCGAGCAAAACTTTGAGACTTTTCTTAGATATCGTGCACCAGCTGTGCGTCTGTTCTATCCTGCCGATACAGTGTATAACAGCTGTATGTTCTTGATGTCGTCATTCAGCCCAGACTTGGTGAAACATAAGATATTACAGTTTTTAATGTCCCGTTGGTAGGATATGCCGTGCCTTCAGTTAGTCCCATTTATTTTCCATCGATTGAACGTTAGCTAGCAGGACGGAAGGCCACTCGTCACCTGATCCTCACAAGGCACCCCGATCTTTTGCCTCGAAATCTCAGTTTTCTTCGCCATGGAATCACGGGGATCAGGGCCTGGTTGGGTGTCTGCAGTATATCCATTGCGTCCGACTCATTGAAGAAGAACTCCTCGTCCAATTAGAGGTGAGTAATCCCAGTTCTGATGTTCTGTTCTGATGTTCTGTTCTGATGTTCTGGTGTTCTGTTCTGATGTCCTGTTCTGATGTCCTGTTCTGATGTTCTGTTCTTATGTTCTGTTCTGATGTCCAGAAGCTCTTTTCGGTCATAAGAGACAGTAGCAGCAACATTATGTACAAAGAAAGTTACGAACAATACGAAGAAACTACAAAATAGCATGACTGGTTGAGAGCCAATAAGACGGCAGCTCTACCCCAGCGCCAATTTTAATTAATTTATTTATTTTGCTCCTTTGCACCCCATTATTTTTATTTCTACTTTGCACATTCTTCCATTGCAAAACTACCATTCCAGTGTTTTACTTGCTATATTGTATTTACTTTGCCACCATGGCCTTTTTTGCCTTTACCTCCCTTCTCACCTCATTTGCTCACATTGTATATAGACTTGTTTATACTGTATTATTGACTGTATGTTTGTTTTACTCCATGTGTAACTCTATGTCGTTGTATCTGTCGAACTGCTTTGCTTTATCTTGGCCAGGTCGCAATTGTAAATGAGAACTTGTTCTCAACTGGCCACCTGGTTAAATAAAGGTGTTCTCAACTGGCCACCTGGTTAAATAAAGGTGTTCTCAACTGGCCACCTGGTTAAATAATGGTGAAATGAAATAAATAAAATAAAATGGCAATGTTGCATGGCAATTAAGTTTTCTGATTCTGATTCATCAACCCACCTGCCCATCCATCCACGCATCCACCTACCCATACATACACTGTACATCTACCTATCTAACCATCAACCCATCCATCAATCCATCCATCCACTCACCTGGCCTTGTTTCCAGAGTCCATGAGGTCCTGGATGTCGTTGTAGGAGGTGACGGCCAGCTTGGATAGGTCCTCTACGTAGGGCCCCATCAGGGGGTGTTCCCTCACACGCAGGTTCCCCTTATTCTTAGGGTTCAGGAGGTCACGCACACGCTCACAGTAGATTTCCATATAGCTCACCTGAGGAGGAGAGAGGGAGGGGGAGGGGCATAAAAGGGTTAGAACACAGGAGAGGTCACGAAGAGTCACATCTCCCACAGGTTCTTTCTCGTTTCATCTTTCTTAAATTCCTCATGTCCTCTCTCCTCATATTCTTGGAGGGACTATGGATCCATGGCTTCAATGTGTTTTGAGAAGGAGGCAAGGAGATGCTAAGAATTGAGGAAAGATGGAAAATAATTAAGAAAAAAGCCATAGTGAGAGGAAGTGGACCCTTACAGGAAGACAGGATGTGACATGATGGGTAGTGGGAACCAATAAAGAAGCCCTGTATGTTAACTGTACGTACCTCCACAGAGTAGGACTTGGTGTTGTCATTATTACAGTCCTTGAATTTGGTGAAAAGGTCTTCACACATCTAGAGGGAGCAAGAGATCAAAAGGTTTGCAGTGAGCATTTATTATCAACTGATATTTGGTTTGTATGCACGGGGGACAGATACGAACACATTGACACATTGAATAATCAACCATCCAATGTGTTGCACCACAATTTATCTTTCATTCATTTCCAACACCTGTCCTTTTTGTGTTTAGGCATGGAGAGCTAAGTGAATGATTCGCTAACTTTCCGAAAATTCCCTGGTTATCCAGCAATTCCGGTTGGAGAATTCAGGATTCTGGCAATGTTCCATCTGGGAAAACCAGGGATTTTTTTTTTAAGTTACTGAAATGTTGTAACCCTGGTGTTAGAGGTAACAGTATATGCTGACCAGAGGGATAATTCCTTCCTGGTTCTTCAAGTCCGGCTTGCCCATCATGGTGTAGGACTTCCCAGATCCGGTCTGGCCATAGGCAAAGATACAGACGTTGTATCCCTCGAAGGCATGGAGCAGCATCTCCTCACCAATGTCCTTGTACACCTGCTGCTGGCCAGCAAAGTTGATGTCCTCGGGCTGTGGGGAGAGAATGTGTTAGATAAACATCCATCAACATGATTAACCAAGACACCACTACAATTTGGATTCATTGTTTTTTGATGTTTTCTACTTATATGATAATCCTACATATGACATTCTCAACTATGTCTCTGGGTGCTGTAGCCCAGGAGTAATCTGTGTCTCTGGGTAATGTAGTCCAGAAGTAATCTGTGTCTCTGGGGGCTGGTGCCCAGGAGTAATCTGTGTCTAAGGGGGCTGTAGCCCAGGAGAAATCTGTGTCTAAGGGTAATGTAGTCCAGGAGTAATCTGTGTCTAAGGGGGCTGTAGCCCAGGAGTAATCTGTGTATCTGGGTGATGTAGCCCAGGAGTAATCTGTGTCTCTGGGTAATGTAGTCCAGGAGTAATCTGTGTATCTGGGTAATGTAGTCCAGGAGTAATCTGTGTCTAAGGGGGCTGTAGCCCAGGAGTAATCGGTGTATCTGGGTAATGTAGTCCAGGAGTAATCTGTGTATCTGGGTAATGTAGTCCAGGAGTAATCTGTGTATCTGGGTAATGTAGTCCAGGAGTAATCTGTGTCTCTGGGTAATGTAGTCCAGGAGTAAGCTGTGTATCTGGGTAATGTAGCCCTGGAGAAATCTGTGTCTAAGGGGGCTGTAGCCCAGGAGTAATCTGTGTCTCTGGGTAATGTAGTCCAGGAGTAAACTGTGTATCTGGGTAATGTAGCCCAGGAGAAATCTGTGTCTAAGGGGGCTGTACCCAAGGAGTAATCTGTGTCTCTGGGTGCTGTAGCCCAGGAGTAATCTGTGTCTCTGGGTAATGTAGTCCAGGAGTAATCTGTATATCTGCGCAATGTAGCCCAGGAGTAATCTGTGTCTCTGGGTGCTGTAGCCCAGGAGTAATCTGTGTCTCTGGGTAATGTAGTCCAGAAGTAATCTGTGTCTCTGGGGCTGGTGCCCAGGAGTAATCTGTGTCTCTGGGGGCTGTAGCCCAGGAGAAATCTGTGTCTAATTGGGCTGTAGCCCAGGAGTAATCTGTGCATCTGGATAATGTAGCCCAGGAGTAATCTGTGTATCTGGGTAATGTAGTCCAGGAGTAATCTGTGTCTAAGGGGCTGTAGCCCAGGAGTAATCGGTGTATCTGGGTAATGTAGTCCAGGAGTAATCTGTGTCTATGGGCAATGTAGTCCAGGAGTAATCTGTATATCTGCGCAATGTAGCCCAGGAGTAATCTGTGTCTCTGGGTGCTGTAGCCCAGGAGTAATCTGTGTCTCTGGGTAATGTAGTCCAGAAGTAATCTGTGTCTCTGGGGGCTGGTGCCCAGGAGTAATCTGTGTCTAAGGGGGCTGTAGCCCAGGAGAAATCTGTGTCTAAGTGGGCTGTAGCCCAGGAGTAATCTGTGCATCTGGATAATGTAGCCCAGGAGTAATCTGTGTATCTGGGTAATGTAGTCCAGGAGTAATCTGTGTCTAAGGGGGCTGTAGCCCAGGAGTAATCGGTGTATATGGGTAATGTAGTCCAGGAGTAATCTGTGTCTCTGGGTAATGTAGTCCAGGAGTAAGCTGTGTATCTGGGTAATGTAGCCCTGGAGAAATCTGTGTCTAAGGGGGCTGTAGCCCAGGAGTAATCTGTGTCTCTGGGTAATGTAGTCCATGAGTAAACTGTGTATCTGGGCAATGTAGCCCAGGAGAAATCTGTGTCTAAGGGGGCTGTAGCCAAGGAGTAATCTGTGTCTCTGGGTGCTGTAGCCCAGGAGTAATCTGTGTCTCTGGGTAATGTAGTCCAGGAGTAATCTGTGTCTCTGGGTAATGTAGTCCAGGAGTAATCTGTGTCTAAGGGGGCTGTAGCCCAGGAGTAATCTGTGCATCTGGATAATGTAGCCCAGGAGTAATCTGTGTCTCTGGGTAATGTAGTCCAGGAGTAATCTGTGTCTAAGGGGGCTGTAGCCCAGGAGTAATCTGTGTATCTGGGTGATGTAGCCCAGGAGTAATCTGTGTCTCTGGGTAATGTAGTCCAGGAGTAATCTGTGTATCTGGGTAATGTAGTCCAGGAGTAATCCGTGTCTAAGGGGGCTGTAGCCCAGGAGTAATCGGTGTATCTGGGTAATGTAGTCCAGGAGTAATCTGTGTCTCTGGGTAATGTAGTCCAGGAGTAAGCTGTGTATCTGGGTAATGTAGCCCTGGAGAAATCTGTGTCTAAGGGGGCTGTAGCCCAGGAGTAATCTGTGTCTCTGGGTAATGTAGTCCAGGAGTAAACTGTGTATCTGGGTAATGTAGCCCAGGAGAAATCTGTGTCTAAGGGGGCTGTAGCCAAGGAGTAATCAGTGTCTCTGGGTGCTGTAGCCCAGGAGTAATCTGTGTCTCTGGGTAATGTAGTCCAGGAGTAATCTGTGTCTCTGGGCAATGTAGTCCAGGAGTAATCTGTATATCTGCGCAATGTAGCCCAGGAGTAATCTGTGTCTCTGGGTGCTGTAGCCCAGGAGTAATCTGTGTCTCTGGGTAATGTAGTCCAGGAGTAATCTGTGTCTCTGGGCAATGTAGTCCAGGAGTAATCTGTATATCTGGGCAATGTAGCCCAGGAGTAATCTGTGTCTCTGGGTGCTGTAGCCCAGGAGTAATCTGTGTATCTGGGTGCTGTAGCCCAGGAGTAATCTGTGTATCTGGGTAATGTAGTCCAGGAGTAATCTGTGTATCTGGGTAATGTAGCCCAGGAGTAATCTGTGTCTCTGGGTAATGTAGCCCAGGAGTAATCTGTGTATCTGGGTGCTGTAGCCCAGGAGTAATCTGTGTATCTGGGTGCTGTAGCCCAGGAGTAATCTGTGTATCTGGGTGCTGTAGCCCAGGAGTAATCTGTGTCTCTGGGTAATGTAGCCCAGGAGTAAACTGTGTATCTGGGTAATGTAGCCCAGGAGAAATCTGTGTCGAAAGGGGGCTGTAGCCCAGGAGTAATCTGTGTCTCTGGGTAATGTAGTCCAAGAGTAAACTGTGTATCTGGGTAATGTAGCCCAGGAGAAATCTGTGTCTAAGGGGGCTGTAGCCCAGGAGTAATCTGTGTCTCTGGGTGCTGTAGCCCAGGAGTAATCTGTGTCTCTGGGTAATGTAGTCCAGGAGTAATCTGTGTCTCTGGGCAATGTAGTCCAGGAGTAATCTGTATATCTGGGCAATGTAGCCCAGGAGTAATCTGTGTCTCTGGGTGCTGTAGCCCAGGAGTAATCTGTGTATCTGGGTGCTGTAGCCCAGGAGTAATCTGTGTATCTGGGTAATGTAGTCCAGGAGTAATCTGTGTATCTGGGTAATGTAGTCCAGGAGTAATCTGTGTCTAAGGGGGCTGTAGCCCAGGAGTAATCTGTGTCTCTGGGTAATGTAGTCCAGGAGTAATCTGTGTCTCTGGGTAATGTAGCCCAGGAGTAATCTGTGTCTCTGGGTAATGTAGCCCAGGAGTAATCTGTGTCTCTGGGTAATGTAGCCCAGGAGTAATCTGTGTATCTGGGTGCTGTAGCCCAGGAGTAATCTGTGTCTCTGGGTAATGTAGCCCAGGAGTAATCTGTGTCTCTGGGGGCTGGTGCCCAGGAGTAATCTGTGTATCTGGGTAATGTAGCCCAGGAGTAATCTGTGTATCTGGGTAATGTAGCCCAGGAGTAATCTGTGTATCTGGGTAATGTAGCCCAGGAGTAATCTGTGTCTCTGGGTAATGTAGTCCAGGAGTAAACTGTGTATCCGGGTAATGTAGCCCAGGAGAAATCTGTGTCTAAGGGGGCTGTAGCCCAGGAGTAATCTGTGTCTCTGGGTGCTGTAGCCCAGGAGTAATCTGTGTCTCTGGGTAATGTAGTCGAGGAGTAATCTGTGTCTCTGGGCAATGTAGTCCAGGAGTAATCTGTATATCTGGGCAATGTAGTCCAGGAGTAATCTGTATATCTGGGCAATGTAGCCCAGGAGTAATCTGTGTCTCTGGGTGCTGTAGCCCAGGAGTAATCTGTGTATCTGGGTGCTGTAGCCCAGGAGTAATCTGTGTATCTGGGTAATGTAGTCCAGAAGTAATCTGTGTATCTGGGTAATGTAGTCCAGGAGTAATCTGTGTCTAAGGGGGCTGTAGCCCAGGAGTAATCTGTGTCTCTGGGTAATGTAGCCCAGGAGTAATCTGTGTATCTGGGGGCTGTAGCCCAGGAGTAATCTGTGTATCTGGGTAATGTAGCCCAGGAGTAATCTGTGTCTCTGGGTGCTGGTGCCCAGGAGTAATCTGTGTACCTGGGTAATGTAGCCCAGGAGTAATCTGTGTCTCTGGGTGCTGTAACCCAATTTGTATGGTTCTGACAAAACAGAGTAAAAACTAACGGACAACTAGTATTCACCTAAACAGCTGAAAATACATGTTTCTAACAGGACGCCCCCTTTAGGCAGAGTCTCCTCCTTTTCTCCAAACACGACATCTTTGTTGCTAGGCAGGAAGTTAAGCGATGTGGGTAATAAACTGTTCCTTCTCCCTTCATGTGACCTGACTTGACCTTCGGGCCACCATTCTTCACTAATCCACAGCTATTCAACCTTATCAGTGACCTCAACCATGTGATTGCCTTTTCCCTTACTCAATAACTCATATCCGCCCTTAATTGGATAACTTGTATTACTTAATTGGATAACTTTTATTACTTAATTGGATAACTTTTATTACTTAATTGACCCCACCATACGTGTAACCTTTAAGCACAAATCCTTATTTACAATGACGACCGACACATAGCCATTAATCTGGTGTAGCAAATATTTTCAAGACAAGTGCCGTCTTTTTTCTATTAAAATACACAATCAGATCAAATATATGCATGTCGAATGTAATCAAAGTCCTTTTAATAAAGGATTACTGTGTAGTATGACATCAGCAGGGGTACAGATACTTACCGAGGTATGTGACCAGTAGGAGTAATCAAAGTTGAAGCTCTTATTCTCTTTAGGCTGCTTGGGGTTCAGGATGGCTGAAAGACACGATGGAGAGATTAGTGAGAGAGAGAGAGAGAGAGAGAGAGAGAGAGAGAGAGAGAGATAGAGTTACAGGACAAAATAAAAACCCTCCAACCCAAAAAGGCCTGTGGTGTTGATGGTATCCTCAATGAAACGATCAAATATACAGACAACAAATTCCAATTGGCTATACTAAAACTCTTTAACATCATCCTTAGCTCTGGCATCTTCCCCAATATTTGGAACCAAGGACTGATCGCCCCAATCCACAAAAGTGGAGACAAATTTGACCCCAATAACTACCGTGGAATATGCGTCAACAGTAACCTTGGGAAAATCCTCTGCATTATCATTGACAGCAGACTCGTACACTTCCTCAATGAAAACAATGTACTGAGCAAATGTCAAATTGGCTTTTTACCAAATTACCGTACAACAGACCATGTATTCACCCTGCACACCCTAATTGACAACAAAACAAACCAAAACAAAGGCAAAGTCTTCTCATGCTTTGTTGATTTCAAAAAAGCCTTCGACTCAATTTGGCATGAGGGTCTGCTATACAAACTGATGGAAAGTGGTGTTGGGGGTAAAACATACGACATTATAAAATCCATGTACACAAACAACAAGTGTGCGGTTAAAATTGGCAAAAAACACAAATTTCTTCACACAGGGTCGTGGGGTTAGACAGGGATGCAGCTTAAGCCCCACTCTCTTCAACATATATATTAACGAATTGGCGCGGGCACTAGAAAAGTCTGCAGCACCCGGCCTCACCCTACTAGAATCCGAAGTCAAATGTCTGCTGTTTGCTGATGATCTGGTGCTTCTGTCACCAACCAAGGAGGGCCTACAGCAGCACCTAGATCTTATGCACAGATTCTGTCAGACCTGGGTCCTGACAGTAAATCTCAGTAAGACCAAAATAATGGTGTTCCAAAAAAGGTCCAGTCACCAGGACCACAAATACAAATTCCATCTAGACACTGTTGCCCTAGAGCACACAAAAAACTATATATACCTTGGACCAAAACGTCAGCGCCACAGGTAACTTCCACAAAGCTGTGAACGATCTGAGAGACAAAGCAAGAAGGTCATTCTATGCCATCAAAAGGAACATAAATTTCAACATACCAATTAGGATTTGGCTAAAAATACTTGAATCAGTCATAGAGCCCATTGCCCTTTATGGTTGTGAGGTCTGGGGTCCGCTTACCAACCAAGACTTCACAAAATGGGACAAACACCAAATTGAGACTCTGCGTGCCGAATTCTGCAAAAAATATCATCCGTGTACAACGTAGAACACCAAATAATGTATGCAGAGCAGAATTAGGCGGATACCCACTAATTATCAAAATCCAGAAAAGAGCTGTTCAATTCTATAACCACCTAAAAGGAAGCGATTCCCAAACCTTCCACAACAAAGCCATCACCTACAGAGAGATGAACCTGGAGAAGAGTCCCCTAAGCAAGCTGGTCCTGGGGCTCTGTTCACAAACACAAACACACCCTACAGAGCCCCAGGGCAGCAGTACAATTAGACCCAACCAAATCATGAGAAAACAAAAAGATAATTACTTGACACATTGGAAAGAATTAACAAAAAAACAGAGCAAACTAGAATGCTATTTGGCCCTAAACAGAGAGTACATAGTGGCAAAATACCTGACCACTGTGACTGACTCAAAATTAAGGAAAGCTTTGACTATGTACAGACTCAGTGAGCATAGCCTTGCTATTGAGAAAGGCCGCCGTAGGCAGACATGGATCTCAAGAGAAGACAGGCTATGTGCACACTGCCCACAAAATGAGGTGGAAACTGAGCTGCACTTCCTAACCTCCTGCCCAATTTATGACCATATTAGAGAGACATATTTCCCTCAGATTACACAGATCCACAAAGAATTCGAAAACAAATCCAATTTTGAAAAACTCCCATATCTACTGGGTGAAATTCCACAGTGTGCCATCACAGCAGCAAGATTTGTGACCTGTTGCCACGAGAAAAGGGCAACCAGTGAAGAACACACACCATTGTAAATACAACCCATATCTATGCTTATTTATTTTATCTTGTGTCCTTTACCATTTGTACATTGTTAAAACACTGTATATATATATATATAATATGACATTTGTAATGTCTTTATTGTTTTGAAACTTCTGTATGTGTGATGTTTACTGTTAATTTTGATTGTTTATTTCACTTTATATATTCACTTTAGATATTATCTACCTCACTTGCTTTGGCAATGTTAACACGTTTCCCATGCCAATAAAGCCCTTGAATTGAAATTGAATTGAATTGAGAGAGAGACAGAGAGAGAGAGACAAAGAGAGAGACAGAGAGAGAGACAGAGAGAGAGAGACAGAGAGAGAGAGAGACAGAGAGAGAGAGAGAGAGAGACAGGGTCACGGAGGAAGGTGCCTAGGGTGACAGGACCGCTCTACCTGCCCTGCCGTGTGAAACTAGATCTGCTTGCTGGGTCAGTGATTGTCAGCGTGAATATCTCCGGTCTACAGTAGTGCACCGCATAGGGAATAGGGAATAGGGAATGTAATTTGGGACGCAAGCAATGTGTGACGTGTCTAAGGCCGGAGGGAGGGAGGGAGGGAGGGAGGGAGGGAGGGAGGGGGAGGGAGGGAGGGAGGGAGGGAGGGAGGGAGGGAGGGAGGGAGGGAGAATGGCTGAGTCACTGCTTCCATGCGCACTTTACAGACAGACTGTTCCCTTCTGGACAATTACAGAGTACAGACAGACAAGACAGACAGAGGGTTTCGCTTCTGTTATCTTCTGGTGTTCCGGGCTAATGAATGGATACTGTCAGAACAGGCCTGTGTATACAACTGGACAGCGGCTGGTCCATGTAACCTGTGGACGTGACCAATAAACGTTGATTTAATTTGCTACAATACGTTGCTTTTATTAAGTGCTAGTGTGGTAATTGAAAACAAGCCAGATGTGAGGGGTGGGGTTTACTGTAAAGCAATGACCGTGCTGGATAGCGTCATACTGGATGGCCACCGTGTTTTACGAGCTCTGATCCAACTTTGCTACTTTGTCATTCTTTGTTTGTTTGTTTTAACTTCATTTTCTCTAAATGTATCCCCTATATTTTATTACAAACGACAAGAACTTTTGAAGATCAGCAGTTACCTACCTTAAAAAGTCCAACTTCGACTCATTCTACCCTGGGCTCTTTCCGTAATTCCGGATAAATTATTGGGGTTACCCAAGAGGAAACAGAGGCAAGAGAAGGGGGGATCCTGGTGAGATTAAGACAAAGGGAGAAACAGCCACCTCCTCCCTCCATTCTATTGGCCAGTCACTTGATAATAAGATGGAGGGCGTCTGATCGTCCCCTCCATTCTATTGGCTGATGTACCACTACATGACCTGTACAGAGTAGTACCATCTACATGACCTGTACAGAGTAGTACTATCTACATGACCTGTACAGAGTAGTACCATCTACATGACCTGTACAGAGTAGTACCATCTACATGACCTGTACAGAGTAGTACCATCTACATGACCTGTACAGAGCAGTACCATCTACATGACCTGTACAGAGTAGTACCATCTACACCTGTACAGAGCAGTACCATCTACATGACCTGTACAGAGTAGTACCATCTACATGACCTGTACAGTACCATCTACATGTAGTACCATCTACATGACCTGTACAGAGTAGTACTA
This sequence comes from Oncorhynchus tshawytscha, assembly GCF_018296145.1. Taxonomy (NCBI): domain Eukaryota; kingdom Metazoa; phylum Chordata; class Actinopteri; order Salmoniformes; family Salmonidae; genus Oncorhynchus; species Oncorhynchus tshawytscha. The sequence goes on from NC_056434.1 coordinate 5,000,181, forward strand.
TCTACATGACCTGTACAGAGTAGTACCATCTACATGACCTGTACAGAGTAGTACCATCTACATGACCTGTACAGAGTAGTACTATCTACATGACCTGTACAGAGTAGTACCATCTACATGACCTGTACAGAGTAGTACCATCTACATGACCTGTACAGAGTAGTACCATCTACATGACCTGTACAGAGTAGTACCATCTACATGACCTGTACAGAGTAGTACCATCTACATGACCTGTACAGAGTAGTACCATCTACATGACCTGTACAGAGTAGTACCATCTACATACCTATCTACATGACCTGTACAGAGTAGTACCATCTACATGACCTGTACAGAGCAGTACTATCTACATGACCTGTACAGAGTAGTACTATCTACATGACCTGTACAGAGTAGTACTATCTACATGACCTGTACAGAGTAGTACTATCTACATGACCTGTACAGAGTAGTACCATCTACATGACCTGTACAGAGTAGTACCATCTACATGACCTGTACAGAGCAGTACCATCTACATGACCTGTACAGAGTAGTACTATCTACATGAACTGTACGTCAAGACTGTTTTGAATCATAGAGCCTTTCATCAAATAAGGACACTTACACCACTTAGCAACAGAAACGTCTGCTAGTTGCTAGGATAGCTGCCCTCAGTTCCACCATAAAGCATTCCAGAGGTGAATTAAATCCTCATTGTCAACCATCACTTAGAGTCATCTACAGTATGACCAGCATGTTTACAGGAAGGCCAATAGAGTTGATGGTGTTGATGTGTGTGTGTGTGTGTGTGTGTGTGTGTGTGTGTGTGTGTGTGTGTGTGATTACGGTAAAGGACAACCAGGAGTTATTGTATTGTATTCCCAGAGGGCTCCCTTGCCCACAGTACTGCACCCTTTGCATGATTCACTATTTCTTATCAAATAAGTTGAAAGGTCAACTTTTTTAAAATTTGTTTTACATGTGTATTTGTTTAAACTTCTATCGCACTTGTTTGATTTACAACTGCACAGGGGAAAAAAAATGGTTCACCTTGTCACAGACGTGTGTTGTATCGTGCACTGAAGTCCACAAGCGAAGGGAAAAGGTGAGAGGAGAAGAGAGATGTGAGAAGGAATTATACAACGTGCAAAGTGATCATGCTGTTTGTACGTGGCTGCTAATTCTGTGTTTGCGTGTGATCAGGGGTGTATTCATTCCACCGATTCTGTTGAAAAACTGTTCTTAAAACGGAAGCAAACGGAATAAAACGGGGATAAACATACCTGAATTTGTCCAATAGAAACTCTCGTTTGCAACTGTTGGACTAATGATTACACCCCCAGATCAGACAGATGCAGGCCAGAGTGTTCAAGGCAGTATTGAATGTGTCGCTGTCTGTCACCTTGATTACTCTAAATGTCTCTCGACCTGTGTGCACCTACGTTGTAAACTTTCATTCATAGACCAGGTTGTAGTAACCTCATGAAGGGTACAGGGAACAGTCTAGTATCATGTAGTAGCTTAAACCTACGGATGTTACATTGAACTGGGTGAATGCAATATGAACGGACAGTCATCCAATATGCTGATTTCAAGGTTTTACTGCTAACCTACAAAGCATTATATAGGCTTGCTCCTACCTATCTCTCTGATTTGGTCCTGCCGTACATACCGACACGTACGCTACGGTCACAAGACGCAGGCCTCCTAATTGTCCCTAGAATTTCTAAGCAAACAGCTGGAGGCAGGGCTTTCTCCTATAGAGCTCCATTTTTATGGAACGGTCTGCCTACCCATGTCAGAGACGCAAACTCGGTCTCAACCTTTAAGTCCTTACTGAAGACTTATCTCTTCAGTGGGTCATATGATTGAGTGTAGTCTGGCCCAGGAGTGGGAAGGTGAACGGAAAGGCTCTGGAGCAACGAACCGCCCTTGTTGTCTCTGCCTGGCCGGTTCCCCTCTTCCCACTGGGATTCTCTGCCTTTAATCCTATTACAGGGGCTGAGTCACTGGCTTACTGGGGCTCTCTCATGCCGTCCCTGGAAGGGGTGCGTCACCTGAGTGGGTTGATTCACTGATGTGGTCATCCTGTCTGGGTTGGCGCCCCCCCTTGGGTTGTGCCATGGCGGAGATCTTTGTGGGCTATACTCAGCCTTGTCTCAGGATGGTAAGTTGGTGGTTGAAGATATCCCTCTAGTGGTGTGGGGGCTGTGCTTTGGCAAAGTGGGTGGGGTTATATCCTTCCTGTTTAGCCCTGTCTGGGGGTGTCCTCGGATGGGGCCACAGTGTCTCCTGACCCCTCCTGTCTCAGCCTCCAGTATTTATGCTGCAGTAGTTAATGTGTCGGGGGGCTAGGGTCAGTTTGTTATATCTGGAGTACCTCTCCTGTCCTATTCGGTGTCCTGTGTGAATCTAAGTGTGCGTTCTCTAATTCTCTCTTTCTCTCTCTCTCTCTCTCTCTCTCTCTCTCTCTCTCTCTCTCTCTCTCTCTCGGAGGACCTGAGCCCTAGGACCATGCCCCAGGACTACCTGACATGATGACTCCTTGCTGTCCCCAGTCCACCTGGCCGTGCTGCTGCTCCAGTTTCAACTGTTCTGCCTTATTATTATTCGACCATGCTGGTCATTTATGAACATTTGAACATCTTGGCCATGTTCTGTTATAATCTCCACCCGGCACAGCCAGAAGAGGACTGGCCACCCCACATAGCCTGGTTCCTCTCTAGGTTTCTTCCTAGGTTTTGGCCTTTCTAGGGAGATTTTCCTAGCCACCGTGCTTCTACACCTGCATTGCTTGCTGTTTGGGGTTTTAGGCTGGGTTTCTGTACAGCACTTTGAGATATCAGCTGATGTACGAAGGGCTATATAAATAAATTTGATTTGATTTGATATGCTGTAGCGGAAATAAGGCCGCGCTCGTGAAAAAAAAAACTAATCTTAAAACGGCACCGACCGCCACTGACGTTGACGGAGCAGGTGTTGTGTCATCAGGCTTTGGTTTCATGTAAACCTGTGTGTCGTCTTACATGCAGATAGACCTCCATAGGTTAAAGGCTATAAAGAAACAGCTGGGTTGACTGTGTGGATGAGGTGATGAACAGTCTTCACAGCAGGACGTCAATAGGATATCAAATAGAATAGAACCTAGCAGTGAGACGCTTCTTCATCACTAAGCTCTGCATGATGTCATCTATTAGATGTCTTTACTGTAAAAGGACTGCAAGATGTCAACTATTAGATGTCTTTACAGTAAAAGGTCTGCATGATGTAATCTATTAGATGTATTTACTGTAAAAGGTCTGCATGGTATCATCTATTAGATGTATTTACTGTAAAAGGTCTGCATGATGTCATCTATTAGATGTCTTTACAGTAAAAGGTCTGCATGATGTCATCTATTAGATGTCTTTACAGTAAAATGTCTGCATGATGTCATCTATTAGATGTATTTACTGTAAAATGTCTGCATGATGTCATCTATTAGATGTCTTTACTGTAAAAGGACTGCATGATGTCAACTATTAGATGTCTTTACAGTAAAAGGTCTGCATGATGTCATCTATTAGATGTATTTACTGTAAAAGGTCTGCATGATGTAATCTATTAGATGTATTTACTGTAAAAGGACTGCAAGATGTCAACTATTAGATGTCTTTACAGTAAAAGGTCTGCATGATGTCATCTATTAGATGTATTTACTGTAAAAGCTCTGCATGATGTTGTCTATTAGATGTATTTACTGTAAAAGGTCTGCATGATGCAATCTATTAGATATATATACGGTAAAATGTCTGCATGATGTCATCTATTAGGTGTATATACATTAAAAAGGTGAACAATCATTCTATTCTCTCTAATTGATTAAGTCAAGTCCATTGTCGTCATCTCTCTCTCTCTCTCTCTCTCTCTCTCTCTTTTAGCCATCATCATTTCCTTGAAATTCTCCTCTTACGTGATGTCATCGATGACTTTGATTATTTGAGTCATTCACCTTCCACTACCGCTCTCTCGCCACCTCTCTCCCCCCCCCCCACCTCTCTCTCCCCACCCCCCACCTCCCCCACCTCTCTCCCCACCTCTCTCTCCCCATCTTTCTCTCCCACCTCCTCTCTCCCCATCTCTCTCTCCCCCCCCCCATCTCCCCCACCTCTCTCTCCCCACCCCCCACCTCTCTCTCCCCATCTCCCCCACCTCTCTCTCCCCATCTCCCCCACCTCTCTCTCCCCCATCTCTCTCTCCCCCATCTCCTCCCACCTCTCTCTCCCCACCCCCTACCTCTCTCTCCCCATCTCCCACACTCTCTCCCCCCCACCTCTCTCTCCCCCACCTCTCTCCCCCACCTTTCTCCCCCACCTCTCTCTCCCCATCTCCCCCACCTCTCTCTCCCCCATCTCTCTCTCCCCCATCTCCTCCCACCTCTCTCTCCCCACCCCCCACCTCTCTCTCCCCATCTCCCACACTCTCTCCCCCCCACCTCTCTCCCCCACCTCTCTCCCCCACCTTTCTCCCCCACCTCTCTCTCCCCAATGCTAACACAAAAAACAACAACAACCATCCACTAAAAGGATGGATGAGGTCTTCATTTCTCAAATTATCTCTCTGTGAGCCATTTAATGAGCCTACTAAAAGAGAGGTCGAGTCAGAGCAGAACAGATCTGGGTCCCAAATAGCACCCTATCCCCTATGGGCCCTGGTCAAAAGGAGTGCACCCTTTTCCCTATGGGCCCTGGTCAACAGTAGTGCACCCTATTCCCTGTAGGTCCTGGTCAAAAGTAGTGGACCCTATTCCCTATAGGCCCTGGTCAACAGTAGTGCACCCTATTCCCTATGGGCCCTGATCAAAAGTAGTGGACCCTATTCCCTGTAGGCCCTGGTCAACAGTAGTGCACCCTTTTCCCTATGGGCCCTGATCAAAAGTAGTGGACCCTATTCCCTGTAGGCCCTGGTCAAAAGTAGTGCAGGGTGCTATTTGGGACGCAAACCCAGCAGTCTCAGATGAATCAATCCCAGTGAAATTAGATCCCAGCATCAGGCTGGAATGACTTTGGTTTCCCTGGGGAAACTTAATAAACACCATTTCCTGTGCCACCAAGGTTCCAGTTCCTGACCAGTACAGACAAAATGGTTCCCAGAGCTGACTCTGTACGACAGCCCTGCACGGGGCATGAATTTTAATCCCGAGCTCTACCCATGCCCACGACATTCAGGTCCCACCCAACCCAGATCCGTGACATTCAGGCACGATTGCGTCTGTCAAATTCTTTTATTTTTTTTACCGCGGCCCTGTCCGAAACACCGAATTCCAAAATAATTTCCTCCGTCAGTAAATCCATTAGCTGCTCCTCTCTGTCTGTAACTAACACCCTGCCAGCAGCTCGCTCTGCATGCACTCCGCTAATGGCAGCTCTGAGTCTGAGTAACTATAGCAACAGCTCCACTTGAGCTGCTCTGCTCAATGATGAGACATCAGAGAGAGAAGTCAAATCAAATCATATATGATAAACAGAGAGTAGCAGTAGTGTAGCGTAGTAGCATAGCAGTAGCAGTAGCAGTAGCGTAGCAGTAGCAGTAGCAGTAGCAGTAGCAGCAGTAGCAGTAGCAGTAGCAGTAGTAGTAGCAGTAGTAGCAGTAGTAGTAGCAGTAGTAGTAGCAGTAGCAGTAGCGTAGTAGTAGCAGTAGTAGTAGCAGTAGCAGTAGCAGTAGTAGTAGTAGTAGCAGTAGCAGTAGCAGTAGTAGTTGTAGTAGCAGTAGTAGTAGCAGTAGCAGTAGTAGTAGCAGCAGTAGCAGTAGCAGTAGCAGTAGTAGTAGCAGTAGCAGTAGCAGTAGTAGTAGCAGCAGCAGCAGTAGCGTAGTAGTAGTAGTAGTAGTAGCAGTAGCGTAGTAGTAGTAGCAGTAGCAGTAGTAGTAGTAGTAGCAGTAGTAGAAGTAGTAGCAGTAGCAGCAGTAGCAGTAGCGTAGTAGTAGCAGTAGTAGTAGTAGTAGCAGTAGCGTAGTAGTAGCAGTAGCAGTAGCAGTAGCGTAGTAGTAGCAGTAGCAGTAGCAGTAGCGTAGTAGTAGCAGTAGCAGTAGCGTAGTAGTAGCAGTAGCAGTAACGTAGTAGCGTAGCAGTTAGCTGTTAGCTGTTAGCTACTTTTCATCACTCTAAACTCCCACAAACACTCCAGGAACATCATTAGTATCTGTGAAATAGCCTCTCCTTGACACGGTTTTGACATCATGTTATGATCTTAGTCACGTATGACCGTACTGCACAGCAGATCACGAGAAAAGGTCAATGTCAGCGGTCAGTTTAGTGATAACCCGAGCCCTACACGTACCCTAGTTTAAATCAAATTAAAGTGTATTTGTCACGTGCGCTGACTACAACAGGTGTAGTAGACCTTACAGTGAAATGCTGACTACAACAGATGTAGACCTTACAGTGAAATGCTTACTTACAGGCTCTAACCAATAGTGCGAAAAAGGTATTAGGTGAACAATAGGTAATTTAAGAAATAAAACAACAGTAAAAAGACAGGCTATATACAGTAGAGAGGTTATATACAGTAGAGAGGCTATATACAGTAGAGGCTATAAACACTAGAGAGGCTATATACAGTAGTTAGGCTATATACAGTAGTGAGGCTATATACAGTAGAGAGGCTATATACAGTAGAGAGGCTATAAAAGTAGAGAGGCTATATACAGTAGAGAGGCTATATAAAGTAGTGCGGCTATATACAGTAGTGAGGCTATATACAGTAGAGAGGCTATATACAGCTATAAACACTAGAGGCTATATACAGTAGTTATATACAGTAGTGAGTACAGTAGAGACTATATAGGCTATAAAAGTAGAGAGGCTATATACAGTAGTGAGGCTATATAAAGTGAGGCTATATACAGTAGAGAGGCTATATACAGTAGAGAGGTTATATACATAGAGAGACCAGACACAGTAGTGAGGCTATTAGTCAGGCTGATCAGGCTGATTGAGGTACATCCAGACACCGGTTAGTCAGGCTGATTGAGGTAGTATGTACCTGTAGATATGGTTAAAGTGACTGTGCAGATATGATGAACAGAGAGTAGCAGCAGCAAATCGTTGGGCTCGGGTCGGGGTACCAGAGCTCTATTCTGTCCAGTCAGTCCTCATGTTGTCCACACATTCAAGAGCACCTCCATATCACACGCTTTAGCACGACAGACTCCAATAGACCAGGGTTCAGGTTAATTCCAAATTCCAGTCAATTGAAGAAGTACACTGAAATTACAATTCTCTTCAATGTCTTGTCAATGAGGACCATTTGGTAATAGGGATGACTTTCTGTATTGCCTGAAATTGACCTCAACCTTGCAACAGACACTGTCAGTGAGACCAGTTAGACCCCGTCAATTATCGATGTTATAATGTTATAATGTATGTAATCAGAATCAGTCTTCATAATCACTTCACAGTACAAAGTGTAGCGATATCAATACATAATGGTGAATCATTGTGATGATGACTATGCTATTTAGCTGCTCTTATGTAGCCATTGCCAGGGGTTAAGATAATATTTATTTTATTTATCCAGGCAAGTCAGTGAAGAACAAATTCTTATTTACAATGACGGCCTACAGGGGAACAGTGGGTTTAACTGCCTTGTTCAGGGGGCAGACCGGCAGATTTTTTACCTTGTCAGCTCGGTGATTCGATCTTGGAACCTTTCGATTACTGGCCCAACACTCTGCCTCAAAATGAGGAACAAGCCAGGGGCTAAGTCGACCAAGAAGAGAAGAGACGATGAAACATTTCCCTGTCACTGACACAGCCACTGGCCTATGGGCCCTGGTCAAAAAATAGTGCACTCTGTAGGGAATAGGGTGCCATAGGGCTCTGGTCTAAAATAGTGCACTCTGTAGGGAATAGGGTGCCATAGGGCTCTGGTCTAAAATAGTGCACTCTGTAGGGAATAGGGTGCCATTTGGTTTCGCTTCCCGCTGTATTTGAGATCTGGTGAACATCGGCCAGTGTGGCCTGGGTAGGGTTTAGAGTTTCAAGCACATTAACCAGCCATGACAAAAACATGAGACACCTAATTTACTAGATCAGGTTTAATGTATAGGTCTAATGATAAACCAGACAAAGACAGACAGAATGCACACACACACACACACACACACACACACAGCATAAATAGCTAGTGAACCATGACTGGTGTCCGTCCTCCTGTAGCTCATTTCACCATTATCTGACTTACCAGTAATATCTATAAAATCGATAGTACCAGTAGTATCTGTAAATCAAATCAAATTTTATTTGTCACATACACATGGTTAGCAGATGTTAAGTAGTACCTTGATGCTAGGAGTCTTGTAGTATAAGTAGTACCAGTAGTATCTGTAAAATCTGTAGTACCAGTAGTACCAGTAGTATCTGTAGTATAAGTAGTACCAGTAGTATCTGTAGTATAAGTAGTACCAGTAGTATCTGTAGTATCTGTAGTACCAGTAGTATAAGTAGTACCAGTAGTATCTGTAGTATATGTAGTATCTGTAGTATCTGTAGTATGAGTAGTATCTGTAGTACCAGTGGTATCTGTAGTACTAGTATTATCTGTAGTACTAGTAGTATCTGCAGTATGAGTATTATCTGAAATATCTGTAGTATCTGTAGTACTTGTAGTATCTGTAGTACCAGTAGTATCTGTAGTACCAGTAGTATCTGTAGTACCAGTAGTATCTGTATTATCTGTAGTACTTGTAGTATCTGTAGTACCAGTAGTATCAGTAGTATCTGTAGTATCTGTAGTGCTAGTAGTATCTGCAGTATGAGTAGTAACTGTAATACCAGTAGTATCTGTAGTACCAGTAGTATCTACAGTATCTGTAGTACTAGTAGTATCTGCAGTATGAGTTGTATCTGTAGTATCTGTAGTGCCAGTAGTATCTGCAGTATGAGTAGTAACTGTAATACCAGTAGTAACTGTAGTACCAGTAGTAACTGTAGTACCAGTAGTAACTGTAATACCAGTAGTATATGTAGTTCCAGTAGTATATGTAGTACCAGTAGTATCTGTAGTACCAGCAGTACCAGTAGTAACTGTAGCATCTGTAGTACCAGTAGTATCTGTCGTACCTGTAGTACCAGTAGTACCAGTATTATCTGTAGTATAAGAGGTATCAGTAGTATCTGTAAAATCTGTAGTACCAGTAGTATCTGTTGTATAAGTAGTACCAGTAGTATATGTAGTACCAGTAGTATAAATAGTACCAGTAGTATAAGTAGCACCAGTAGTATAAGTAGTCCCAGTAGTGTCTGTAGTATAAGTAGTACCAGTAGTATCTGTAGTATCTGTAGTACCAGTAGTATAAGTAGTACCAGTAGTATCTGTAGTATCTGTAGTATGAGTAGTATCTGTAGTACCAGTGGTATCTGTAGTAATAGTATTATCTGTAGTATTGTACAGTCTCTGTACTAGTAGCGTCTGCAGTATGAGTAGTATCTGAAATATCTGTAGTATCTGTAGTACCAGTAGTATCTGTAGTACCAGTAGTATCTGTAGTACCAGTAGTATCAGTAGTATCAGTAGTACCAGTAGTATCAGTAGTAC
>NC_056434.1:5009840-5014840 GCF_018296145.1 Oncorhynchus tshawytscha
TTCAGTAGTACCAGCAGTACCAGTATTATCTGTAGTATCTGTAGTACCAGTAGTATCTGTAGTACCAGTAGTATAAGTAGTACCAGTAGTATCTGTATGAGTAGTATCTGTAGTATCAGTCGTATAAGTAGTACCAGTAGTATCTGTAGTATCTGTAGTACTAGTAGTATCTGCAGTATGAGTTGTATCTGTAGTATCTGTAGTACTAGTAGTATCTGCAGTATGAGTAGTAACTGTAATACCAGTAGTATCTGTAGTACCAGTAGTATCTACAGTATCAGTAATAACTGTAGTACCAGTAGTATCTGTAGTACCAGTAGTAACTGTAATACCAGTAGTATATGTAGTTCTAGTAGTATATGTAGTACCAGTAGTATCTGTGGTACCAGTAGTACCAGTAGTAACTGTAGCATCTGTGGTACTAGTAGTATATGTAGTACCAGTAGTAACTGTAGTATATGCAGTACCAGTAGTATCTGTAGTACCAGTAGTAACTGTAGCATCTGTAGTACTAGTAGTATCTGTAGTACCAGTAGTAACTGTAGTATCTGTAGTACCAGTAGTACCAGTAGTAACTGTAGCATCTGTAGTACTAGTAGTATCTGTAGTACCAGTAGTATCTTTAGTATAAGTAGTATCTGTAGTACCAGTAGTACCAGTGGTATCTGTAGTACCAGGAGTATATGCAGTGTATTCTGGGTTGTTTCAGAAGATAACAAAGAGCACAAAACAAACTTGATCAAATCAAAAAAAACAGCCGACGAGCCCCCCTCGGGAGAACACAGCAGACACTGACTGGTACTTTAGCTAAACACAACAACACATGCCTTGTTGTAAAATGAGGATAGGAAAACATCTACCATAACATTACATCTACTACAACATTATATCTACTATAACATTATATCTACTATAACATTATATCTACTATAACATTACATATACAATAACATTACATATACTATAACATTACATCTACTACAACATCTACTATAACATTACATCTACTATAACATCTACTATAACATTACATCTACTATAACATTACATCTACTATAACATTACATCTACTATAACATCTACTATAACATTACATCTACTATAACATTACATCTACTATAACATTACATCTACTATAACATCTACTATAACATTACATCTACTATAACATCTACTGTAACATTATATCTACTATAACATTACATCTACTATAAAATTATATATACTATAACATTATATCTACTATAACATATACTATAACATATCTACTATAACATCTACTATAACATTATATCTACTATAACATTATATCTACTATAACATTACATCTACTATAACATTATATCTACTATAACATTACATCTACTATAACATTATATCTACTATAACATTACATATACTATAACAGTATATCTACTATAAAATTATATCTACTATAACATTACATCTACTATAACATTACATCTACTATAACATTACATCTACTATAACATTACATCTACTATAACATCTACTATAACATTACATCTACTATAACATTACATCTACTACAACATTACATCTACTATAACATTACATCTACTATAACATTACATCTACTATAACATTACATCTACTATAACATTATATCTACTATAACATTACATCTACTATAACATTACATCTACTATAACATTACATCTACTATAACATTATATCTACTATAACATTACATCTACTATAACATTACATCTACTATAACATCTACTATAACATTACATCTACTATAACATTACATCTACTGTAACATCTACTATAACATCTACTATAACATTACATCTACTACAACATCTACTATAACATTACATCTACTATAACATTACATCTACTACAACATCTACTATAACATAACATCTACTATTACATTACATCTACTATAACATTACATCTACTATAACATTATATCTACTATTACATCTACAATAACATTATATCTACTATAACATTATATCTACTATAACATTATATCTACTATAACATTATATCTACTATAACATTACATCTACTATAACATTACATCTACTATAACATTATATCTACTATAACATTATATCTACTATAACATTACATCTACTATAACATTATATCTACTATAACATTATATCTACTATAACATTATATCTACTATAACATTACATCTACTATAACATTACATCTACTATAACATTATATCTACTATTACATCTACAATAACATTATATCTACTATAACATTATATCTACTATAACATTATATCTACTATAACATTATATCTACTATGACATTACATCTACTATAACATTATATCTACTATAACATTATATCTACTATAACATTACATCTACTATAACATTACATCTACTATAACATTATATCTACTATTACATCTACAATAACATTATATCTACTATACCAGTATATCTACTATAACAATATATCTACTATAACATTATATCTACTATAACATTATATATACTATAACATTATATCTACTATAACATATACTATAACATTATATCTACTGTAACATCTACTATAACATTATATCTACTATAACATTATATATACTATAACATTATATCTACTGTAACATCTACTATAACATTACATCTACTATAACATTACATCTACTATAACATCTACTATAACATTATATATACTATTATATCTACTATAACATTACATATACTATAACATTATATCTACTATTATATCTACTATAACATTATATCGACTATAACATTATATCTACTATAACATCATATCTACTATAACATTATATCTACTATAACATTACATCTACTATGATATTATATCTACTATAACATTATATATACTATAACATATACTATAACATATCTACTATAACATCTACTATAACATTATATATACTATAACATATACTATAACATATCTACTATAACATCTACTATAACATTATATATACTATAACATATACTATAACATATCTACTATAACATCTACTATAACATCATATCTACTATAACATTATATCTACTATAACATTACATCTACTATGATATTATATCTACTATAACATTACATCTACTATAACATCTACTATAACATTATATCTACTATAACATTACATATACTATAACAGTATATCTACGATAAAATTATATCTATTATAAAATTATATCTACTACAACATTACATCTACTATAACATTACATCTACTGTAACATTATATCTACTACAACATTACATCTACTATAACATTATATCTACAATAACATTATATCTACTATAACATCTAATATAGCATTATATGTAATATAACATTATATCTACTATAACATTATATCTACTATAACATTACATCTACTATAACATTATATCTACTATAACATTATATCTACTATAACATTACATCTACTAAAACATTATATCTACTATAACATTATATCTACTATAACATTATATCTACTATAACATGACATCTAATATAACATTATATCTACTACAACATTACATCTACTATAACATCTACTATAACATTACATCTACTATAACATTATATCTACTATAACATTACATCTACTATAACATCTACTATAACATCTACTATAACATTATATCTACTAAAACATTATATCTACTATAACATCTACTATAACATTATATATACTATAACATTACATCTACTATAACATTACATCTACTGTAACATTATATCTACTATAACATTACATCTACAATAACATATACTATAACACTATAACATTATATCTACTATAACATTACATCTACTGTAACATTACATCTACTATAACATCTACTATAACATTACATCTACTACAACATTACATCTACTATAACATTATATCTACTATAACATTACATCTACTATAACATTACATCTACTATAACATCTACTATAACATTACATCTACTATAACATTACATCTACTATAACATCACATCTACTATAACATTACATCTACTATAACATCTACTATAACATTACATCTACTATAACATTACATCTACTATAACATCTACTATAACATTACATCTACTATAACATTACATCTACTACAACATCTACTATAACATTACATCTACTATAACATTACATCTACTACAACATCTACTATAACATTACATCTACTATAACATCTACTGTAACATTACATCTACTATAACATTATATCTACTATAACATTACATCTACTATAACATTACATCTACTATAACATTACATCTACTATAACATATACTATAACATTATACCTACTATAACATTATATCTACTATAACATTATATCTACTATAACATTATATCTACTATAACATTATGTCTACTATAACATTACATCTACTATAACGTATACTATAACATATACAATAACATTATATATACTATAACATCACTGATTACACCATCAAACCACTCCACAGGGACAACACCACACCTTTACAAACACCACACAGTTACAAACATCAGACTCTCTCTCTCTCTCTCTCTCTCTCTCTCTCTCTCTCTCTCTCTCTTTTCCTCTCTCTCTCTCAGTCTCTACCTCTCTCTCTCTTCCTCTCGCTCAGTCTCTCTCTCTCTCTCTCTCTCTCTCTCTCTCTCTCTCTCTCTCTCTCTCTCTCTTTTCCTCTCTCTCTCTCAGTCTCTCTCTCTCTCTTCCTCTCGCTCAGTCTCTCTCTCTCTCTCTCTCTCTCTCTCTCTCTCTCTTTTTCCTCTCTCTCTCTCAGTCTCTACCTCTCTCTCTTCCTCTCGCTCAGTCTCTCTCTCTCTCTCTCTCTTTTCTCCCTCTCTCTCCCTCTCTCTCTCTCTCTCTCTCTCTCTCTCTCTCTCCCTCTCTGTCTGTGTTAGCAAAAGAGCACAAAAATTACATCAACCTTGGTCAGAGGAGGGCCAGAGTGAGTGAACAGAAGGGTTCCACCCAAAAGTAGTGCACCTAGGAACAGTGGGTTAACTGGTCTAGGAACAGTGGGTTAACTGGTCT
>NC_056434.1:5019840-5025326 GCF_018296145.1 Oncorhynchus tshawytscha
TCTACCTTCCTCCTCCCAGCTCTCTCTCTACCTTCCTCCTCTCAGCTCTCTCTCTCTACCTTCCTCCTCCCAGCTCTCTCTCTCTACCTTCCTCCTCCCAGCTCTCTCTCTCTACCTTCCTCCTCCCAGCTCTCTCTCTACCTTCCTCCTCCCAGCTCTCTCTCTCTACCTTCCTCCTCCCAGCTCTCTCTCTACCTTCCTCCTCCCAGCTCTCTCTCTACCTTCCTCCTCCCAGCTCTCTCTCTACCTTCCTCCTCCCAGCTCTCTCTCTACCTTCCTCCTCCCAGCTCTCTCTCTACCTTCCTCCTCCCAGCTCTCTCTCTTCTACCTTCCTCCTCTCAGCTCTCTCTCTCTACCTTCCTCCTCCCAGCTCTCTCTCTCTACCTTCCTCCTCCCAGCTCTCTCTCTCTCTACCTTCCTCCTCCCAGCTCTCTCTCTCTCTCTACCTTCCTCCTCCCAGCTCTCTCTCTCTCTACCTTCCTCCTCCCAGCTCTCTCTCTCTCTACCTTCCTCCTCCCAGCTCTCTCTCTCTACCTTCCTCCTCCCAGCTCTCTCTCTCTACCTTCCTCCTCCCAGCTCTCTCTCTACCTTCCTCCTCTCAGCTCTCTCTCTCTACCTTCCTCCTCCCAGCTCTCTCTCTCTACCTTCCTCCTCCCAGCTCTCTCTCTCTCTACCTTCCTCCTCCCAGCTCTCTCTCTCTCTTCTACCTTCCTCCTCCCAGCTCTCTCTCTCTCATCTACCTTCCTCCTCCCAGCTCTCTCTCTCTCTTCTACCTTCCTCCTCCCAGCTCTCTCTCTCTTTCTACCTTCCTCCTCCCAGCTCTCTCTCTCTCATCTACCTTCCTCCTCCCAGCTCTCTCTCTCTCATCTACCTTCCTCCTCCCAGCTCTCTCTCTCTCTCTTCTACCTTCCTCCTCCCAGCTCTCTCTCTCTTCTACCTTCCTCCTCCCAGCTCTCTCTCTCTCATCTACCTTCCTCCTCCCAGCTCTCTCTCTCATCTACCTTCCTCCTCCCAGCTCTCTCTTTACCTTCAACATAACCCCCTTCCTCTCTCTCATCTACCTTCCTCCTCCAAGCTCTCTCTCTCTCTCTCATCTACCATTCTCCTCCCAGCTCTCTCTCTCATCTACCTTCCTCCTCCCAGCTCTCTCTCTCATCTACCTTCCTCCTCTCAGCTCTCTCTCTCTACCTTCCTCCTCCCAGCTCTCTCTCTCTACCTTCCTCCTCCCAGCTCTCTCTCTCTACCTTCCTCCTCCCAGCTCTCTCTCTCTCTCTACCTTCCTCCTCTCAGCTCTCTCTCTCTACCTTCCTCCTCCCAGCTCTCTCTCTACCTTCCTCCTCCCAGCTCTCTCTCTCTACCTTCCTCCTCCCAGCTCTCTCTCTCTCTACCTTCCTCCTCTCAGCTCTCTCTCTCTACCTTCCTCCTCCCAGCTCTCTCTCTACCTTCCTCCTCCCAGCTCTCTCTCTCTCTCTCTCTACCTTCCTCCTCCCAGCTCTCTCTCTACCTTCCTCCTCCCAGCTCTCTCTCTACCTTCCTCCTCCCAGCTCTCTCTCTACCTTCCTCCTCTCAGCTCTCTCTCTCTACCTTCCTCCTCCCAGCTCTCTCTCTACCTTCCTCCTCCCAGCTCTCTCTCTCTACCTTCCTCCTCCCAGCTCTCTCTCTACCTTCCTCCTCCCAGCTCTCTCTCTACCTTCCTCCTCCCAGCTCTCTCTCTACCTTCCTCCTCCCAGCTCTCTCTCTACCTTCCTCCTCCCAGCTCTCTCTCTACCTTCCTCCTCCCAGCTCTCTCTCTACCTTCCTCCTCCCAGCTCTCTCTCTACCTTCCTCCTCCCAGCTCTCTCTCTTCTACCTTCCTCCTCTCAGCTCTCTCTCTCTACCTTCCTCCTCCCAGCTCTCTCTCTCTACCTTCCTCCTCCCAGCTCTCTCTCTCTACCTTCCTCCTCCCAGCTCTCTCTCTCTCTCTACCTTCCTCCTCCCAGCTCTCTCTCTCTCTACCTTCCTCCTCCCAGCTCTCTCTCTCTCTACCTTCCTCCTCCCAGCTCTCTCTCTCTACCTTCCTCCTCCCAGCTCTCTCTCTCTACCTTCCTCCTCCCAGCTCTCTCTCTACCTTCCTCCTCCCAGCTCTCTCTCTACCTTCCTCCTCTCAGCTCTCTCTCTCTACCTTCCTCCTCCCAGCTCTCTCTCTCTACCTTCCTCCTCCCAGCTCTCTCTCTCTACCTTCCTCCTCCCAGCTCTCTCTCTACCTTCCTCCTCCCAGCTCTCTCTCTCAAAATCAAATCAAATCAAATCAAATCAAATTTTATTTGTCACATACACATGGTTAGCAGATGTTAATGCGAGTGTAGCGAAATGCTTGTGCTTCTAGTTCCGACAATGCAGTAATAACGAGCAAGTAATCTAACTAACAATTCCAAAAAAAAAACCTACTGTCTTATACACAGTGTAAGGGGATAAAGAATATGTACATAAGGATATATGAATGAGTGATGGTACAGAGCAGCATAGGCAAGATACAGTAGATGATATCGAGTACAGTATATACATATGAGATAAGTATGTAAACCAAGTGGCATAGTTAAAGTGGCTAGTGATACATGTATTACATAAGGATGCAGTCGATGATATAGAGTACAGTATCAACGTATGCATATGAGATGAACAATGTAGGGTAAGTAACATTATATAAGGTAGCATTGTTTAAAGTGGCTAGTGATATATTTACATAATTTCCCATCAATTCCCATGATTAAAGTGGCTGGAGTAGAGTCAGTGTCATTGACAGTGTGTTGGCAGTAGCCACTCAATGTTAGTGGTGGCTGTTTAACAGTCTGATGGCCTTGAGATAGAAGCTGTTTTCAGTCTCTCGGTCCCAGCTTTGATGCACCTGTACTGACCTCGCCTTCTGGATGACAGCGGGGTGAACAGGCAGTGGCTCGGGTGGTTGATGTCCTTGATGATCTTTATGGCCTTCCTGTAGCATCGGGTGGTGTAGGTGTCCTGGAGGGCAGGTAGTTTGCCCCGGTGATGCGTTGTGCAGACCTCACTACCCTCTGGAGAGCCTTACGGTTGAGGGCGGTGCAGTTGCCATACCAGGCGGTGATACAGCCCGCCAGGATGCTCTCGATTGTGCATCTGTAGAAGTTTGTGAGTGCTTTTGGTGACAAGCCGAATTTCTTCAGCCTCCTGAGGTTGAAGAGGCGCTGCTGCGCCTTCCTCACGATGCTGTCTGTGTGAGTGGACCAATTCAGTTTGTCTGTGATGTGTATGCCGAGGAACTTAAAACTTGCTACCCTCTCCACTACTGTTCCATCGATGTGGATGGGGGTGTTCCCTCTGCTGTTTCCTGAAGTCCACAATCATCTCCTTAGTTTTGTTGACGTTGAGTGTGAGGTTATTTTCCTGACACCACACTCCGAGGGCCCTCACCTCCTCCCTGTAGGCCGTCTCGTCGTTGTTGGTAATCAAGCCTACCACTGTTGTGTCGTCCGCAAACTTGATGATTGAGTTGGAGGCGTGCGTGGCCACGCAGTCGTGGGTGAACAGGGAGTACAGGAGGGGGCTCAGAACGCACCCTTGTGGGGCCCCAGTGTTGAGGATCAGCGGGGAGGAGATGTTGTTGCCTACCCTCACCACCTGGGGGCGGCCCGTCAGGAAGTCCAGTACCCAGTTGCACAGGGGCGGGGTCGAGACCCAGGGTCTCGAGCTTGATGACGAGCTTGGAGGGTACTATGGTGTTGAATGCCGAGCTGTAGTCGATGAACAGCATTCTCACATAGGTATTCCTCTTGTCCAGATGGGTTAGGGCAGTGTGCAGTGTGGTTGAGATTGCATCGTCTGTGGACCTATTTGGGCGGTAAGCAAATTGGAGTGGGTCAAGGGTGTCAGGTAGGGTGGAGGTGATATGGTCCTTGACTAGTCTCTCAAAGCACTTCATGATGACGGATGTGAGTGCTACGGGCGGTAGTCGTTTAGCTCAGTTACCTTAGCTTTCTTGGGAACAGGAACAATGGTGGCCCTCTTGAAGCATGTGGGAACAGCAGACTGGTATAGGGATTGGTTGAATATGTCCGTAAACACACCGGCCAGCTGGTCTGCGCATGCTCTGAGGGCGCGGCTGGGGATGCCGTCTGGGCCTGCAGCCTTGCGAGGGTTAACACGTTTAAATGTCTTACTCACTTCGGCTGCAGTGAAGGAGAGACCGCATGATTCCGTTGCAGGCCGTGTCAGTGGCACTGTATTGTCCTCAAAGCGGGCAAAAAGTTATTTAGTCTGCCTGGGAGCAAGACATCCTGGTCCGTGACTGGGCTGGGTTTCTTCCTGTAGTCCGTGATTGATTGTAGACCCTGCCACATACCTCTTGTGTCTGAGCCGTTGAATTGAGATTCTACTTTGTCTCTGTACTGTACTTTGTCTCTACCTTCCTCCTCCCAGCTCTCTCTCTACCTTCCTCCTCCCAGCTCTCTCTACCTTCCTCCTCCCAGCTCTCTCTCTACCTTCCTCCTCCCAGCTCTCTCTCTACCTTCCTCCTCTCAGCTCTCTCTCTCTCTCTCTCTCTACCTTCCTCCTCTCAGCTCTCTCTCTCTACCTTCCTCCTCCCAGCTCTCTCTCTCTCTATCTCTTGTCTATCTTCCTCTACCCACCTCCCTCTGCCTCCAAAGAGCTGATGCACAAAGACCTCCACTCCTCACTCTCTCTCATCCCCCCAGGCCAGACTACTACAAAGAAGGGGACATATAAACCCCCCGTCCCGTCCCCCATCCGGTCTCACTGTTACCATGTGTGAGGTTCTGTCATGACATCATCCAGCCTCCATACAGACAGACAGACCCTACATCCAAGCAGCCAGCCCCATTGACTCACTACGGACACAGAACAATATGCTAGGGTCGCATCCCAAATGGCACCCTATTCCCTAAGTAGTGCACTACTTTTGACCAGGGCCCGTAGGGGAATAAAGATACCTAATATAATAAGGGGATAGTCTACCATGTAGGATGCAACGAGCGCCATTGAACCAGTATGGACAGAGAACTGCCTGTTGAGAGCCTCTAAATAGGATGGTGGCATTGTGTTGGAGGGGCTTGCAAGACAATACCTGGCACCAGGCACACAACACAGTCCCATCAATGCTGTTCCATCAATGCTGTCCCATCAATGCTGTTCCATCAATGCTGTCCCATCAATGCTGTTCCATCAATGCTGTCCCATCAATGCTGTCCTATCAATGCTGTCCTATCAATGTCCCATCAATGCTGTCCCATCAATGCTGTTCCATCAATGCTGTCCCATCAATGCTGTCCCATCATTGCTGTTCCATCAATGCTGTCCCATCATTGCTGTTCCATCAATGCCGTTCCATCAATGCTGTCCATCAATGCTGTCCCATCAATGCTGTCCCATCAATGCTGTTCCATCAATGCTGTCCCATCAATGCTGTTCCATCAATGCTGTCCCATCAATGCTGTCCCATCAATGCTGTTCCATCA
>NC_056434.1:5030426-5040426 GCF_018296145.1 Oncorhynchus tshawytscha
CCCTAAGTAGTGCACTACTTTTGACCAGGGCCCGTAGGGGAATAAAGATACCTAATATAATAAGGGGATAGTCTACCATGTAGGATGCAACGAGCGCCATTGAACCAGTATGGACAGAGAACTGCCTGTTGAGAGCCTCTAAATAGGATGGTGGCATTGTGTTGGAGGGGCTTGCAAGACAATACCTGGCACCAGGCACACAACACAGTCCCATCAATGCTGTTCCATCAATGCTGTCCCATCAATGCTGTCCCATCAATGCTGTTCCATCAATGCTGTCCCATCAATGCTGTTCCATCAATGCTGTCCCATCAATGCTGTCCCATCAATGCTGTTCCATCAATGCCGTCCCATCAATGCTGTTCCATCACTGCTGTCCCATCAATGCTGTCCCATCCAAAATCCATCAATGCTGTTCCATCAATGCTGTCCCATCAATCCTGTCCCATCAATCCTGTCCCATCAATGCTGTCCCATCCCCCAAAAAAATAAGTCTGAGGAGGGTTTCAACTTTAGAATGCTGCTGATTTTAAGGTAAACGTCTTGTAAACGCAGTGAAACTTAAATGGTTTAAGTTAAGTGGATGTGTTTTTGATGACATGGTACATTTCATTGTTGCCGTAAGTTAACAGAGAGGTCACGGTGAGGTCACGGTGAGGTCACGGTGAGGTCACAGAGAGAAAGACAGCTGTGACTGCACCCAGCTACATTCAGAGAAGGTGAGAGAGAGATCGTCTCCTGAGATGAGATGACGCGGGAAATGCCCCTGGCACAGCAAACAGAATGTTCTCGTAGGTAATCTTGCGTTGAAAATCGATTATGTGCCCCGCTTGGTCCACCGAACTCCCATGAACCCCCTCCATCTGTATTCTGTGCTGCAGAGGAGATGCTTGGTCCACCGAACTCCCATGAACCCCCTCCATCTGTATTCTGTGCTGCAGAGGAGCTGATTGGTCCACCGAACTCCCATGAACCCCTCCATCTGTATTCTGTGCTGCAGAGGAGCTGATTGGTCCAGAGGGTGCAGCCCAAATGACCCCCTTCTTTCCTCTAAGAACAACTACTTTTGTCTTTAAATCCACTGTTCCGTGAGACAAATACCAAACATGTCCTATTGCCTTCTGGTAGCATAAGGACATCACTGTTCCTTGTCAAGTAATTACCATAGAAGCCAATCAAGACGTATTGCTTGCAGAAATACGAAGTCTGTGGAGTGAAACAGGGGCGTTGGGCATCCGACTCTGTGTTTGTGTTTGTGTCCTGGCCGACTCCCTGATGACTGTAAAGATATGCATCTACACCAAGAAGATTACCACAGAAGGAATCCTACAGTACAAGGGCGTCCCAATGTTATCCCTCTCGCTATTGGTTATGATGCAGAGATGGCCGTCCCTCCCTCTCTCTCTATTGGTTAAGATGCAGAGATGGCCGTCCCTCCCTCTCGCTATTGGTTATGATGCAGAGATGGCCGTCCCTCCCTCTCGCTATTGGTTAAGATGCTGAGATGGCCGTCCCTCCCTCTCTATTGGTTATGATGCAGAGATGGCCATCCCTCCCTCTCTCTATTGGTCCCTCCCTCTCTCTCGCTATTGGTTATGATGCAGAGATGGCCATCCCTCCCTCTCTCTATTGGTTAAGATGCAGAGATGGCCGTCCCTCCCTCTCTCTATTGGTTATGATGCAGAGATGGCCGTCCCTCCCTCTCTCTCTATTGGTTAAGATGCAGAGATGGCCGTCCCTCCCTCTCTCTCTATTGGTTAAGATGCAGAGATGGCCGTCAGAGATGGCTCCCTCTCTCTATTGGTTAAGATGCAGAGATGGCTGTCCCTCCCTCACTCTCTATTGGTTATGATGCAGAGATGGCCGTCCCTCCCTCTCTCTATTGGTTATGATGCAGAGATGGCCGTCAGAGATGGCCATCCCTCACTCTCTATTGGTTAAGATGCAGAGATGGCCGTCCCTCCCTCTCTCTCTATTGGTTAAGATGCAGAGATGGCCGTCCCTCCCTCTCTCTATTGGTTATGATGCAGAGATGGCCGTCCCTCCCTCTCTCTCTATTGGTTAAGATGCAGAGATGGCCGTCCCTCCCTCTCTCTATTGGTTATTATGCAGAGATGGCCGTCCCTCCCTCTCTATTGTTATGATGCAGAGATGGCTCCCTCTCTCTCTATTGGTTAAGATGCAGAGATGGCCGTCCCTCCATCACTCCCTCCCTATTGGTTATGATGCAGAGATGGCCGTCCCTCCCTCTCTCTCTATTGGTTATGATGCAGAGATGGCCGTCCCTCCCTCTCACAGAGATGGCCATCCCTCCCTCTCGCTATTGGTTAATGATGGCAGAGATGGCCATCCCTCCCTCTCTCTATTGGTTAAGATGCCCTCCCTCTCTCTCTATTGGTTAAGATGCAGAGATGGCCGTGCCCTCCCTCTCTCTCTCTATTGGTTATGATGCAGAGATGGCCGTCACTCCCTCTCTCTCTATTGGTTAAGATGCAGAGATGGCCGTCCCTCCCTCTCTCTATTGGTTATTATGCAGAGATGGCCGTCACTCCCTCTCTCTCTATTGGTTAAGATGCAGAGATGGCCGTCCCTCCATCTCTCTCTATTGGTTAAGATGCAGAAATGGTCGTCACTCCATCTCTCTATTGGTTAAGATGCAGAAATGGTCGTCACTCCATCTCTCTCCTGGTTATGTTGCAGAGACAGAGGCCAGTGCCATATGACAGGGCCTATAGGGCTGGTCATAGCTACTGTAAGAAGGGCCTATAGGGCTGGTCATAGCTACTGTAAGAAGGGCCTATAGGGCTGGTCATAGCTACTGTAAGAAGGGCCTATAGGGCTGGTCATAGTTACTGTAAGAAGGGCCTATAGGGCTGGTCATAGTTACTGTAAGAAGGGCCTATAGGGCTGGTCATAGCTACTGTAAGAAGGGCCTATAGGGCTGGTCATAGCTACTGTAAGAAGGGCCTATAGGGCTGGTCATAGTATACTGTAAGTTGTAGAAGGGCCTATAGGGCTGGTCATAGCTACTGTAAGAAGGGCCTACTGGTCAGAAGGGCCTATAGGGCTGGTCATAGTTACTGTAAGAAGGGCCTATAGGGCTGGTCATAGCTACTGTAAGAAGGGCCTATAGGGCTGGTCATAGTTACTGTAAGAAGGGCCTATAGGGCTGGTCATAGTTACTGTAAGAAGGGCCTATAGGGCTGGTCATAGTTACTGTAAGAAGGGCCTATAGGGCTGGTCATAGTTACTGTAAGAAGGGCCTATAGGGCTGGTCATAGTTACTGTAAGAAGGGCCTATAGGGCTGGTCATAGTTACTGTAAGAAGGGCCTATAGGGCTGGTCATAGTTACTGTAAGAAGGGCCTATAGGGCTGGTCATAGCTACTGTAAGAAGGGCCTATAGGGCTGGTCATAGTTACTGTAAGAAGGGCCTATAGGGCTGGTCATAGTTACTGAAAGAAGGGCCTATAGGGCTGGTCATAGTTACTGTAAGAAGGGCCTATAGGGCTGGTCATAGTTACTGAAAGAAGGGCCTATAGGGCTGGTCATAGCTACTGTAAGAAGGGCCTATAGGGCTGGTCATAGTTACTGTAAGAAGGGCCTATAGGGCTGGTCATAGTTACTGTAAGAAGGGCCTATAGGGCTGGTCATAGCTACTGTAAAAAGGGCCTATAGGGCTGGTCATAGTTACTGAAAGAAGGGCCTATAGGGCTGGTCATAGTTACTGTAAGAAGGGCCTATAGGGCTGGTTATAGTTACTGTAAGAAGGGCCTATAGGGCTGGTCATAGCTACTGAAAGAAGGGCCTATAGGGCTGGTCATAGTTACTGTAAGAAGGGCCTATAGGGCTGGTCATAGTTACTGTAAGAAGGGCCTATAGGGCTGGTCATAGTTACTGAAAGAAGGGCCTATAGGGCTGGTCATAGCTACTGTAAAAAGGGCCTATAGGGCTGGTCATAGTTACTGTAAGAAGGGCCTATAGGGCTGGTAATAGTTACTGAAAGAAGGGCCTATAGGGCTGGTCATAGTTACTGTAAGAAGGGCCTATAGGGCTGGTCATAGTTACTGAAAGAAGGGCCTATAGGGCTGGTCATAGTTACTGTAAGAAGGGCCTATAGGGCTGGTCATAGTTACTGTAAGAAGGAAGTATAGGTACTCCATCCTTAGATACTCTATACTGAACAGATATAAAACATTAGCTAATATACCTATATACTCTATACGGGCTAAATCTCCTCTCCCGTAATACTCAGCAGGTTGACGTTTATTGTCATGAATCTTGTCCTGGAGGCAGAACTGAGCGATTTACCCTTAGATAGGTCAGCTGCAAAGTCAAAATTAGCAATATTTTATATTGGCTATAAAATTTGTGAAAACCAAAATGAACTTTTTGGTCTTCATTTAAGGTTAGAGTTAGGCATTAGGATTAGCAGCGTGGTTAAGGTTAGGATTAAAATTAGGTTTAAATATCAGATTTGATGACTTTGTGGCTGTGCCAGCTAGTGACCACTCTCTACACAGCTGCCTCCAGAACAACATTCATGAGGGGGAAAATGCCAACCTGCCTATAATGACTGTGTTGTCCTCAAGCCTCCTCTCCTATGCTAACAATACGTTTCCATCATGAAGCCATGCTATTTCTGTACCAAAACATATTCAACATATTTACATGAGCAAATATGAGATAGGATTACATTTTGTTATTTTGTTTCTGTCAGATATTTACCAAAAAAACAGACTAACATTTGAATTGGAATTGATGACAATGTAATACATAAAAGTCAGTAAACCACAACTTAAAACAATCCACATATTTAACCATGGATCACGTTCTGATTGGACAGTGAGGGGGTCAAACCTTGACACACCTTCAACTTGTTTAATCATCAAAACTCCGCCTTGTCACACCGCATCCAGCTACTGCGCCCATAATTCCGGTTGTGAAAATAGCAGAGATATTTCTGACACACCCCTGAACTTATAGTGCTATCACCAGCACTTAGATGTACAATTGTGTTAGGTTTGTTGAAATACAACCCCAAGGCTTTACCTCCTACACCCCATGACCTTTCCAATACTCCTATTCTCTACACCCCATGACCTTTCCAATGCTCATTTTCTCTACACCCCCTGACCTTTCCAATGCTCATTTTCTCTACACTCCCTGACCTTTCCAATACTCCTTTTCTCTACACCCCCTGACCTTTCCAATGCTCATTTTCTCTACACTCCCTGACCTTTCCAATACTCCTATTCTCTACACCCCCTGACCTTTCCAATGCTCATTTTCTCTACACCCCCTGACCTTTTCAATACTAATTTTCTCTACACATTTTCTCTACACCCCCTGACCTGGCTTTTTGACTCGAGCCAGTCATGACATGAAGAAGGCTAGGGAACGGGGACTTGTTTTTTTGACTCGAGCCAGCCATGACATGAAGAAGGCTAGGGAACGGGGACTTGGTTTTTTGACTCGAGCCAGTCATGACATGAAGAAGGCTAGGGAACGGGGACTTGGTTTTTTGACTCGAGCCAGCCATGACATGAAGAAGGCTAGGGAACAGGGACTTGGTTTTTTGACTCGAGCCAGCCATGACATGAAGAAGGCTAGGGAACGGGGACTTGGTTTTTTGACTCGAGCCAGCCATGACATGAAGAAGGCTAGGGAACGGGGACTTGGTTTTTTGATTCCAGCCAGCCATGACATGAAGAAGGCTAGGGAACGGGGACTTGGTTTTTGATTCCAGCCAGCCATGACATGAAGAAGGCTAGGGAACGGGGACTTTGGTTTTTGATTCCAGCCAGCCATGACATGAAGAAGGCTAGGGAACGGGGACTTGGTTTTTTGACTCGAGCCAGCCATGACATGAAGAAGGCTAGGGAACGGGGACTTGGTTTTTGATTCCAGCCAGCCATGACATGAAGAAGGCTAGGGAACGGGGACTTGGTTTTTTGACTCGAGCCAGCCATGACATGAAGAAGGCTAGGGAACGGGGACTTGGTTTTTTGACTCGAGCCAGTCATGACATGAAGAAGGCTAGGGAACGGGGGGGTGGCGGGGGGGTAGATGAACTAAATTAGGCCATATGTTAAATATTTTAGGGAAACTAATCTATTATTGACCAATGGCTGTACCTTACAGAACAGGCTGGATATCAAGTCTCTCTGCAGTCTCCCTAACACCATGGCTAAGACTTCTCTTCATGACCTGGGATCCCAAGAAACCAGGCCAGGACAATGGACAAGAGAGAGGTGACCGACCAATCAAAATGCTTCCAGACTCCAGCCGTAATAAATCCCTCAAACCCCCCCCAAAAAAAAAGTAATTTGGGGTGTCTCCCAGGTTCTTTCTAGCCTAGCCATACCATGAACATTGAGCCTTACATTATTTCTAACTGTACAAGGGTATAGCAACACACATGCAACACACATGCAAGCTACACTAGCATAGGCAATAACCTTGTACTGTTTGTAACATTTTTTGTAAATTGCTTCCGTTCCCAATATAATAATCACTTTATTGTACAATTCTAACCATATGAAAACCAATCTATTAAAAGACAGAAACCCGTACGTACAGTTCAACAACCACCCTCAAAAAATGAACATCACATGACCTAATGCCTCCGCATTACACGAATGAGTAAAGGAAACCGCAAATGAATGTCAGGTCAGATTTGTTCCTTTGTTTCCCGTAATTGACTGTTCAGTGGAAGGCTGTCTGAGGGCACTGTGGAGGCATAATAACGTGTGTGTGTGTGTGTGTGTGTGTGTATGTGTGTGTAATCTGGCTGGCTGAACACTGTGGAGTCATAGCATTAAAAACAAAATGGCTGCCTTCCATTGTGATTTAGTTTTAACATCGTATATGTAAGAATATTTTACAACATTGTTGTTACTGTAGTAATGACAGTGTTTTTTTTACACAGTGTGTGTGTATGTGTGTGTGTGTGTGTGTGTGTGTGACACTCACTGGTTGTGTTTCCTGACATCTGGATGATGCATTTGCTGTCCTTCCCCATCTCTCTGGAGTTGAAGGGGCGGACCCGCACCGCCACCTTCACAGAGGCTCCGGACATGGTGCCTCCTGCCTGAGACCAGCCTGCTCGGAGCGCCTCTCAAAACGAGCCCAAACACAGAGTCCAGGAGACGGTGCCTCCTGCCTGGGACCAGCCTGCTCGGATCGCCTCTCAAAACGGGCCCAAACACAGGGCCTGGGAGACGGGTATAGCAACACCTGAAATAGAAGAAGAAGAGTCCTGCTTTATTTTGAAGTGCATCAAGTTTTTATAAAGCCTTCATATAGACTTCATAAGCACGACATAGATGCTTCACAATTCATATTACTTGTAGCTTTATGTATTGCCAGAGTTATATATCTAGAGAATTAAGGACATTGATGTTTCTGCAATGATGCATTTACATGGGGCTCCTGAGAGGCTCAGCGGTCTAAGGCACTGCATCTCAGTGCTAGAGGCGTCACTACAGACCCTGGATCGATCCCGGGCTGTATCACAACTGGCCGTGATCGGGAGGCCCAAGAGGACGGTGTACAATTGGCCCAGCGTCGTCCGTATTAGGGGAGGGTTTGGCCCAGGGGTAGGCTGTCATTGTAAAATAAGAATTTGTTCTTAACTGACTTGCCTAGTTAAATAAAACGTTTTAATTAAAAAAATAATAATAACAATAACCATGGCACTACTTTCCATGGCAGCCATATTAGCTCCTTACGGGCACTATTGACCAATAGCTGCTCACATAATTTTCTGAATTTAAACGACGCTATGTACAAGACTGCAAATACATTAATGGATAAATGGAATGCTAGATAAAAGTTACTAACATGGCATCCATTTTAAAAGTTGGCCCAACTCTCTAAATATGACCCTGGGTATCGCTAGTACAAATGTCTTAGTTGTTACTATTTAAGGCAGGGGAGCAAATGTGGTTTTAGAAGTGGGGGGGCACCGTTGGAGTTTCAGAATGTGTGTGGGGGGCACCGTTGGAATTTCAAAATGTGTGGGGGGCACCGTTGGAATTTCAAAATGTGTGGGGAGGCACCGTTGGAATTTCAAAATGTGTGGGGGGCACCGTTGGAATTTCAGAATGTGGGGAGGGGGCACCGTTGCAATTTCAGAATGTGGGGAGGGGGCACCGTTGGAATTTCAGAATGTGGGGAGGGGGCACCGTTGGAATTTCAGAATGTGGGGAGGGGGCACCGTTGGAATTTCAGAATGTGGGGAGGGGGCACCGTTGGAATTTCAGAATGTGGGGAGGGGGGCACAGAATATGGGGAGGGGGCACCGTGGAATTTCAGAATGTGGTGAGGGGGGGTATTGATTTGATGCAGTTATGACCTAATAATGCATAGTGTATAAACCCTACAATTGGTTTTCCAAATGAATAAGAATCCCCACTGAATGAAATACAACAAGGCAACACTAAACATGTCGTCCCCCATGAATGATGCAGTCTGGATGCGTCTGGTTCGTTCAGTCATCCCTACGAGGGATTAGAATAAGGTTTTGGAACGAAAGCCGAAAATAACGTCGGAGACTTAGATCTTATATGTTGTTGTTCTATGAGATAATATCAGTCAGTTAACATGACCTTTATGTGATTTATGTGTTTTAAAAATTCACCCAAAAAATACATTAGCTGACGAAGATTAATTCATAGAACAAACCCCCCCCCAAAAAAACGTTGTTAATTTTCCTCATCGACTTTGTCCAACTAACCATGGCGGAGTTAGGGCCAACAGAAAGACGCCTGACAATTTGTCTCTTTTGAACATTGAGATTGTCAAAATGCCAGTGTCTTTGACAATGAGTGGAATGTTATCTAAAGACCTTTCTCAGAATAGAAGGCAGTCGGGAGGAAGATCAGGTGGCACCATTCTAGCCAATGAGAGGGCAGATATGCGTGTGAACATCAGGCACAACTCTGATACAGTTGCCAGGATGTAACTCCAACTTACCAGTACACCCATGTCAGCCTAGCAACTACGAACCCTATATATTCTAGCAAATAAGCCATACAAATGTTTGTTAACCAAGTTTGACACTCTCCAAACAAAACCATTTATGGTCCCATTTGTCTCTCTCGTTGCGTCTCTTCCTCTCTGGTGTGACTCACAAATTACTATAGGCTCCAGCCTTGGGCCAATCAGTGTCATTTTGTAAATGACAGATCTCTATGACAAGACACGTCATTCACCCAAGTTTTGTCAAAATACGACAAGTGCTGTCTGAGATATCGCGTGTGACCAGCGTGTGACTAGCGTGTGACCAGCGTGTGACTAGCGTGTGTCTAGCGTGTGACTAGCGTGTGACTAGCGTGTGACTAGTGTGTGACCAGCGTGGGACTAGCGTGTGACTAGCGTGTGACTAGCGTGGGACTACTAGCGTGTAGCGTGTGACTAGCGTGGGACTAGCGTGTGACTAGCGTGGGACTAGCGTGTGACTAGCGTGTGACTAACGGGGCGTGTGACTAGCGTGGGACTAGCGTGTGACTAGCGTGTGACTAGTGACTAGCGTGTGACTAGCGTGGGACTAGCGTGACTAGCGTGTGACTAGCGTGTGACTGGCTAGCGTGGACTAGCGTGTGTGACTAGCGTGTGACCAGCGTGTGACTACTAGCGTGTGACTAGCGTGTGACTAGCGTGTGACCAGCAGCGTGTGACTAGCGTGTGACTAGCGTGTGACCAGCGTGTGACTAGCGTGTGACTAGCGTGTGACTAGCGTGTGACTAGCGTGTGACTAGCGTGTGACTAGCGTGTGACCAGCGTGTGACCAGCGTGTGACTAGCGTGTGACTAGCGTGTGACCGAAAGGGCAGACGAACGGAGGACGGTGACCGATCCATCGACAACAAAGTAAGTATTACGTATTATTGTTGTGTCTCTATGATGTGTTCACCACTAACCTGCCAGTCTGCGTCCCAAAAGGAACCATATTCCCTATATAGTGCACTACTTTAGAAACATCACAGATTACAGAGC
>NC_056434.1:5045426-5097926 GCF_018296145.1 Oncorhynchus tshawytscha
AGAATACAGGAGATATAGGAGAATACAGGAGCTATAGGAGAATACAGGAGAATACAGGAGATATAGGAGAATACAGGAGAATACAGGAGCTACAGGAGAATACAGGAGCTATAGGAGAATACAGGAGAATACAGGAGATGTAGGAGAATACAGGAGAATACAGGAGCTACAGGAGAATACAGGAGAATATAGGAGAATACAGGAGAATACAGGAGATATAGGAGAATACAGGAGAATACAGGAGATATAGGAGAATACAGGAGATATAGGAGAATACAGGAGCTAGATGATGACAAACCATCTGAAATGATGCAATTATCTGACATAGAAGTATAAGCAGAAGAATAATAAGGCTGTAGCATATTGGGGCGGCAGGGTAGCCTAGTGGTTAGAGTGTAGAGGTGGCAGGGTAGCCTAGTGGTTAGAGTGTAGGGGCGGCAGGGTAGCCTAGTGGTTAGAGTGTAGAGGTGGCAGGGTAGCCTAGTGGTTAGAGTGTAGAGGTGGCAGGGTAGCCTAGTGGTTAGAGTGTAGAGGAGGCAGGGTAGCCTAGGTGGTTAGAGTGTAGAGGAGGTAGGGTAGCCTAGTGGTTAGAGTGTAGAGGTGGCAGGGTAGCCTAGTGCTTAGAGTGTAGAGGCGGCAGGGTAGCCTAGTGGTTAGAGTGTAGAGGTGGCAGGGTAGCCTTGTGGTTAGAGTGTAGAGGTGGCAGGGTAGCCTAGTGCTTAGAGTGTAGAGGTGGCAGGGTAGCCTTGTGGTTAGAGTGTAGAGGTGGCAGGGTAGCCTAGTGCTTAGAGTGTAGAGGTGGCAGGGTAGCCTAGTGGTTAGAGTGTAGAGGTGGCAGGGTAGCCTAGTGCTTAGAGTGTAGATGTGGCAGGGTAGTCTAGTGGTTAGAGTGTAGAGGTGGCAGGGTAGCCTAGTGGTTAGAGTGTAGAGGTGGCAGGGTAGCCTAGTGGTTAGAGTGTAGAGGTGGCAGGGTAGCCTAGTGGTTAGAGCGTTGGACTAGTAACCGAAAGGTTACTGTTCCTAGTCTGTTATTGAAATTAAGATTTTGTTCTTAACTGACTTGCCTAGTTAAATAATGGTAAAATAAAATTGATAAGCCTGTAGCATATTGATAAACCTGTAGCATATTGATAAACCTGTAGCATATTGATAAGCCTGTAGCATATTGATAAACCTGTAGCATATTGACATGCCTGTAGCATATTGATAAGCCTGTAGCATATTGATAAACCTGTAGCATATTGATAAGCCTGTAGCATATTGATAAACCTGTAGCATATTGATAAACCTGTAGCATATTGATAAGCCTGTAGCATATTGATAAACCTGTAGCATATTGATAAACCTGTAGCATATTGATAAGCCTGTAGCATATTGATAAGCCTGTAGCATATTGATAAACCTGTAGCATATTGATAAGCCTGTAGCATATTGATAAGCCTGTAGCATATTGATAAACCTGTAGCATATTGATAAACCTGTAGCATATTGATAAGCCTGGAGCATATTGATAAGCCTGTAGCATATTGATAAACCTGTAGCATATTGATAAACCTGTAGCATATTGGTAAACATATAGTATATTGATAAACAGCTACCATATTGAACACTAATGACTGATGGTGTAAAAACTGCTTTGTCACACCAGACCAGGGTGTGTTTCCTGTATCCTGAATGGCTAATGGCCCCAGAGACCCAAAGGCCCATAGGGTGCCTTGAATAGGTCTACTGATAAGGGCATACAGTACATAGCATTCGATATACACTATATATACAAAAGTATGTGGACATCCCTTCAAATTAGTGGATTCAGCTATTTCAGGCACACCCGTTGCTGAAAGGTGTATAAAATCGAGCACACAGCCATGCGATCTCCATAGACAAACATTGGCAGTAGAATGACCCGTACCGAAGAGCCCAGTGACTTTATGATCTTGTGGCTGAATTGAAAGAAAATCTCCGCCAAAATCTTCCAAAAAGGCCTTCCCAGAAGGGAGTCTGTTATAGCGGCATGATTAAGGCCATTGATTCTGGAATGAGATTGTTGACGAGCAGGTGTCCACATACTTTTGATCATGTAGCATCATGTACCATTTCAACCAGTTCCCAATGGTAAATCCTTACCATAACCAATTGTAACCTAGGACTATAACTATTTGACTGAGTATGGTACTAAAAAGCTGTAATGAATCATTTGAATCAGTTAGGCCCACGTACAGTCCCACTCCCATGACGTTCTGATTTGGAATCGTAGGTCTGCCGCCCAAAATGAGAGCAAGTAGCATCTACTGTATGTCATATAATGTTAACCCCAAAATATTCCATGTAGACCTTCCAGTAGTAAGACCTCACAGTCTATAGTAGTACGACCTCCATGTAGACCTAGCAGGAGTAGAGTACGACCTCTCTCAGTCTATAGTAGTACGACCTCTCACAGTCTATAGGAGTATGACTTCCATGTAGACCTAGCAGTAGCCCTGGACATATACGTGAGCTGGTGTGAATTGAGAAATCAATGCAGATTGCTTTGGTGAAATGGCGTAGATTTCATTGCAAAGGTAAAATACAGAACAATTCTGCTGTGTTTTGTAGGCTGGCAGACATGCACCAGTCCAACATTATGTTTCAGCTTGGCCTATCAAACTATGAAAGGTAGAATAGAAGGTAACATCTTTTAGGAAACGTGTGTAGAAAAATGTCATTGACATAATGTATGACCTGTGGTTACGGAAGTGACAATACCAGAGAAGCCAGTGTTTGGAAGATGTGTTGACACGGGTATTGTTAGGCCTAAGACTAAATCTAAGGTTGCTACCTGAGCCGACTGGTTGTCCATTCTATCGGTTTCGGGTTGCTAGAGACTGCGACCGAGTTGTTAAGTATGTTGGTTCTGTATCTATGGACACGACTCAGTCGTTCAGTATGTTGGTTCTGTATCTATGGACGCGACTCAGTCGTTCAGTATGTTGGTTCTGTATCTATGGACACGACTCAGTCGTTCAGTATGTTGGTTCTGTATCTATGGACACGACTCAGTCGTTCAGTATGTTGGTTCTGTATCTATGGACACGACTCAGTCGTTAAGTATGTTGGTTCTGTATCTATGGACACGACTCAGTCGTTCAGTATGTTGGTTCTGTATCTATGGACACGACTCAGTCGTTAAGTATGTTGGTTCTGTATCTATGGACGCGACTCAGTCGTTAAACATGTTGGTTCTGTATCTATGGACACGACTCAGTCGTTAAGTATGTTGGTTCTGTATCTATGGATGCGACTCAGTCGTTCAGTATGTTGGTTCTGTATCTATGGACACGACTCAGTCGTTAAGTATGTTGGTTCTGTATCTATGGACACGACTCAGTCGTTAAGTATGTTGGTTCTGTATCTATGGACGCCTCAGTCGTTAAGTATGTTGGTTCTGTATCTATGGACGCGACTCAGTCTTAAGTATGTTGGTTCTGTATCTATGGACACGACTCAGTCGTTAAGTATGTTGGTTCTGTATCTATGGACGCGACTCAGTCGTTAAGTATGTTGGTTCTGTATCTATGGACACGACTCAGTCGTTCAGTATGTTGGTTCTGTATCTATGGACACGACTCAGTCGTTAAGTATGTTGGTTCTGTATCTATGGACGCGACTCAGTCGTTAAGTATGTTGGTTCTGTATCTATGGACACGACTCAGTCGTTCAGTATGTTGGTTCTGTATCTATGGACACGACTCATCGTTAAGTATGTTGGTTCTGTATCTATGGACGCGACTCAGTCGTTAAGTATGTTGGTTCTGTATCTATGGACACGACTCAGTCGTTAAGTATGTTGGTTCTGTATCTATGGACACGACTCAGTCGTTCAGTATGTTGGTTCTGTATCTATGGACGCGACTCAGTCGTTCAGTATGTTGGTTCTGTATCTATGGACGCGACTCAGTCGTTAAGTATGTTGGTTCTGTATCTATGGACGCGACTCAGTCGTTAAGTATGTTGGTTCTGTATCTATGGACGCGACTCAGTCGTTCAGTATGTTGGTTCTGTATCTATGGACGCGACTCAGTCGTTAAGTATGTTGGTTCTGTATCTATGGACGCGACTCAGTCGTTAAGTATGTTGGTTCTGTATCTATGGAGCTGACTCAGTCGTTAAGTATGTTGGTTCTGTATCTATGGACGCGACTCAGTCGTTAAGTATGTTGGTTCTGTATCTATGGACGCGACTCAGTCGTTAAGTATGTTGGTTCTGTATCTATGGACGCGACTCAGTCGTTAAGTATGTTGGTTCTGTATCTATGGACGCGACTCAGTCGTTAAGTATGTTGGTTCTGTATCTATGGACGCGACTCAGTCGTTAAGTATGTTGGTTCTGTATCTATGGACGCGACTCAGTCGTTCAGTATGTTGGTTCTGTATCTATGGACGCGACTCAGTCGTTCAGTATGTTGGTTCTGTATCTATGGACACGACTCAGTCGTTCAGTATGTTGGTTCTGTATCTATGGACGCGACTCAGTCGTTAAGTATGTTGGTTCTGTATCTATGGACACGACTCAGTTGTTAAGTATGTTGGTTCTGTATCTATGGACGCGACTCAGTCGTTCAGTATGTTGGTTCTGTATCTATGGACACGACTCAGTTGTTAAGTATGTTGGTTCTGTATCTATGGACGCGACTCAGTTGTTAAGTATGTTGGTTCTGTATCTATGGACGCGACTCAGTCGTTAAGTATGTTGGTTCTGTATCTATGGACACGACTCAGTTGTTAAGTATGTTGGTTCTGTATCTATGGACGCGACTCAGTTGTTAAGTATGTTGGTTCTGTATCTATGGACACGACTCAGTCGTTCAGTATTTTGGTTCTGTATCTATGGACACGACTCAGTCGTTGGTTCTAAATGTTCTATTGCCAAACTGGCTGGCAACGTTCTTATCCCTTGCTAGCTAGCTAACTACGGCTAATTTACAGTCACGTCAAACAGTGCAGCCAGAATAACAGCAAAGTAGCTGCATCTGCATTTGTTGAAGCTATTTTATAGTGACATATATTTGGATACATCCATAACAATGAGCTGATGAGGCGCGATTTCGCCTGGCATAGAAACTGCTCTTTCGTCAAGAATGTTGTTCAGAGGAGCTAGCCAAGAACACAGCTACAGTAACACAACACATCTACAGAACAACACAGCTACAGTAACACAGCTACAGTAACACAACACATCTACAGTAACGCAACACAGCTACAGTAACGCAACACAGCTACAGTAACGCAACACAGCTACAGTAACACAACACAGCTACAGTAACGCAACACAGCTACAGTAACAACACAGCTACAGTAACACAACACAGCTACAGTAACACAACACAGCTACAGTAACGCAACACAGCTACAGTAACGCAACACAGCTACAGTAACGCAACACAGCTACAGTAACGCAACACAGTTACCACAATCACTTCAAACTGAATCTAAAAAGACTGCTAACTAACTGCATTTCCGTTTAATTTTGGCCTGTTTTCTATTGATATTTCTTTGTATATATCCATCAAAAAATAATGCTGATTCATGATTTCGATTGGCTGAGAAAAACGGCCTGCCTGAGTCGTCCCGACACATTTATTACGTATTAATGCTCATGTCTGATGTCCCAAAACTCCCCGAGACCCTCGGAGAGTGGGGTCTGCAATTATCAACAGTGACCCGAGAGCAATTGGGGTTAAGTGCCTTGCTCAAGAGCAATTACGGTTAAGTGCCTTGCTCAAGAGCAATTAGGGTTAAGTGCCTTGCTCAAGAGCAATTAGGGTTAAGTGCCTTGCTCAAGAGCAATTAGGGTTAAGTGCCTTGCTCAAGAGCAATTAGGGTTAAGTGCCTTGCTCAAGAGCAATTAGGGTTAAGTGCCTTGCTCAAGAGCAATTAGGGTTAAGTGCCTTGCTCAAGAGCAATTAGGGTTAAGTGCCTTGCTCAAGAGCAATTTGGGTTAAGTGCCTTGCTCAAGAGCAATTAGGGTTAAGTGCCTTGCTCAAGAGCAATTAGGGTTAAGTGCCTTGCTCAAGAGCAATTAGGGTTAAATGCCTTGCTCAAGTGCGACAGATTTCTCACCTTACGAACTAGAGACCTTTTGACAACTTGTCCAACGCTCTAACCACTAGGCTACCTGCCCCTCTACCTTATTACAGGTATGGGCTGGCTTTTAGCCATAATCTGACATGAGAACGCATCTGACCACCATTTTTTGGAGAGAGACTGTAATTACGAGGATATAAGAGTTGTGTGAAATAAGACGCAGGTGAACAGGACGTGCATCATGGGAATTTATCACGATCTAATGTTAGCCTATAATTTACTCCCCACGTCATTTTTTAAAAATATCATAGGCTACAACATATGCCTGTAGTTTAGACGTAGGCTGTCATTTGAAACGGACATTTCAGGATAATTCAACGTGTAGGGCTATTACATTGTCCCAGGCACAATTCAATTGTAACGTAATACATTTTAAAAAAAAGGCAAATTCTAAATGAGGTTGTCAACTGATGTTGCTGACTTGCCTACCTCCTGAATGACATTCTTATTGTCAACCAGCTCAACATTATACTACAAAATGACAATATATAGGTTCTAGAGAAAATGATCTATTATATTTAAGCCCCTAGTTTTCCATCCATCCTACATGGTCTGAGCAGACAGCTCCTCAATAGCCGCACCCCATCACAATCCTTTCCTCCCTTCCCTTCCCAGCCCCGGGAGACGCAACGCCAAACAAACACTGCCCCATGAATACGGCATTAGCACCAGAACAATGGATCCTACCTCTTTAATGCCCTGTCCGGTTTAAGAAGCTTGTTTGCTCTGCTCTCCTCTTCTGTTAATTGTCTGTCCTCCAGCTCTGTCTCTCTTTCTCTCTCTCTCTCTCTCTCTCTCGGTCTGTCTGACTGTCACAGACCAGCTGCCAGCATACTTCCCTTCTTTTCTCCCTTCCTCCCTCCAAGCAGGAAGAAGACTCAAGGTAGAAAGAACATCACGACCGCTAGAGGGAATATTACAGTATAGCCTAGAAACCCTGCTATAGCCTGGGGTCCAGGAAGGGTTTGATAAAACAAGAAGTGTTTTGCATTGAGTGCTGGGAGACAAAATGTCTCTGTTCTGTTGACTGCCTGCCTGCTGCCTACAGGAAGGATGCTGAACTGTTCTGAGCCTGGTGATGTCATCACTGAGGGAGGTAGCAGCATCAATGCAGCAGGGAGAGAGAGAGAGAGAGAGAGAGAGAGAGAGAGAGAGAGAGAGAGAGAGAGAGAGAGAGAGAGAGAGAGAGAGAAAGGGAGGAGGAGGGGGAGGGCTGAACATCGGGCAGAGAAACAGCCAATAATGCCCTTGAATTGAATTGAAACAGAGAGAGCGAGAGCGAGAAAGAGAGAGAGATGGGGAAAGGGTGGGGGAGGGCTGAGTACTGGGCAGAGAGCGAGAGAGAGAGAGAGGGGGGAAGGGAGGGGAGGGCTGAGCACTGGGCAGAGAGGGGAGGGGAGGGGAGGGAGGGGCAGAGAGAGAGCTGAGAGAGAGAGAGAGAGAGAGAGAGGAAGGGAGGGGGGGAGGGCTGAGCACTGGGCAGAGAGAGAGCGAGAGAGAGAGAGAGAGAGAGAGAGAGAGAGAGAGAGAGAGAGAGAATAAGAGAGAGAAAGAGAGAGAGAGAGAGAGAGAGAGAGAGAAAGAATAAGAGAGAGAAAGAGAGAGAGAGGGGGGAAGGGAGGGGAGGGGTAAGCATACTGTCTGGCAACGTTCTCATCCCTAGCTAACCAACTAGGGCTAACATACAGTCACGTCAAACAGTGCAGACAGAATAACAAGCTAGTCAACAACACAGCTAACGCAATCACTTCAAACTGGAGCTGGAATGACAGCAAACTACTTTCACTTTGTTTTGTTTGACCTTTTTTCAATTGGAATTTATTTGTATATGTCCATATAAATTATGCTGATTCATGATTTCGACTGGATGAGAAACGCTGCCTGTCTATCTGTCTGTCTCGTCCCGACTCCAGACTCGTTCATTACTACGGGACAGCTGGAGACCGAATTTGAATATTGAAACAATGTTGCAAATGTCGAAGAGACAGACAGTAAGGCTTAAACAATACATCTCCGTTGTTGAAAACTAAATGTTAGTCGAAAAGAAATGTGAGATAATCAATAATAATGTCTACATGCTTTTTATGGTGGAGCTCAAGTTTATAAATTGCCTGGCTGGGCTGATGAGACAGTGGATAGGGCTGATGAGACAGTGGATAGGGCTGATGAGACAGTGGATTGGGCTGATGAGACAGTGGATTGGGCTGATGAGACAGTGGATAGGGCTGATGAGACAGTGGATAGGGCTGATGAGACAGTGGGCTGGGCTGATGAGACAGTGGATAGGGCTGATGAGACAGTGGATTGGGCTGATGAGACAGTGGGCTGGGCTGATGAGACAGTGGATAGGGCTGATGAGACAGTGGATTGGGCTGATGAGACAGTGGATAGGGCTGATGAGACAGTGGATAGGGCTGATGAGACAGTGGATAGGGCTGATGAGACAGTGGATAGGGCTGATGAGACAGTGGGCTGGGCTGATGAGACAGTGGATAGGGCTGATGAGACAGTGGGCTGGGCTGATGAGACAGTGGATAGGGCTGATGAGACAGTGGATTGGGCTGATGAGACAGTGGATAGGGCTGATGAGACAGTGGATAGGGCTGATGAGACAGTGGATAGGGCTGATGAGACAGTGGATAGGGCTGATGAGACAGTGGATAGGGCTGATGAGACAGTGGATTGGGCTGATGAGACAGTGGATAGGGCTGATGAGACAGTGGGCTGGGCTGATGAGACAGTGGATAGGGCTGATGAGACAGTGGATAGGGCTGATGAGACAGTGGATTGGGCTGATGAGACAGTGGATTGGGCTGATGAGACAGTGGATTGGGCTGATGAGACAGTGGATTGGGCTGATGAGACAGTGGATAGGGCTGATGAGACAGTGGATTGGGCTGATGAGACAGTGGATTGGGCTGATGAGACAGTGGATTGGGCTGATGAGACAGTGGATTGGGCTGATGAGACAGTGGGCTGGGCTGATGAGACAGTGGATAGGGCTGATGAGACAGTGGGCTGGGCTGATGAGACAGTGGATAGGGCTGATGAGACAGTGGATAGGGCTGATGAGACAGTGGATAGGGCTGATGAGACAGTGGATAGGGCTGATGAGACAGTGGATAGGGCTGATGAGACAGTGGATAGGGCTGATGAGACAGTGGATAGGGCTGATGAGACAGTGGATAGGGCTGATGAGACAGTGGGCTGGGCTGATGAGACAGTGGATAGGGCTGATGAGACAGTGGATTGCAGCAGTCAGATGGAACGTAGTAAATAGGCATTTTAACGTCAGCTGGTGGTAACTTGTCGAATAGACACCGGCTGGAAAGCGGTTTAAACCAATCAGCATTCAGGATTAGTCCTCACCCATTGTATAATTCTGTATAACATTTAGCTATAGTATTGTATACGGACATATCAAGACAGATTTACACATCTCGGCACCCAGAACCAATCAGCTACTCTCTCTACAGTTAATTGTAATGTTAAGGCCGTCACTAGAGACGAATCACTAATATAAAGACAGAGGGAAAGTGTATTCCTAATGACGAAAACATTTATTTACAGCATTAATGTCCTGGACAGTTTGATCTGCATGGTGAATTAATCCCCTTTTTTATAGGCCAAGCCTGAGACATCAAGCTGAGAGGACACAGTACCAGCACAAAGCAGAGCTCTGTACCATGGAAATACCCCGTGAATGTTATCAGGCCTGGTTAGTTGGTTGGGACACCACCAAGTTGTTTAGAGGGACCTGCCAGAAGAGGACTGGCCCACCCCTCAGAGCCTGGTTCCTCTCTTGGTTTCTTCCTAGGTTCCTGCATTTCTAGGGAGTTTTTCCTAGCCACTGTGTTTCTACATCTGCATTGCTTGCTATTTTGGAGGTTTTAGGCTGGGTTTCTGTATAGCACTTTGAAATATCAGCTGATGTAAAATGGGCTTTGTAAATACATTTGATTTAAATTGGTCAGTTGGTAGCTGTTACAGGCTTTGTTTTTTCCATTTATATTGTGAGGTTGGACGTTAGCACGTTAGCGCATTGGGCGTCACCGATTGGTGTCACCTCGTTAGTCAGTATGTGTTACACCCTTGCTGGTTTGTCATCTCGTTAGTCGGAAGGTGTTTCACCTGTGCTGGCCCAGGTGATATTTTAGAGTGGCTGGCCTAGGGGATATTTAAGAGTGGCTGGCCTAGGGGATATTTAAGAGTGGCTGGCCCAGGTGATATTGAAGAGTGGCTGGCCCAGGTGATATTGAAGAGTGGCTGGCCCAGGTGATATTGAAGAGTGGCTGGCCCAGGTGATATTGAAGAGTGGCTGGCCCAGGTGATATTGAAGAGTGGCTGGCCCAGGTGATATTTAAGAGTGGCTGGCCCAGGTGATATTTAAGAGTGGCTGGCCCAGGTGATATTGAAGAGTGGCTGGCCCAGGTGATATTGAAGAGTGGCTGGCCCAGGTGATATTTAAGAGTGGCTGGCCCAGGTGATATTTAAGAGTGGCTGGCCCAGGTGATATTTAAGAGTGGCTGGCCCAGGTGATATTTAAGAGTGGCTGGCCCAGGTGATATTGAAGAGTGGCTGGCCCAGGTGATATTTAAGAGTGGCTGGCCCAGGTGATATTTAAGAGTGGCTGGCCCAGGGGATATTTACAGAGTGGCTGGCCCAGGTATATTTTAGATAG
This sequence comes from Oncorhynchus tshawytscha, assembly GCF_018296145.1. Taxonomy (NCBI): domain Eukaryota; kingdom Metazoa; phylum Chordata; class Actinopteri; order Salmoniformes; family Salmonidae; genus Oncorhynchus; species Oncorhynchus tshawytscha. Next base: position 5,056,227 of record NC_056434.1, read on the forward strand.
GCACCCTATTCCCTATACAGTGCTCTACTTTAGACCAGGACCCATTTGGGATGCAACTTATATCCAACCCACAAAATGTGAGAGAAAATCTAGTACTTTTCAGTAAATCCCAATGCAAGACACCCACGTAATACTCTCTCAATGGTAAGGATTGGAGAATACAGCGCAGTGAGACATGATGAACACAGCTCTTCTTGTTAAGTTAGCTTTGGCTTAGCTGTGGCTTAGCTGTGGCTTAGCTTTGGCTTAGCTGTGGCTTAGCTGTGGCTTAGCTGTGGCTTAGCTGTGGCTTAGCTTTGGCTTAGCTGTGGCTTAGCTTTGGCTTAGCTGTGGCTTAGCTTTGGCTTAGCTGTGGCTTAGCTTTGGCTTAGCTGTGGCTTAGCTTTGGCTTTTGGCTTAGCTGTGGCTTAGCTGTGCTGTGGCTTAGCTTGGCTTAGCTTTGGCTTAGCTGTGGCTTAGCTTTGGCTTAGCTGTGGCTTAGCTTTGGCTTAGCTTTGGCTTAGCTTTGGCTTAGCTGTGGCTTAGCTGTGGCTTAGCTTTGGCTTAGCTTTGGCTTAGCTGTGGCTTAGCTGTGGCTTAGCTGTGGCTTAGCTGTGGCTTAGCTGTGGCTTAGCTTTGGCTTAGCTTTGGCTTAGCTGTGGCTTAGCTGTGGCTTAGCTGTGGCTTAGCTGTGGCTTAGCTGTGGCTTAGCTTTGGCTTGGCTTAGCTGGCTTAGCTTTGGCTTAGCTGTGGCTTAGCTTTGGCTTAGCTGTGGCTTAGCTGTGGCTTAGCTTTGGCTTAGCTGTGGCTTAGCTGTGGCTTAGCTTTGGCTTAGCTGTGGCTTAGCTGTGGCTTAGCTGTGGTGTGGCTTAGCTTTGGCTTACCTTTGGCTTAGCTGTGGCTTAGCTTTGGCTTACCTTTGGCTTAGCTGTGGCTTAGCTTTGGCTTAGCTGTGGCTTAGCTTTGGCTGAGCTTTGGCTTAGCTTTGGCTTAGCTTTGGCTTAGCTTTGGCTTAGCTTTGGCTTAGCTTTGGCTTAGCTTTGGCTTAGCCTTGCAAGGGGTTGAAAGTATTTTCTCAACAAGGAAATGATTTAGGAAAAATAGAGGTAATATTATTGTTTGATCATAATTCCAAATTTGTAACACATAATTGGAGTACAACATTATGTTGGCATATTTACAGACTATGGGCTCTATGTCCACCTGGCTCTATGTCCAGCTGGCTCTATGTTCATCTGGCTCTATATTCATCTGGCTCTATGTCCAGCTGGCCATATGTTCATCTGGCTCTATGTTCATCTGGCTCTATGTTCATCTGGCTCTATGTCCAGCTGACTCCTAGCTGAGTCTAGGCCTGGCTGAGTCTAGGCCTGGCTGAGTCTAGGCCTGGCTGAGTCTAGGCCTGGCTGAGTCTAGGCCTGGCTGAGTCTAGGCCTGGCTGAGTCTAGGCCTGGCTGAGTCTAGGCCTGGCTGAGTCTAGGCCTGGCTGAGTCTAGGCCTGGCTGACTCTAGGCCTGGCTGACTCTAGGCCTGGCTGAGTCTAGGCCTGGCTGAGTCTAGGCCTGGCTGAGTCTAGGCCTGGCTGAGTCTAGGCCTGGCTGAGTCTAGGCCTGGCTGAGTCTAGGCCTGGCTGACTCTAGGCCTGGCTGACTCTAGGCCTGGCTGACTCGAGGCCTGGCTGACTCGAGGCCTGGCTGACTCGAGGCCTGGCTGACTCTAGGCCTGGCTGACTCTAGGCCTGGCTGAGTCTAGGCCTGGCTGAGTCTAGGAATAGCTACCGTCTATTGTAATGTTAGCTCCATAATAATGGCTAGCGGATAGGATGTACTGTATAGTGTCTAGCTGGCTGCTCCTGAAGGTACCATGCTAGGGCAGGCAGGCAGAGGCCACTCAGGTTTCAACTCGCCTGTAACTGAATGACATTGTGTTTTCTGACCTTGCTGTCCGCGTAGAGAGCCTCAGTCCAGATCAGACACGCTAACTAGCTACTGTTAGCCAGTTGCTCTCTTCCTCCCTGCTCTCTCTCCCTCTCTCGCCCTACCTGCTCATTCCCTCTCTTGCCCTCCCTGCTCTCTCTCTCTCTTTCTCTCTCCCTCCTTGTTGACTCTCCTTCTCTATCTCCATCTCACTCCCTTCAGCTCCCACTCCCTCTCTCTCACTCCCTCCATCTCCCTCCATATCCCTCGCTCTCTTTCTCTAGTACCTCACCCTCATCTCTGCCCTCCCTCACACTCTCTCTCTCTCGCTCTGACTCACTCTGTCACTCTCTGGCTCACTCTGCAATAGCTTTCATGAATATTAAAACGATAATGTATCATGGTCTAGCTCTCAGAGCCGTACTGCCATCAGCTAATCCAGTGAATATTATAAAGTAGAGCAGTAGAAAAGCGTCTAGCAGCAGTCCTTATGACTCACATCAACACCCATCAGATAAAGGAATATCATGTTACAGAGGCAGAGGTAAACTGATACGGTATCCTCTCCTCTCTCCTCCTCTCCTCTCCGTTCCTCTCCCCTCCTCTCCTCTCCGTTCCTCTCCTCTCCCTCTCCCTCCTACTCTCTCCTTCCTCTCCTCTCCTCTCCTCTCCATTCCTCTCCCCTCCTTCTCTCTCCTCCTCTCCTCTCCGTTCCTCTCCCCTCCTACTCTCTCCTCCTCTCCTCTCCGTTCCTCTCCTCTCCTCTCCTCCTCTCCTCTCCGTTCCTCTCCCCTCCTTCTCTCCCCTCCTCCTCTCCTCCTCTCCGTTCCTCTCCCTCCTACTCTCTCCTCCTCTCCTCTCCGTTCCTCTCCTCTCCGTTCCTCTCCCCTCCTACTCTCTCCTCCTCTCCGTTCCTCTCCCCTCCTACTCTCTCCGCCTCTCCTCTCCGTTCCTCTCCTCTCCTCTCCTCTCCTCCTCCCTCCTCCTCCTCCTCCTCTCCTCTCTCTCCCCTCCTCTCTCTCCTCCTCTCCTCCTTCTCCTCTCCTCTCCGTTCCTCTCCTCTCCGTTCCTCTCCCCTCTCCTTCCTCTCCTCTCCGTTCCTCTCCTCTCCTTCCTCTCCTCTCCTCTCCTCTCCTCCTCCTCTCCTCTCCTCTCCTCTCCTCTCTCTCTCCTCCTCCTCTCCTCCTCTCCTCTCTCTCCTCTCCCCTCCTACCTCCTCCTCCCTCTCCTCCGTTCCTCTCCCCTCCTACTCTCTCCTCTCCTCTCCGTTCCTCTCCTCTCCTCTCCGTTCCTCTCCTCTCCTCTCCTCTCCTCTCCTCTCCTCTCTCTCCTCTCTCTCCTCTCTCCTCTCCGTTCCTCTCCTCCTCTCTCTCTCCTCTCTCCTCCTCTCCCCTCCTCCTCCTCCTCCTCTCCTCTCCGTTCCTCTCCTCCTCTCCTCTCCATTCCTCTCCCCCTCCTCTCCGTTCCTCTCCTCTCCGTTCCTCTCCTCTCCTCTCTCGTCTCCTCTCCCTCTCCTCTCCTCTCTCTCCTCTCCTCCTTCTCCTCTCCGTTCCTCTCCCCTCCTACTCTCTCCTCCTCTCCTCTCCGTTCCTCTCCCCTCCTACTCTCCTCTCCATTCCTCTCCCCTCCTACTCTCTCTCCTCTCCTCTCCGTTCCTCTCCCCTCCTACTCCTCTGCCCCTCCTACTCTCTCCTCCTCTCCTCTCCGTTCCTCTCCCCTCCTACTCTCTCCTCCTCTCCTCTCCGTTCCTCTCCCCTCCTACTCTCTCCTCCTCTCCTCTCCGTTCCTCTCCCCTCCTACTCTCTCCTCCTCTGCTTTCTCGTTCCTCTCCCCTACTCTCTCCTCCTCTCCGTTCCTCTCCCCTCCTACTCTCTCCTCCTCTCCGTTCCTCTCCCCTCTCCCCTCCTACTCTCTCCTCCTCTCCTCTCCGTTCCTCTCCCCTCCTACTCTCCTCTCCTCTCCATTCCTCCTCCCCTCCTACTCTCTCCTCCTCTCCTCTCTGTTCCTCTCCCCCCTACTCTCCCTCCCCTCCTACTCTCTCCCTCCTCTCCTCCGTTCCTCTCCCCTCCTACTCTCCCCTCCTACCTCTCTCCTCCTCTCCTCTCCTCTCCGTTCCTCTCCCCTCCTACTCTCTCCTCCCTCCTCCTCTCCGTTCCTCTCCCCCTCCTACTCTCTCCTCCTCTGCTTTCCCTTCCCTCCTCCCCTCCTACTCTCTCCTCCTCTCCGTTCCTCTCCCCTCCTACTCTCTCCTCTCTCTCCTCTCCTCTCCCCTCCTCTCTCTCCTCTCCTCCTCTCCTCTCCGTTCCTCTCCCCTCCTACTCTCTCCTCCTCTCCTTTCCGTTCCATTCCTCTCCCTCTCCTACCTCTCCTCTCCTCTCCTCTCCTCTCCTCTCCGTTCCTCTCCCCTCCTACTCTCTCCTCCTCTCCTCTCCGTTCCTCTCCGTTCCTCTCCTCCTCTCCTCTCCTCCTCTCCCCTCCTACTCTCTCCTCCTCTCCTCTCCTCTCCCCTCCTCTCCTCTCCGTTCCTCTCCCCTCCTACTCTCCCTCCTCTCCTCTCCATTCCTCTCCCCTCCTACTCTCTCCTCCTCCTCTCCTCTCCATTCCATTCCTCTCCCCTCCTCTCTCTCCTCCTCTCCTCTCCGTTCCATTCCTCTCCCCTCCTACTCTCTCCTCCTCTCCTCTCCGTTCCATTCCTCTCCCCTCCTACTCTCTCCTCCTCTCCTCTCCATTCCATTACTCCCCCATCCTACTCTCACCTCCTCTCCTCTACTCTCTCCTCTCCCCTCCTACTCTCTCCTCCTCTACTCTACTCTGTCTTCTCCTCTCCGTTCCATTCCTCTCCCCTCCTACTCTCTCCCCCTCTCCTCTCTCTTCTCCTCTCCGTTCCATTCCTCTCCCCTCCTACTCTCCTCTCCTCTCTCTTCTCCTCTCTGTTCCATTCCTCTCCCCTCCTACTCTCCTCTCCTCTCTCTTCTCCTCTCCGTTCCATTCCTCTCCCATCCTACTCTCTCCTCCTCTACTCTCTCTCTTCTCTTCTCCTCTCCTCTACTCTGTCTTCTCCTCTCCGTTCCATTCCTCTCCCATCCTACTCTCACCTCCTCTCCTCTACTCTCTCTCCTCTCTATTCCATTCCTCTCCCCTCCTACTCTCTCCTCTGTCTCCTCCTCTCCTCTGTCTCCTCCTCTCCTCTGTCTCCTCCTCTCCTCTCTCTCCTCCTCTCCTCTACTCTGTCTTCTCCTTTCCATTCCATTCCTCTCCCCTCCTACTCCTACTATCTCTCCTCTCCTCTCCTCTCCACTCTCTCTCCTCTCCTCTCCTCTCTCTCTCCACTCCTCTCTCTCTCCATTCTCCTCTCCTCCTCTCTCCACTCCTCTCTCTCCACTCCTCTCCTCTCCTCTCTCTCCACTCCTCTCCTCTCTCTCTCCCTCTCCACTCCTCTCTCTCTCCACTCCCTCTCTCTCCACTCTCTCTCTCTCTACTCCTCTCTCTCTCTCTACTCCTCTCTCTCTCTCTCTCCACTCCTCTCTCTCTCTCTCTTTCACATCTCAATTTAGTGTCACTGTGGCTTGAATAATTTATTGGTTGAATGAGTTGTTGCTGCTAGGTCAGTGTCTGACGTACACTCTTGTGAGACGCTATACTCTATAACCAAAGGGGTTCTACCTGGAACGAAAAGGGTTCTACCTGGCACCAAAAGGGCTCTACCTGGAACCAAAAGGGCTCTACCTAGAACCTAAAAGGGTTCTTTGACTGTCTCCATATGAGTACCCTTTGAAGAACCTTTTTGGTTCCAGAGGGTTCTACATGGAAGCAAAAAGGGTTCTTTCTACTTGGAAACAAAAAGGGTTCTCCTATGGGGACAGCCGAAGAACCCGTTCGGAACTCTTTTCCTAAGAGTTTACCTACTACCGGTGCTCCCCTCTCAGCCCCATGGAACAGGATATCAAACCTTTAATCTTACACAAAATCACTGCATAATCATTAAAGACACATAGATGTTTATTAGAGTCACGAACAAGGTGAGTTTCTTCACTGCACATGTACAGTATCTGATTTATACACTTGAATAGATAAATATAAAACCTCAAAGCTAGCTCCCTTATACACTTGATAAGCATCCAGGTTGTATCACATCCGGCCGTGATTGGGAGTCCCATAGGGCGGCGCACAATTGGCCCAGTGTCGTCCGGGTTTGGCCGGAGTAGGTAGTCATTGTAAATACGAATTTGTTCTTAACTAACTTGCCTAGTTAAATAAAGGTATATTTATTTATTTTTTTAAATTACACCGGCCTAAGGTAGGCCTGCGGTAATGGATCCTGGGTCGACAGTGAGTGCAGTGAGGAGTAGGAAGGTTCTGTGTTGAGGTACTGAGATACGGCCTGCTGGTACTGCTGACTGTGAGCTAGGCTCTCTATGGCTCTCTGGTTCTGTGGCTCACGTGCAACATACTCCCCCTGTTGGAGAGAAAAGATACTGATTTGCCATTCAGTGTATGTATTCATACATCAGCCATTTGTAGTTCATTCTAGGACTATATTGTGCCACGTGAAAAATAAATAGCCTACTAAAGAGGTTATTTCAAAAATCCTTTACCATTTGAACTAAATTACACTGTAATAACATTTGTAAATATCTATCTGTAACATTACTGATGTAGCATTACTCTGATGGTAGGTACCGTTAATGTGTATAAATATATCTATAACGTATATTTGTTACTGTGACGTCAGGTGCTGGATGTGGAAGACAACCTGGTGATGCCTGTTAACGTGGGCTGGCAGATCCATGTAAAGGAGCCGGGCCACGAGGGAGGGTTTCTGGGCTGCTGCACGGTGGGGGTCATCACCATAGTGGACAGGGGGAGGGTCATCACCATAGTGGACATGTCCCATAGTGGACAGGGGGGGTCATCACCATAGTGGACAGGGGAGGGGTCATCACCATAGTGGACAGGGGGAGGGGTCATCACCATAGTGGACATGTCCCATAGTGGACAGGGGGAGGGGTCATCACCATAGTGGACAGGGGGAGGGGTCATCACCATAGTGGACAGGGGGAGGGGTCATCACCATAGTGGACAGGGGGAGGGGTCATCACCATAGTGGACAGGGGGAGGGGTCATCACCATAGTGGACAGGGGGAGGGGTCATCACCATAGTGGACAGGGGGAGGGGTCATCACCATAGTGGACAGGGGGAGGGGTCATCACCATAGTGGACAGGGGGAGGGGTCATCACCATAGTGGACAGGGGGAGGGGTCATCACCATAGTGGACAGGGGGAGGGGTCATCACCATAGTGGACATGTCTCTGTAAGAACATGAAACAGGCCTGTCTCAATTCGCTCCCTACCCCTAACCCCCTCCCCCCATGCCCCTACCCCTAACCCCCTCCCCCCCATGCCCCTACCCCTAACCCCCTCCCCCCATGCCCCTACCCCTAACCCCCTCCCCCCATGCCCCTACCCCTAACCCCCTCCCCCATGCCCCTACCCCTAACCCCCTCCCCCATGCCCCCTGTCGACAGGGTGCGAATCAGGAGCGAATTGGGACATATCCACTATGCTGATGACCCCCTGTACACTATGGGACATGTCCACTATGCTGATGACCCCCTCCCCTGTCCACTGTGGGACATGTCCACTATGCTGATGACCCCCCCTGTCCACTATGGGACATGTCCACTATGGTGTTGACTATGCTGATGACCCCCCCCCCTGTCCACTATGGGACATGTCCACTATGGTGTTGACTATGCTGATGACCCCCCCCCTGTCCACTATGGGACATGTCCAGTATGGTGATGACCCCCCATTAATAAATTGAAACACCAGAAACAGCTTTTTCCCCCTGAAATCTAGAGCCATAATCATTATGCTTAATTCCTTGTAAAAAAAAAAAATATGCACATTTTTCAGCTTGTCTCTTGATCTGTCTGTTTCCTCTTGACTGGTGAAGCTAAATATGCTTTTCTGCATCTCTGCTGAAATGTGTGTAAAAGATTGAAAGGAAAAGTGAGTCTTATATTCAGTAAATGCAGGCTTTTCTAACGTCTACCAATCTTACCAGCTGGCATCCCAGCTAAGATAGAGTAGCTAGCATGTCTAACTATCGTGATTGATAGACTGAGGGGACATGTGCCTCTGTTTCCCCCTATGGGCATGACATCTCTGTTGGTGGAAGCTTCTCCGGTTATACTTATCCAAACCCTTTCAGATCTGCAAACATTGAGGACTTAGGACCAACGGGGGTAGGGTTAATGAGTGACTGAGGCTGACTGAGTCCCCTTTCCCACATAATCCACATACAGGGGTTAGGGGTTGGAGATAGGGGGACATGGGGAAAGAGGGGTAAACAGATTGCCTAACTTTTAAATCTGCCTGTCATCATGACTCAGTAAGCCTAACTTTTAAATCTGCCTGTCATCATGACTCAGCAAGCCTACCTTTTAAACCTGCCTGTTATCATGACTCAGTAATCCTACCTTTTTAAACCTGCCTGTCATCATGACTCAGTAAGCCTACCTTTTTAAACCTGCCTGTCATCATGACTCAGTAAGCCTACCTTTTTAAACCTGCCTGTCATCATGACTCAGTAAGCCTACCTTTTTAAACCTGCCTGTCACAATGACTCAGTAAGCCTACTCCTGTGGCATCCTGGTTTCAGATCTATTTTGGGGTACACACAGAGCTACTGTATCACTCACATTGTTCCAAGAAAGTCCAAAATGGATGCAGACAGTATACTCAGACAGTATACTCAGGAGATCAGTATTTCAGTAAGACCAAATAAAGAGCCTGTTTAGGATACAGTGCCTTCAGAAAGTATTCACACTAGTTGACTCTTTTCCACATTTTGTTGTGTTACAGCCTGAATTTAAAATCGATTACATTTAGATTTTTTTTTGTGTCATTGTCCTACACACAACACCCCATTATTTCAAAGTGGAATTATGTGTATTTAAAAAAAAAGAAATACAAATTTATTAAAAATGAAAAGCTGAAATGTCTTGAGTCAGTAAGTATTCAACCTCTTTGTTATGGCAAGCCGAAATAAGTTCAGGAGTAAAAATGTGTATTAACGAATCACATAATAAGTTGCATGGAGTCACTCTGTCCAATAATAGTGTTTAACATGATTTTTTAAATAACTACATCATCTCTGTACCCCACACATACAAGTATCTCTGTTAGGTCCCTCTGTCGAGCAGTGAATTTCAAACACAGGTTCAACCACAAAGACAAGGGAGTCTAGGTCCAAGAGGCTTCCAAACAGCTTCTACCCCCAAGCCATAAGAATCCTTAACAGCTAATCAAATGACTACCCAGACTATTCGCATTGCCCCACCCCCCTATTATCTATGCATAGTCACTTCAATAACTCTATCTACATGTACATATTACCTCGACACCGGTGCCCCCGCACATTGACTCTGTACCGGTACCCCCTGTATATAGCCTCCACATTGACTCTGTACCGGTACACCCTGTATATAGCCTCCACATTGACTCTGTACCGGTACCCCCTGTATATAGCCTCCACATTGACTCTGTACCGGTACCCCCTGTATATAGCCTCCACATTGACTCTGTACCCCTGTATATAGCCTCGCTATTGTTATTTACGGCTGCTCATTAATTATTTGTCACTCTTAATCTCCTACTTTTTCATGTGACAAATAAAATTTGATTGGATTTTCCATTGACTCGCAAGGAAGGGCACCTGTTGGTAGATGGTTAAAAATAAAAATCAGACATTGAATATCCCTTTGAGCATGGTGAAGTTATTAATTACACTTTGGATGGTGTATCAACACCCCCAGTCACTAAAAATGCACAGACGTCCTTCATAACTCAGTTGCCGGAGAGGAAGGAAACCACTCAGGGATCCCAGCATGATGCCAATGGTGATTTGTCTCTACCTTCTTGCCCTTTGTGCTTTTGTCTTTGCCCAATAATGTTTGTACCATATTTTATGCTGCTACCATGTTGTGTTGCTACCATACTGTTGCCTTGCTATGTTGTTGTCTTAGGTCTCTCTTTATGTAGTGTTGTGTTGTCTCTGTTGTCGTGACGTGTGTTTTATCCAATATTTATTTTTTATTTGTAATCCCAGCCCTCGTCCCCGCAGGAGGCCTTTAGCCTTTTGGTAGGCCTTCATTGTAGATAAGAATTTGTTCTTAACTGACTTGCCTAGCTAAATAAAGGTTTAAAAAACATTTACAATTGAATGTCTGTGACAGGGGAACAGTCACTCCAAAATACTAACCTAAATTGACAGTGTGAAAAGAAGGAAACCTGTACAGAATAAAAATATCCTAAAACATGCATCCTGTTTGCAACAAGGCACTAAAGTAATACTGCTAAAAAATGTGGCAAAGCAATTCACTTTTTGTCCTGAATTGTGTTGTGTTTGGGGCAAATCCAATACAACACATTATCGAGTACCACTCTCTATATTTTCAAGCATAGTGGTGGCTGCATCATGTTATGGGTATGGCTATAATCGTTAAGGACTGGGGAGTTTTTCAGGATAAAAAGAAACAGAATCTCATTCAGTCTGCTTCAGACACCTGGAGATGAATTAATCTTTCAGCAGGACAATAACCTAACACCCAAGGTCAAATCTACACTGGAGTAGCTTACCAAAGAAGCAAATTACAAAATTACAGTTTTGACTTAATAAATCTACTTGAAGATCTATGGCAAGACCTGAAAATGGTTGTCTAGCAATAATCAACAACCAATTTGACAGAGCGTGAAGAATTCTGAAAACAATAATGGGCAAATGAGGATCAATCCAGGTGTGAAAATCTCTTAGATTTACCCAGAATGACTCACAAATGTAATCGCTGCCAAAGGTGCTTCTACAAAGTATTGAGTCAGGGGTGTGAAAACTTATGTAAATTAGATATTTCAGCATTTAATTTCCAATAAATTAGCAAAAACTTTTTTTTAAAACAAACATGTTTTCTCTTTGTCATTGTGGGGTATTGTGTGTAGATCGGTGATTTAAAAAAACATATATTTAATTCATTTTGAATTCAGGCTGTAACACAACAAAATGTGGAATAAGTCAAGTAGTATGAATATACTGTGTCTGTATATTTTGTGTTAAACAAAAAAGTTAAAAATAATAATAATAATTAAGTTAACCATATGCTTTTGGCATTCCTGTCCCCATAGCAACAGCATCCCTCCGACCACCATCCTGCATAACTTTCAGGAGAGGAGAGCGGCGGCAGCACCCGGGACAGTGTTTTGTAGACACTGCCTTCTGGGAAAGGGTCACCCCTGGCAACCAGCTACTGGATGATACAAATAAAAGAGTTGAGCTCAAACCAAGGGTCCTCCTCACATTCATCTACACTGAGTAGAAAAGAGTTGGGCTGAAACCAAGGGTCCTCCTCACGTTCATCTACACTGACTAGAAAATAGTTGAACTGAGGGTCCTCCTCACATTCATCTACACTGACTAGAAAATAGTTGAACTGAGGGTCCTCCTCACATTCATCTACACTGACTAGAAAAGAGCTGAGCTGAAACCATGGGCCCTCCTCACATTCATCTACACTAACTAGAAAAGAGTTGTAAAATCAACTTGTTGGACCCGGTCAGGTCTTCCAGATCATTGAGTACGGTTACAAGCAAACAATTATACGATTGTAGATTGATGAGGGGGACACACACAATTTAATACATTTTAGAATAAGGCTGTAACGTTACAAAATGTGCAAAAAAAAAAGAAGGGGGTCTGAATACTTTCCGAATGCACTGTGTATAGCAGTGCCAGTAGTTTGTGTCGGTCTGCAAGAGAGACTCCAACAAGAAGGTCTTCATTACATCATTATTCGTGATTATTATTATTATTATTCATGTATTCGTAATCTTAATTTACAATTATTATTATTATGGGGTGTGAAATTTGAACCATTACAACAATCTCAGACAAGGAGAGATATTTAACTACTAGGAGCTAGGCATATTTAACTACTAGGAGCTATAGGCACAGGAGATATTTAACTACTAGGAGCTATAGGCACAGAGAGATATTTAACTACTAGGAGCTATAGGCACAGAGAGATATTTAACTACTAGGAGCTATAGGCACAGAGAGATATTTAACTACTAGGAGCTATAGGCACAGAGAGATATTTAACTACTAGGAGCTAGGCACAGAGAGATATTTAACTACTAGGGCACAGAGAGATATTTAACTACTAGGAGCTATAGGCACAGAGATATTTAACTACTAGGAGCTATAGGCACAGAGAGATATTTAACTACTAGGAGCTATAGGCACAGAGAGATATTTAACTACTAGGAGCTATAGGCACAGAGAGATATTTAACTACTAGGAGCTATAGGCACAGAGAGATATTTAACTACTAGGAGCTATAGGCACAGAGAGATATTTAACTACTAGGAGCTATAGGCACAGAGAGATATTTAACTACTAGGAGCTATAGGCACAGAGAGATATTTAACTACTAGGAGCTATAGGCACAGAGAGATATTTAACTACTAGGAGCTATAGGCACAGAGAGATATTTAACTACTAGGAGCTATAGGCACAGAGAGATATTTAACCAGTCAGTAAAATAGATGCTAGTTCCTTTGATTATCAGAACATTGTTGTTAAGGACACTCTAATGAACAAGTGTTGGATCACGTCCAACTACGTCAACGATTTTAGTTGGCTGATATGGAATTTTTTACGCTGAATATAATCACGGCCAGCTGTGCAGGTTAGCACAAAGCTCAATCTGATGGGAACAGATAACATATAGCCACAGGTAGAACAATGAGATGTTCCACCAGATGTGTAAACTGAAGAATCCGATTGGCATTTCCACTCACCACCAAATATGGTGATGACAGGAAGCTCAGTGGACGGCAGTGGGGAAAAGATGGAGCGAGATGGATTTTACCCAACATTCTGCCAAATGTTCTCATTGATGAAACATTTGATCTCGATACAGTTTTCTGTTCCCAAAACTAGAATCTGTTATGAACAGAATGGACTACGTTTTGTTGACTTTAAATTGAGTTTTCGCACAGGCGCATTTCACAAAGTAGGCGTTCCCTAATGGAAATACGCATATACATGCTACAGTAGAACGCTAGCTCGTGCTTGGCTCTGCCCATCTCTTTGCTTGTTCTGGCCACTGTGGACTCTCTTAGGTTAGTTATAAACATCTTTGATATAGAGTTTGATCACGTGCAACTACGTCAACAATTTTTGCATATGCATTTTGAGACAGAAAAAGTTCAAACTTAAGTATGGCTCGCTCGGCTGGTGCTAGCGCCTACACAGATTCGCTAGGCTGGTGCTAGCGCCTACACAGATTCGCTAGGCTGGTGCTAGCGCCTACACAGATTCGCTAGGCTGGTGCTAGCGCCTACACAGATTCGCTAGGCTGGTGCTAGCGCCTACACAGATTCGCTAGGCTGGTGCTAGCGCCTACACAGATTCGCTCGGCTGGTGCTAGCGCCTACACAGATTCGCTAGGCTGGTGCTAGCGCCTACACAGATTCGTGCTAGGCTGGTGCTAGCGCCTACACAGACAGATTCGCTAGGCTGGTGCTAGCGCCTACACAGATTCGCTAGGCTGGTGCTAGCGCCTACACAGATTCACTAGGCTGGTGCTATCACCTGCACAGATTCACTAGGCTGGTGCTATCACCTGCACAGATTCACTAGGCTGGTGCTAGCGCCTGCACAGATTCACTGGTGCTAGGCTGGTGCTAGCGCCTACACAGATTCACTTCAGGCTGGTGCTATCGCCTGCACAGATTCGCTCGGCTGGTGCTAGCGCCTACACAGATTCACTAGGCTGGTGCTAGCGCCTGCACAGATTCGCTCGGCTGGTGCTATCACATAAACAGATTCACTCGATTCACTCGATTCAGATTCAACTACGTCAACAATTTTTATTGGCTGATAAGCATTTTTAGACAGAAAAAGTTCAAACTTAAGCATGGCTCGCTCGGCTGGTGCTATCACCTACACAGATTTTCTCGGCTGGTGCTATCACCTACACAGATCTAATACACCACTGGAACACTGAATAAATAAACAAATTAGGCACATTTGGGCAGTCTTGATGCAACATTTTGAACAGAAATACAATGGTTCATTGGATCAGTCTAAAACTTGGCACATACAATGCCTCCATCTAGTGGCCAAAACCTAAATTGCAGCTGAGATGGAATAATACAGTATGGCCTTTCTCTTGCATTTCAAAGATGAGATGGAAGAGAAAAAATACAAAATAACGTTTGATTTTGGGGGGACAAAACGTGCAACCCTTGGAGTCCTGAAGACCAGCTAATTATTAGAATCGGGTGCATTAGATCAACCTACAGGATTATAGCTCTCCCGAACAGGGTTTCTGCTACATATCTATCTGATACGAATGACTCTGTTAGCTGGGGATGCATCCCATGATCCAGGCCAGGGTGTAGGCTCGGCCCTAACTTATGTGCTCTCGGACACCGAAGGACGAGTCAGCTCTTCCCCCTCTGAGGGGCCAACATGTATCTCTGTTACAGAATCCAGAGGACTGACTACTGAATGACTGATAGAATAATGATATATTAACCATGTCTGGTATCTATCAGAGACTTGCTCACTCTAGTGCTATCTATCAGTATATGGATTTATGATCTCTGTGGTAACTTGTGTCTGTACAGGGGAACTCTGAATTCCTCTCAATGAGGGTCTATTGTCTTCTCAGGAATTCTGTCTAATTTACATTGGTCTCAAATCCCACACAAGCTCTTAGATGGTGTGACAAGGTACAAAACATGGATTTAACATCTTTCTAGGTTTTCCCGAGAATGAAGACAGTATCGCCAAGCGCAGGTTAGTTGAAAAATCTATGGCAGAGTTTTGTATAAGCTAACCTGTAACGCACAGTAATGGAAACATAGAGAACACATTCTTTAGGGGCTCTGATGTAGTCTGTGTATGTCTCTCTCTAGAGTGCATTGCCATATCTTGCATCTGTCCTCTGCCCAGCCCTGGGCTCTGATGTAGTCTGTGTATGTCTCTCTCTAGAGTGCATTGCCATATCGTGCATTTGTCCTCTGCCCAGCCCTGGGCTCTGATGGATCAAGGGAGACACTCAAGTTTTTTAATGTCTTGACACATTGATTAAAATAGTCATGGCCTCTAAACCTTCAAGCTGCATACTGGATACTGGACTCTATTCCAACTAAACTACTGAAAGAGCTGCTTCCTGTGCTTGGCCCTCCTATGTTGAACATAATAAACGGCTCTCTATCCACCGGATGTGTACCAAACTCACTAAAAGTGGCAGTAATAAAGCCTCTCTTGAAAAAGCCAATCCTTGATCAGAAAATATAAAAAACTATCAGCCAATATCAAACCTTCCATTCCTCTCAACATTTTTAGAAAAGCTGTTGCGCAGCAACTCACTGCCTCCCTGAAGACAAACAATGTATATGAAACGCTTCAGTCTGGTTTTAGACCCCATCATAGCACTGAGACTGCACTCGTGAAAGTGGTAAATCGTACTGTGGTAAATCCTCGTACTCCTAGACCTTAGTGCTGCCTTTGATATCATCGATCACCACATTCTTTTGGAGAATTTGGAAACCCAAATTGGTCTACACGGACAAGTTCTGGCCTGGTTTAGATCTTATCTGTCGGAAAGATATCAGTTCGTCTCTGTGAATGGCTTGTCCTCTGACAAATCAACTGTACATTTCGGTGTTCCTCAAGGTTCCGTTTTAGGACCACTATTGTTATCACTATATATTTTACCTCTTGGTGATGTCATTCGGAAACATAATGTTAGCTTTCACTGCTTTGCGGACAATACACAGCTGTACATTTCGATGAAACATGGTGAAGCCCCAAAAATGCCCTCCCAGGGAGCCTGTGTTTCAGACAAAGGGAAGTGGATGGTGGCACATTTTTTACTTTTAAATTCAGACAAAACAGAGATGCTAGTTTAATGTCACAAGAAACAAAGAGATCTTCTGTTGGATCTGACAATTAATCGTGATGGTTGTACAGTCATCTCAAATACAACAGAAGGATCTCGGCGTTACTCTGGACCCTGATCTCTCTTTTTGTGCTTCTACACCTGCATTGCTTGCTGTTTGGGGTTTGAGGCTGGGTTTCTGTACAGCACTCTGAGATATCAGCTGATGTACGAAGGGCTATATAAATACATTTGATTAGATTTTTTTCCATCTACGTAACATAAATAAAACTGTGAAGGACCTCGGCGTTACTCTGGACCCTGATCTCTCTTTTCGAACATATCAAGACAGTTTCAAGGACAGCTTTTTTCCATCTACGTAACATTGCAAAAATCAGAAACTTTCTGTCCAAAAATGATGCAGAAAAATGAATCCATGCTTTTGTCACTTCTAGGTTAGACTACTGCAATGTTCTACTCTCCGGCTACCCGGATAAAACACTAAATAAACTTCACTTAGTGCTAAACCCGGCTGCTAGAATCTTGACTAGAACCCAAAAAATGTGATCATATTACTCCAGTGCTAGCCTCTCTACACTGGCTTCCTGTTAAAGCTAGGGCTGATTTCAAGGTTTTACTGCTAACCTACAAAGCATTACATGGGCTTGCTCTTACCTATCTTTCCAATTTTTTCCTGCCATAAATACCTACATGTACGCTACGGTCACAAGACAGGCCTCCTTATTGTCCCTAGAATTTCTAAGCAAACAGCTGGAGGCAGGGCTTTCTCCTATAGAGCTCCATTTTTATGGAATGGTCTGCCTATCCATTTGAGAGATGTAGACTCAGTCTCAACCTTTAAGTCTCATTGAAGACTCATCTCTTCAGTAGGTCCAATGATTGAGTGTAGTCTGGCCCAGGGGTGTGAAGGTGAACGGAAAGGCTCTGGAGCAACGAACCGCCCTTGCTGTCTCTGCCTGGACGATTCCCCTCTTTCCACTGGGATTCTCTGTGTCTAACCCTTTTACAGGGGCTGAGTCACTGGCTTACTGGGGCTCTCTCATGCCGTCCCTGGAAGGGTGCGTCACTTGAGAGGATTGAGTCACTGACATGATCTTCCTGTCCGGGTTGGTACCCCCTCCTCGGGTTTGTGCTGTGGGGAGATCTTCGTGGGCTGTACTCAGCCTTGTCTGAGGGTAGTAAGATGGTGGTCTGTTGATATCCCTCTAGTGGTGTGGGGGCTGTGCTTTGGCAAAGTGGGTGGGGTTATATCCTGCCTGTTTAGCCCTGTCTGGCGGTATCATCGGACGGGGCCACAGTATCTCCCGATCACTCCTGTCTCAGCCTCCAGTATTTATGCTGCAATAGTTTATGTGTCGGGGGCTAGGGTCAGTCTGTTATATCTGGAGTATTTCTCCCTTCTTATCTGGTGTCCTGTGTGAATTTAAGTATGCTCTCTCTAACTCTCTCTCTCTTTCCTTCTTTCTCTCTTCTCTCGGAGGACCTGAGCCCTAGGACCATGCCTCAGGACTACCTGGCCTGATGACTCCTTGTTGTCCCCAGTCCACCTGGCCGTGCTGCTGCTCCAGTGTCAACTGCTCTGCCTGCGGCTATCGAACCCTGACCTGTTCACCGGACGTGCTAGCTTGTCCTGGACCTGCTGTTTTCAACTCTCTCTCTCTACCGCACTTGCTGAATCTAACTCTGAATGAACGGCTATGAAAAGCCAACTGACATTTACTCCTGAGGTGCTGACCTAACCAGGTACACCTCTCATCAGAGGGATATCTAACCAGGTACACCTCTCATCAGAGGGATATCTAACCAGGTACACCTCTCATAAGAGGGATATCTAACCAGGTACACCTCTCATCAGAGGGATATCTAACCAGGTACACCTCTCATCAGAGGGATATCTAACCAGGTACACCTCTCATCAGAGGGATATCTAACCAGGTACACCTCTCATCAGAGGGATATCTATCCAGGTACACCTCTCATCAGAGGGATATCTAAGGAGGTTCACCTCTCATCAGAGGGATATCTAACCAGGTAAACCTCTCATTGGAGGGATATCTAACCAGGTTCACCTCCCATCAGAGAGAGTTCATCCCCTAATCAGAGCACAGATCCACACACAATACTAACATAGACCAGTGGTTTTCAAACCTCTCCTCTGGGACTCCCAGAAGTTTCATAATTTCATTGTAGCCCTGACCCAGCTCACCTGATTCCTCTTATCGAGGGCGTGATTATTAGTTCTATCACGTGTTCTAGCTCCGGAATATGTCAAATCCATGGAATGGCTGGGGGTCCTTGAAGAGAGGTTTGAAAACCCCTGATATATACCACAATCATCTCTGCTACATCACTAGGTAACACGGGGGGCATCACAAGGTAACACGGGGGGCATCACAAGGTAACACGGGGGCATCACAAGGTAACATAGGGGGCATCACAAGGTAACATAGGGGGCATCACAATGTAACACGGGGGCATCACAAGGTAACATAGGGGGCATCACAAGGTAACACGGGGGCATCACAAGGTAACATGGGGGCATCACAAGGTAACATAGGGGGCATCACAAGGTAACACGGGGCATCACAAGGTAACACAGGGGGCATCACAAGGTAACATAGGGGGCATCACAAGGTAACATGGGGGCATCACAAGGTAACACGGGGGCATCACAAGGTAACATGGGGGCATCACAAGGTAACACAAGGCATCACAAGGTAACACGGGGGCCATCACAAGGTAACACGTGGGGCATCACAAGGTAACACAAGGCATCACAAGGTAACACGGGGGCATCACAAGGTAACACAAGGCATCACAAGGTAACATAGGGGGCATCACAAGGTAACACAAGGCATCACAAGGTAACATAGGGGGCATCACAAGGTAACACGTGGGGCATCACAAGGTAACACAAGGCATCACAAGGTAACACGGGGGGCATCACAAGGTAACACAAGGCATCACAAGGTAACATAGGGGGCATCACAAGGCAACACAAGGCATCACAAGGTAACATAGGGGGCATCACAAGGTAACACGGGGGCATAACAAGGTAACACAAGGCATCACAAGGTAACATAAGGGGCATCACAAGGTAACATAGGGGGCATCACAAGGTAACATAGGGGTCATCACAAGGTAACATGGGGGCATCACAAGGTAACACAAGGCATCACAAGGTAACATAGGGGGCATCACAAGGTAACATAAGGGGCATCACAAGGTAACATAGGGGCATCACAAGGTAACACAAGGCATCACAAGGTAACATAGGGGGCATCACAAGGTAACATAGGGGGCATCACAAGGTAACATGGGGGCATCACAAGGTAACACGGGGGCATCACAAGGTAACACAGGGGGCATCACAAGGTAACAGGGGGCATCACAAGGTAACACAGGGGGCATCACAAGGTAACATAGGGGCATAACAAGGTAACATAGGGGGCATCACAAGGTAACACAAGGCATCACAAGGTAACATAGGGGGCATCACAAGGTAACACAAGGCATCACAAGGTAACAAGGTGGGCATCACAAGGTAACACAGGGGGCATCACAATGTAACATAGCGGGCATAACAAGGTAACACGGGGGCATCACAAGGTAACACGGGGGGGCATCACAAGGTAACATGGGGGCATCACAAGGTAACATAGGGGGCATCACAAGGTAACACAGGGCATCACAAGGTAACATAGGGGCATCACAAGGTAACACAAGGCATCACAAGGTAACATAGGGGCATCACAAGGTAACATAGGGGGCATCACAATGTAACACGGGGGCATCACAAGGTAACATAGGGGGCATCACAAGGTAACATAGGGGGCATCACAAGGTAACATGGGGGCATCATAAGGTAACATGGGGGCATCACAAGGTAACACGGGGGGCATCACAAGGTAACACAGGGGGCGTCACAAGGTAACACGGGGGGCATCACAAGGTAACACAGGGGGCATAACAAGGTAACACGGGGTATCACAAGGTATCACGGGGGCATAACAAGGTAACACAAGGCATCACAAGGTAACATAGGGGGCATCACAAGGTAACACAAGGCATCACAAGGTAACATAGGGGCATCACAAGATAACACGGGGGCATAACAAGGTAACACAAGGCATCACAAGGTAACATGGGGGCATCACAAGGTAACACGGGGCATCACAAGCTAACACAAGGCATCACAAGGTAACATAGGGGGCATCACAAGGTAACATAGGGGGCATCACAAGGTAACATGGGGGCATCACAAGGTAACACAAGGCATCACAAGGTAACATAAGGGGCATCACAAGGTAACATAGGGGATATCACAAGGTAACACAAGGCATCACAAGGTAACATAGGGGGCATCACAAGGTAACATGGGGGCATCACAAGGTAACACGGGGGCATCACAAGGTAACACAGGGGCATCACAAAGTAACATAGGGGGCATAACAAGGTAACATAGGGGGCATCACAAGGTAACACAAGGCATCACAAGGTAACACAAGGCATCACAAGGTAACATGGGGGCATCACAAGGTAACATAGGGGGCATCACAAGGTAACATAGGGGCATCACAAGGTAACACAAGGCATCACAAGGTAACATAGGGGGCATCACAAGGTAACACGGGGAGCATCACAAGGTAACATAGGGGGCATCACAAGGTAACACGGGGGCATCACAAGGTAACATAGGGGGCATCAGAAGGTAACATGGGGGCATCACAAGGTAACACAAGGCATCACAAGGTAAAATAAGGGGCATCACAAGGTAACATAGGGGGCATCACAAGGTAACACAAGGCATCACAAGGTAACATAGGGGCATCACAAGGTAACATAGGGGGCATCACAAGGTAACATGGGGGCATCACAAGGTAACATGGGGGCATAACAAGGTAACATAGGGGAATCACAAGGTAACACAAGGCATCACAAGGTAACATAGGGGGCATCACAAGGTAACACGGGGGCATAACAAGGTAACACAAGGCATCACAAGGTAACATAGGGGGCATCACAAGGTACCATAGGGGGCATCACAAGGTAACATAGGGGGCATCACAAGGTAACACGGGGGCATAACAAGGTAACACAAGGCATCACAAGGTAACACGGGGGCATCACAAGGTAACACAGGGGGCATCACAAGCTAACATAGGGGGCATCACAATGTAACACGGGGGCATCACAAGGTAACATAGGGGCATCACAAGGTAACACGGGGGCATCACAAGGTAACACGGGGGCATCACAAGGTAACACAAGGCATCACAAGGTAACACGGGGGCCATCACAAGGTAACATGGGGGCATCACAAGGTAACACGTGGGGCAACACAAGGTAACACAAGGCATCACAAGGTAACACGGGGGGCATCACAAGGTAACACAAGGCATCACAAGGTAACATAGGGGGCATCACAAGGTAACACAAGGCATCACAAGGTAACATAGGGGGCATCACAAGGTAACATGGGGGCATCACAAGGTAACACAAGGCATCACAAGGTAACATAAGGGGCATCACAAGGTAACATAGGGGCATCACAAGGTAACACAAGGCATCACAAGGTAACATAGGGGGCATCACAAGGTAACATAGGGGGCATCACAAGGTAACATGGGGGCATCACAAGGTAACACGGGGGCATCACAAGGTAACACAGGGGGCATCACAAGGTAACACCGGGGCATCACAAGGTAACACAGGGGCATAACAAGGTAACACGGGGGCATAACAAGGTAACACAAGGCATCACAAGGTAACATAGGGGCATCACAAGGTAACACGGGGGCAAAACAAGGTAACACAAGGCATCACAAGGTAACACGGGGGGCATCAAAAGGTAACACGGGGGCATCACAAGCCAACACAAGGCATCACAAGGTAACATAGGGGCATCACAAGGTAACATAGGGGGCATCACAAGGTAACATGGGGGCATCACAAGGTAACACAAGGCATCACAAGGTAACATAAGGGGCATCACAAGGTAACATAGGGGATATCACAAGGTAACACAAGGCATCACAAGGTAACATAGGGGGCATCACAAGGTAACATGGGGGCATCACAAGGTAACACGGGGGGCATCACAAGGTAACACAGGGGGCATCACAAGGTAACATAGGGGGCATAACAAGGTAACATAGGGGGCATAACAAGGTAACATAGGGGGCATCACAAGGTAACACAAGGCATCACAAGGTAACATAGGGGGCATCACAAGGTAACATGGGGGCATCACAAGGTAACACAAGGCATCACAAGGTAACATAAGGGGCATCACAAGGTAACATAGGGGATATCACAAGGTAACACAAGGCATCACAAGGTAACATAGGGGCATCACAAGGTAACATGGGGGCATCACAAGGTAACACGGGGGCATCACAAGGTAACACAGGGGGCATCACAAAGTAACATAGGGGGCATAAAAAGGTAACATAGGGGCATCACAAGGTAACACAAGGCATCACAAGGTAACACAAGGCATCACAAGGTAACATAGGGGGCATCACAAGGTAACACGGTGGGCATCACAAGGTAACACAGGGGGCATCACAAGGTAACATAGGGGGCATAACAAGGTAACACGGAGGGCATCCCAAGGTAACACGGGGGGCATCACAAGGTAACATGGGGGCATCACAAGGTAACATAGGGGGCATCACAAGGTAACATAGGGGTCATCACAAGGTAACACAAGGCATCACAAGGTAACATAGGGGGCATCACAAGGTAACACGGGGGCATCACAAGGTAACATAGGGGGCATCACAAGGTAACATAGGGGGCATCAGAAGGTAACATGGGGGCATCACAAGGTAACACAAGGCATCACAAGGTAACATAAGGGGCATCACAAGGTAACATAGGGGGCATCACAAGGTAACACAAGGCATCACAAGGTAACATAGGGGGCATCACAAGGTAACATAGGGGGCATCACAAGGTAACATGGGGGCATCACAAGGTAACATGGGGGCATAACAAGGTAACATAGGGGAATCACAAGGTAACACAAGGCATCACAAGGTAACATAGGGGCATCACAAGGTAACACGGGGGCATAACAAGGTCACACAAGGCATCACAAGGTAACATAGGGGGCATCACAAGGTACCATAGGGGGCATCACAAGGTAACATAGGGGGCATCACAAGGTAACACGGGGGGCATAACAAGGTAACACAAGGCATCACAAGGTAACACGGGGGCATCACAAGGTAACACAGGGGGCATCACAAGCTAACATAGGGGGCATCACAATGTAACATGGGGGCATCACAAGGTAACATAGGGGGCATCACAAGGTAACACGGGGGCATCACAAGGTAACACGGGGGGCTTCACAAGGTAACACAAGGCATCACAAGGTAACACGGGGGCCATCACAAGGTAACATGGGGGCATCACAAGGTAACACGTGGGGCAACACAAGGTAACACAAGGCATCACAAGGTAACACGGGGGCATCACAAGGTAACACAAGGCATCACAAGGTAACATAGGGGGCATCACAAGGTAACACAAGGCATCACAAGGTAACATAGGGGGCATCACAAGGTAACATGGGGGCATCACAAGGTAACACAAGGCATCACAAGGTAACATAAGGGGCATCACAAGGTAACATAGGGGGCATCACAAGGTAACACAAGGCATCACAAGGTAACATAGGGGGCATCACAAGGTAACATAGGGGGCATCACAAGGTAACATGGGGGCATCACAAGGTAACACGGGGGCATCACAAGGTAACACAGGGGCATCACAAGGTAACACGGGGGCATCACAAGGTAACACAGGGGGCATAACAAGGTAACACGGGGGCATAACAAGGTAACACAAGGCATCACAAGGTAACATAGGGGGCATCACAAGGTAACACGGGGGGCAAAACAAGGTAACACAAGGCATCACAAGGTAACACGGGGGCATCAAAAGGTAACACGGGGGCATCACAAGCCAACACAAGGCATCACAAGGTAACATAGGGGCATCACAAGGTAACATAGGGGGCATCACAAGGTAACATGGGGGCATCACAAGGTAACACAAGGCATCACAAGGTAACATAAGGGGCATCACAAGGTAACATAGGGATATCACAAGGTAACACAAGGCATCACAAGGTAACATAGGGGGCATCACAAGGTAACATGGGGGCATCACAAGGTAACACGGGGGCATCACAAGGTAACACAGGGGGCATCACAAGGTAACATAGGGGGCATAACAAGGTAACATAGGGGGCATCACAAGGTAACACAAGGCATCACAAGGTAACACAAGGCATCACAAGGTAACATAGGGGCATCACAAGGTAACACGGTGGGCATCACAAGGTAACACAGGGGGCATCACAAGGTAACATAGGGGCATAACAAGGTAACACGGGGGCATCACAAGGTAACACGGGGGCATCACAAGGTAACATGGGGGCATCACAAGGTAACATAGGGGGCATCACAAGGTAACATAGGGGGCATCACAAGGTAACACAAGGCATCACAAGGTAACATAGGGGGCATCACAAGGTAACACGGGGAGCATCACAAGGTAACATAGGGGGCATCACAAGGTAACATAGGGGGCATCACAAGGTAACACAAGGCATCACAAGGTAACATAGGGGGCATCACAAGGTAACACGGGGGCATCACAAGGTAACATAGGGGGCATCACAAGTTAACATGGGGGCATCACAAGGTAACACAAGGCATCACAAGGTAACATAAGGGGCATCACAAGGTAACATAGGGGGCATCACAAGGTAACACAAGGCATCACAAGGTAACATAGGGGGCATCACAAGGTAACATAGGGGGCATCAAGGTAACATGGGGGCATCACAAGGTAACCTAGGGGGCATCACAAGGTAACATAGGGGGCATCACAAGGTAACATGGGGGCATCACAAGGTAACATAGGGGGCATAACAAGGTAACATAGGGGGCATCACAAGGTAACACAAGGCATCACAAGGTAACATAGGGGACATCACAAGGTAACACGGGGGCATAACAAGGTAACACAAGGCATCACAAGGTAACATAGGGGGCATCACAAGGTAACACAAGGCATCACAAGGTAACATAGGGGGCATCACAAGGTAACACGGGGGCATAACAAGGTAACACAAGGCATCACAAGGTAACACGGGGGCATCACAAGCTAACACAAGGCATCACAAGGTAACATAGGAGGCATCACAAGGTAACATAGGGGGCATCACAAGGTAACATGGGGGCATCACAAGGTAACACAAGGCATCACAAGGTAACATAAGGGGCATCACAAGGTAACATAGGGGATATCACAAGGTAACACAAGGCATCATAAGTTAACATAGGGGGCATCACAAGGTAACATGGGGGCATCCCAAGGTAACACGGGGGCATCACAAGGTAACACGGGGGGCATCACAAGGTAACACAGGGGGCATCACAAGGTAACATAGGGGGCATAACAAGGTAACATAGGGGGCATCACAAGGTAACTCAAGGCATCACAAGGTAACATAGGGGCATAACAAGGTAACACGGGGGGCATCACAAGGTAACACGGGGGCATCACAAGGTAACATGGGGGCATCACAAGGTAACATAGGGGGCATCACAAGGTAACACAGGGGGCATCACAAGGTAACACAAGGCATCACAAGGTAACATAGGGGCATCACAATGTAACACGGGGGCATCACAAGGTAACATAGGGGGCATCACAAGGTAACATGGGGGCATCACAAGGTAACACAAGGCATCACAAGGTAACATAAGGGGCATCACAAGGTAACATAGGGGGCATGACAAGGTAACACAAGGCATCACAAGGTAACATAGGGGGCATCACAAGGTAACATAGGGGGCATCACAAGGTAACATGGGGGCATCACAAGGTAACACGGTGGGCATCACAAGGTAAGACAGGGGGCATCACAAGGTAACATAGGGGGCATAACAAGGTAACACGGGGGCATCACAAGGTAACATGGGGGCATCACAAGGTAACATAGAGGGCATCACAAGGTAACAAAGGGGGCATCACAAGGTAACACAAGGCATCACAAGGTAACATAGGGGGGCATCACAAGGTAACACGGGTGCCCATCCACCCACACTGAGGACAATGGTTATTTTCCAAATGAATACTTGAATGTAACAGTCATTTAAACATCTGATCACCCATTACCTCTCCAGGAGCAGCTGTGGTCTACCCTGAAGGCTGGTCAGATCGACATGGTCATGTCAGACCACGCCCCCTGCATACCAGATCTAAAAGAGATTGGACAGTCGGGACTTCGCTCAGGCCTGGGGAGGGATCTCCTCCTTACTGATTGGTAAGAGATCCATAAGAGATCCACTGGATACAAAAGAGATCCAATTGCCATACCAGGCCACCATGCTATTGTAATAGTTCCAAGCCTTATGTCCATTTTATTCCGTCACGAATCCCGTTTCCTGAGTCTGTTTTTTGCCTGTGTTCTGTCCTGGAGTGTTTTTTCCGGCTTCCTGGAACGCACCCTGTCTGGTTGCCGGGCAATGTAGCCAGTTGGGAGTTCTGATTACCCGCACCTGTATCCCATCAGCGATCTGCACACCTGGTCCTGATCATCATCTCTCCTCTTCATAAGCCCGGACCTGACATCCATTCCCTGCCGGATCGTTAGCCATGAACAGTATGTTGTGCCATAGCATCAGCCTCAAGTTGGATAGAATTTGTTTTGTTGTTTTTTTTACGTATTGCTTGCCTTAAACTTACCTCTGTTTGTTCTGTCTTCAGTTACTCACCCGGATCAATTACCCCATTCCCGCCTGGTCGTCGGAGGATTCCGCTTCCCCATTGGATCCACCTATTTACTCCCATCAACTCACCACCGCTGCCCGCTACGCCACCTGGATATATCTACACATTCACTTGTAAATAAATACTCACCTTCTTCCTACTCTCCTTGTCCTGGTCTGCTTCTGGGTTCGATTTTGAAAGAACGTGACAGAATCTTTATTTAACTAGGCAAGACCGTTAATAAATTCTTATTTACAATGACACCTACCCCGGCCAAACACTAACCCAGTTGCTGGGCCAATTGTGCGCCACCCTATGGGACTCCCAATCACGGCCTGTTGTGATACAGCCTGGAATGCAACCAGGGTCTGTAGTGATGCCTTTAGCATTGAGATACAGTGCCTTAGACCGCTGTGATTGAGCCTGGAAATCAAACCAGGGTCTGTAGTGATGCCTCTAGCACTGAGATGCAGTGCCTTAGACCGCTGTGATTGAGCCTGGAAATCAAACCAGGGTCTGTAGTGATGCCTCTAGCACTGAGATACAGTGCCTTAGACCGCTGTGATTGAGCCTGGAAATCAAACCAGGGTCTGTAGTGATGCCTCTAGCACTGAGATGCAGTGCCTTAGACCGCTGTGATTGAGCCTGGAAATCAAACCAGGGTCTGTAGTGATGCCTCTAGCACTGACTGTAACTTTGAAATTGTTGCGTATTGTGTTTAAATTATTCTTCAGTATATATATATATATATATATATAAAAAACAAACTGATTTATACATTAACTTCTAAAGATACCAGAGCCCTAAACTAAACTCCCTCCCTCTGATCACTGTGATGTAACTTTAATCTCCTGCTCATAAACAAAGTCCACAGGATTCAGCCCAAGTTTACAAAGACAGTCTAATTATTTACTGGTCAAAGTCTCTTCACTGTCCAACGCGATGAACTAGGATCCATTCAAAAACAATTTATATGACACTTAGGCTATATTATGTATTCAGTTTATATATATATATATATGGATGTTGCCAAAAATATGATTGGTAAATGTTGAATTAATATGGAAATGACTAGAAATAACTCCACTACATGTAACTGTTAGAAATAAACTTTATAAACTTTGGTTTGGTTGAATTATGAATTAAGCAGATGGTCTGTGAATTATGGGTCCCGCTTTAAATTACATTCAGCTTATGCTTTCCTTAACTATACATAAATATGTTACACAGCATCTATGTATGTCAAGCTTTATAAAGAGTTCATAAATGTGACATAACCCATTATGTTGAACATGATATAAACATTATATCATGACATAACCCATTATGTTGAACATGATATAAACATTATATCATGACATAACCCATTATGTTGAACATGATATAAACATATCATGACATAACCCATTATGTTGAACATGATATAAACATTATATCATGACATAACCCATTATGTTGAACATGATATAAACATTATATCATGACATCGCCCATTATGTTGAACATGATATAAACATATCATGACATAACCCATTATGTTGAACATGATATAAACATATCATGACATAACCCATTATGTTGAACATGATATAAACATTATATCATGACATCGCCCATTATGTTGAACATGATATAAACATTATATCATGACATCGCCTATTATGTTGAACATGATATAAACATTATATCATGACATCGCCCATTATGTTGAACATGATATAAACATTATATCATGACATCGCCCATTATGTTGAACATGATATAAACATTATATCATGACATCGCCCATTATGTTGAACATGATATAAACATTATATCATGACATCGCCTATTATGTTGAACATGATATAAACATTATATCATGACATCGCCTATTATGTTGAACATGATATAAACATTATATCATGACATCGCCCATTATGTTGAACATGATATAAACATATCATGACATAACCCATTATGTTGAACATGATATAAACATTATATCATGACATAACCCATTATGTTGAACATGATATAAACATTATATCATGACATCGCCCATTATGTTGAACATGATATAAACATTATATCATGACATCGCCTATTATGTTGAACATGATATAAACATTATATCATGACATCGCCCATTATGTTGAACATGATATAAACATTATATCATGACATAACCCATTATGTTGAACATGATATAAACATTATATCATGACATCGCCCATTATGTTGAACATGATATAAACATATCATGACATAACCCATTATGTTGAACATGATATAAACATTATATCATGACATCGCCTATTATGTTGAACATGATATAAACATTATATCATGACATCGCCCATTATGTTGAACATGATATAAACATTATATCATGACATCGCCTATTATGTTGAACATGATATAAACATTATATCATGACATCGCCCATTATGTTGAACATGATATAAACATTATATCATGACATCGCCCATTATGTTGAACATGATATAAACATTATATCATGACACCGTCCATTATGTTGAACATGATATAAACATTATATCATGACATCGCCCATTATGTTGAACATGATATAAACATTATATCATGACATAACCCATTGTTGAACATGATATAAACATTATATCATGACATAACCCATTATGTTGAATATGATATAAACATTATATCATGACATCGCCCATTTATAAAGGGTGACATGCTGTGCTGAATGATGTTAAAAGGCTCTAAAGTGATGTCATACGTTCTAAAGTAATTTCATACGTTCTAAAGTAATTTCATACGTTCTAAAGTGATGTCATACATTCTAAAGTGATTTCATATGCTCTGAAGTGATGTCATGTTAGCCCCGTTACACCTAATCTCGTTCCCAGACACTTCCGCCCTAATGTGCGTTCTGATGGACCAACGCATCAAACATGGCCTTCATTAGTTAGGGTTTGGTTTAAAATGAAATTTTAAGAAGATAAATTGCGGTAATGGAAAGGGTTTAGCAATAAATATGACTTTGAGACTGTGCTAATACTTTACTGAGAAAGGCCACTCCTATAGAATGTAATGGTCACTCCCTCTAAGGCCATCTCTGAATGGTTGATATCCCAGGCTTATATGTGCTGTTTGTTCAATAGCCTGGACACGACGTTAAACCAAGGAACACTGACCTTGATGAAAACCTCCAACCTGAAGAAACACTGACCTTGATGAAAACCTCCAACCTGAAGAAACACTGACCTTGACGAAAATACATTTAAATTATATTTCTTCTGGAACCAAATTACACAGAAGCAACAAAAACAAGCCATGTGCTGGGCCCAGTGAGGTCTGTGACATCACAATATAAACGAGCCACAACCGCACAGTGCTGGGCCCAGTCAGGTCTGTGACATCACAATATAAACGAGCCACAACCGCACAGTGCTGGGCCCAGTCAGGTCTGTGACATCACAATATAAACGAGCCACAACCGCACAGTGCTGGGCCCAGTCAGGTCTGTGACATCACAATATAAACGAGCCACAACCGCACAGTGCTGGGCCCAGTCAGGTCTGTGACATCACAATATAAACGAGCCACAACCGCACAGTGCTGGGCCCAGTCAGGTCTGTGACATCACAATATCAACGAACCACAACCGCACAGTGCTGGGCCCAGTCAGGTCTGTGACATCACAATATCAACGAACCACAACCGCACAGTGCTGGGCCCAGTCAGGTCTGTGACATCACAATATCAACGAGCCACAACCGCACAGTGCTGGGCCCAGTCAGGTCTGTGACATCACAATATAAACGAGCCACAACCGCACAGTGCTGGGCCCAGTCAGGTCTGTGACATCACAATATAAACGAGCCACAACCGCACAGTGCTGGGCCCAGTCAGGTCTGTGACATCACAATATAAACGAGCCACAACCGCACAGTGCTGGGCCCAGTCAGGTCTGTGACATCACAATATAAACGAGCCACAACCGCACAGTGCTGGGCCCAGTCAGGTCTTTGACACGTCCACTCCCCTGCTGAAAAGATCAGCCATGTTGGCACCGTTGTAACAGGATGTAATCAAGCCCCGGTCTCCATGGGAACAGAAGAGGACTTCCTGGTGTGGTAGTTTGAGGTAGGACGCCTCCAAATCATCTTTTGGATCTGACACACACACACACACACACACACACACACACGCAAGCTTTGCAGGTCCATCAACCCATGTAAATACCTCTCACACCTTACAGTAACCAATGTGTATCATGAGAGAACCTTCATAAATCAACAGAATGTTAATAACCTAGTTAATGACACTTGATGTCGTGTCCTGTAATACCTAGCTTGAAGTGAGACACTTTAGGTGTTTGCAAACACATCCATAACAACTTTATATCCCATGATGCTGCACTTCATTTGAAGTCAGACACCTTTGGTCATTCATAGCAGAAACATAAAGGGTCATGGAAGAACTGGGATATTTTCAGCTTCCAGGTATTATGTACAGATCCTTGTGACATCAGGTTGTGCATTATCATGCTGAAACATGAGGTGATGGCGGCGGATGAATGGCACGAGAATGGGCCTCAGGATCTCGTCACTGTATCTCTGTGCATTCAAATTGCCAACGATAAAAATGCAATTGTGTTAGTTGTCCGTAGCTTATGCCTGCCCATCCCACAACCCCACCGCCACCATGGGGCTCTCTGTTTACAACGTGTCGGCCACCTGCCCGGTACAGTTGAAACCGGGATTCATCTGTGAAGAGCACACTTTTCCAGCAAGCCAGTGGCCATCAAAGGTGAGAATTTTCCCACTGAAGTCGGTTACGTCGGCAAACTGCAGTCAGATCAAGACCCTGGTGAGGACGATGAGCTTCCCTGAGACGGTTTCTGACAGTTTGTTCAGAAATCATTCAGTTGTGCAAACCCACTGCATCAGATGTCTGGTCTCAGACGATCCCGCAGGTGAAGAAACCAGATGTGGAGGTCCTTGTGGTCTGCAGTTGTGAAATTCTCTAAACAACATTGGAGGCGGTTTATGGTAGAGAAATGAACATTCAATTATCTGGCAACAGCTCTGGTGGACATTCCTGCAGTCACCATGCCAATTGCACGCTCCCTCAAGACATCTGTGGAATTGTGTTGTGTGACAAAAACTGCACATTTTAGAGTGGTGTTTTATTGTCCCCAGCACAAGGTGCACCTGTGTAATGATCATGCTGTTCAATCATCTTCTTGATAACATGGATTATCTTGGCAAAGGAGAAATGCTCACTAACTGGTAAGTAAAAAGGACATTTCCTGGGATCTTTTATTTTAGCTCATGAAACATGGGACCAACACTTTACATGTTGTTTCTATATTTTTGTTCAGTGTATATATATATATATATATATGGTGTCATTTCATGGAGCTCTGAGTGTTGGTGACCCATTCCATACGGCAGAATCACATCACATGTTCACTTACTACACTACAGAAACAAATACCAGTGCAGGGCTCACTAAATGAATGGGCAATCACACCGTTTCTGAGACCTCAAAAGTTATCCACTGATGTGGTTTAAAGGGTTGTTGTGAACACAGAAAATAACATTTTAGTTGTTTTGTCTTCTCTGTCTTTATATATCTTCTCTGTCTTCTCTGCCTAGAAGGCCAGCATTCCGGAGTCACCTCTTTCTGTTGACGTTGAGACTGGTGTTTTGCAGGTACTATTTAATGAAGCTACCAGTTGAGGACTTGTGAGGCGTCTGTTTCTCAAACTAGACACTAATATACTTGTCCTCTTGCTCAGTTGTGCACCGGGGCCTCCCACTCTTTCTATTCTGGTTGGAGAACGTTTGCGCTGCTCTGTGAAGGGAGTAGTGCGCAGTGTTGTACGGGATCTTCAGTTTCTTGGCAATTTCTTGCATGGAATAGCCTTCATTTCTCAGATCAAGAATAGACTGACGATTTTCAGAATAAAGTGCTTTGTTTCTGGCCATTTTGAGCCTGTAATCGAACCCACAAATGCTGATGCTCAAGATACTCAACTAGTCTAAAGAAGACCAGTTTTATTGCTTCTTTAATCAGTACAAGTTTTCAGCTGTGCTAACATAATTGCAAAAGGGTTTTCTAATGATCAACTAGCCTTTTAAAATTATAAACTTGGATTAGCTAACACAACGTGCCATTGGAACACAGGAGTGATGGTTGCTGATAATGGGCTTCTGTATGTCTATGTAGATATTCCATTAAGTTAAAAATCAGCCGTTTCCAGCTACAATAGTAATTTACAACATTAACAATATCTACAATGTATTTCGGATCAATTTGATGTTATTTTAAAAATGGACAAAATAAAATGTGCTTTTCATTCAAAAACAAATAACATTTCTCAGTGACCCCAAACTTTTGAACGATAGTGAAAGTAATGTACTTTCAGAAGTGACTGTAATTGAAATGATATTGACCCCAACCCTGAAGGAAATCTAGACTGTGACGCCTTGGAAAACAGAGCATGATACCGACTGAACTATCCTCGACAAAATTATTACAAAAAATATTTTATTGGCACATACAACGGATAGGTACAGTGAAATGTGTTGTTTTACAGGGTCAGACATAGTAGTATGATAGGTGTTGTTTTACAGGGTCAGTCATAGTAGTATGATAGGTGTTGTTTTACAGGGTCAGTCATAGTAGTATGATAGGTGTTGTTTTACAGGGTCAGTCATAGTAGTATGATAGGTGTTGTTTTACAGGGTCAGTCATAGTAGTATGATAGGTGTTGTTCTACAGGGTCAGTCATAGTAGTATGATAGGTGTTGTTTTACAGGGTCAGCCATAGTAGTACAGCGCCCCTGGAGCAAAGTGCCCTGTTCAAGGTGACATCGACCGATTTTTCACTTTTTCGGCTCAGGTATTCGAACCAGCGACTTTCGGTTCATGGCCCAGCACTCTAAATGTATGGGCCGTGGGGTACGGGGGGAGGGTACAGATGCTTCACTGGTGTTGCAACGTGCAAGGTGTTGAAATAAACAGAAGACAACTGAGAGT
This sequence comes from Oncorhynchus tshawytscha, assembly GCF_018296145.1. Taxonomy (NCBI): domain Eukaryota; kingdom Metazoa; phylum Chordata; class Actinopteri; order Salmoniformes; family Salmonidae; genus Oncorhynchus; species Oncorhynchus tshawytscha. Next base: position 5,089,911 of record NC_056434.1, read on the forward strand.
CTTTACATCGTTGAATTGACTCGATTCCAAGGGATAACGGTTTAGGAACTAGAAAATAGTGGGGGAGGGGGCGGTTTGGTCTCCTGTGTCTGTTCATTGCCTCTCTGTATCACTGAGTAACCACTGACCAAACAGACACGTTGGAGTGATCAAGGAAACCATATCAGCTCACCACAAAGCAAAACACCATAAAAACAGGTATATATATATATAAAAAAAATATATATAATATATATATATATATATATATATACACGTTTTATTAGACATTATCAAGGTCATAATTTTTTTTACCATTAGGTTTATTTGATTGGAATGAAAAAGTGAGTGTGTGCTGAATTCTTCCTAGAAGTGTTGTGATATAATTCTATGACCTACTGAAGCAACGGTGGTTAATGGTTAACCTTTGTAAATGTGGCTGTTGAACAATGGTGTGAATACATTACCGGGAACAAACATGTGACCTGAACAACAAAAAGAAGTGTGTAAGACGGAAGGTTTTGTACATTCTGATCAAATTCAAAAACACTTTTCAGGAGTAAACAACCAAAGGTTTGCTTGAACGAAATCCTCACAGTCAAAACAGTAATGCAAACCAAACATAGAAGTGGGAGGGGATCAAATGCCTCTTTTGTCAGGTGAGAGGTGTGTGTCTGTCAGGTTGCTTACAGAGTCAAGAGTCCAGACCGTGCAATTTTATCATATCCACACTGCCAACAAACCCAGCTAGAGCCATGTCGTCCATCACCGTCCCGCCACCTAAATGTCTCCAGAAAACCTTCGTGGCTCCGCGGAGACACATGTTTGGGCCAGGACCGTCCAATGTTCCTCCCCGCATTTTAGCGGCAGGGGCCGAGCCCATCATCGGTCACATGCATCCAGAAATGCTCGAGGTATGTCTACAAAGTTTGGTGATGAGCAATCAATCTCAACGAAAGGTAACCGTGCAAAAAAAATAAAAAAATAATGCAGGATTTACGCCTAAATGGTTGAATTGGATATTTTAGATAAGGTTTATAATATTATATTATACCTAATCCATATTGTCTGTTTAGCTGCTTATCTCCCCAAGCAAAATCATTTTATGAACATTTGAAGATTAGCCATTGTACAATACTGTATGTCAACCAGCCTTTTGGGGGGGGGTCCTAAGCTAGATTTGCCCCCCCCACCTCCCACCTTGAGGGCAAAAAACATTTGGGGGCAGAATTTTTATTTTATGGCACTAGCTAGGTTTCCATCCAATTGGGGACAGATTATCATTGGAAGATTCTAAAATCTGCATAGAAACAATAAGCAAATGTTTTCCCATCAGCGATGTGCCCATCTAATTGACTTGCGGAGGATAAAAGGATGTCTGTAGTGATGTAGTGCACATAACAATACATTTTGCAGTTAAAATCGATTTAAAAAAAACAAACAATTTAAAATGTGTTTCCATCACATTTTCAACTCCACTGATGGTTTTGTCACAAAAAACAAAACAAAATGGTAGTAAATAGCGATTGTGCCCACTCTGGTCTTGGCAGGCACTCTCCAGCCAACAGCTGGCAGATACACAGTGGGTAGGTTACCTACATGATGAGATTATTATGGGATGTTAGTTTTATTTGTCAAACGGCAGCCAAAGGATCGATCGTCAAGTCACCAGAATAAGACCCTCTATACTTATTGGAAAGGAGCATCAAGCTCATCACTGGGCTCCTTCACCACCCTGGGAAGTTCATCATAAATTATCATCTGTAGCCTGATAAACTGCATGCTTTTCCCGAGTCGTAGTGGGAAGACCACACAATATCATTGCGTGACCCATTGGTCATGATATCAATATATCTTTTCTCGGCATAATTAATTTTACTGACGCAAAAAAAAAAAGATCCCCACCTTGTCCAGTGTATTTAATTTTGTAACATTTGGAAAGTTTACCAACAAATTTGCTGATTCCATCAGGCCTGTCATTGCAGGGTAGCCTAGTGGTTAGAGTGTAGGGTCGGCAGGTAGCCTAGTTGTTAGAGTGTAGAGGCGGCAGGGTAGCCTAGTGGTTAGAGTGTAGAGGCGGCAGGGTAGCCTAGTGGTTAGAGTGTAGAGGCGGCAGGGTAGCCTAGTGGTTAGAGGCAGGTAGCCTAGTGGTTAGAGTGTAGAGGCGGCAGGGTAGCCTAGTGGTTAGAGTGTAGAGGCGGCAGGGTAGCCTAGTGGTTAGAGGCAGGTAGCCTAGTGGTTAGAGTGTAGAGGCGGCAGGGTAGCCTAGTGGTTAGAGTGTAGAGGCGGCAGGGTAGCCTAGTGGTTAGAGTGTAGAGGCGGCAGGGTAGTCTAGTGGTTAGAGTGTTGGGCCATTAACCGAAAGGTTGCTGGATCTAATCCCTGAGCTGACAAGGTAAAAATCTGTCGTTCTTCCCTTGAACAAGGCAGTTAACCCACTGTTCTCCGGCATGGCGTCATTGTGAATAAGAATGTGTTCTGAACTGATTTGCCTAGTTAAATAAAGGTACAATTAAAATAATTGGATGGAATCCTGGTTAGTGTAAAGTACATTTACTGCAATTCCTCACATTCTTGTCATGCCTTATGTCACGTTCATATGATATCGGTGTGAGAATGACTACCAAAACCAAATGGGGGTTCCCTGGAGGTCCCCTTGAGCACGTGCGTGGTCGGCATGGCGACGATTAGGCCTACGAACTCTAGACAGCTAGCTTCCTTCGCGATCAAAAAACATGTTAGCTGACATGGACTAATTGAGCTACTGACATAAGTGGAAAACGTCTGATGATACATATGTATCCTGTCTATCAACAGTAAGTTGAGAGAGTTAAAAATATGTAAATAACTAAATTTGGGTCGGCCGGCGGGGCCCGAAACACAGCATGTAGGCGGCTCTGCGTTCAACTGATGTAAAAGTGATGTGTGTTTTAAATCTGTTTTCACTACCCATCAAATCTATTACAGTGTTGAGAGAAACGTAACAAATCATTAAATCAGATATAGAATCGGATTAAGTTTAACGTCCCGAGGGGAAAAAAATTGTCTTAAGACACACAGTACTGCAGTGTAACACAAGTAGACACTATACACTACACACTAGACATAACACACACAGTACACGTCCTAATACTCAAGTGTCTACCAGACAGACTCTTGATCCCATAATCATCTCTTTTACTGTGTTTGTTGGTATTCTAGATCATGAGTGACATCAAGAGTGGGATCCAATATGCCTTCCAGACTCAGAACAACATGACAATAGCAGTGAGTGGCACAGGACACACGGCCATGGAGTGTGCCATCTTCAACGCCGTGGAGCCAGGGGAAGGGGTTCTCACCGCGGTCAATGGGATCTGGGGAGAACGGGCAGCAGAGATGGCAGAGAGGATAGGTACTTGGTTGTTATGGGATACGTTCCATATGGCCCCCTGTTCCCTTTTTTTGACAAGAGCCCTATGGGTCGTTGTCAACAGCTGTGCATTATGGGTCCTGGTCAACAGCTGTGCCCTATGGGTCGTTGTCAACAGCAGTGCATTATGGGTCTTTGTCAACAGCAGTGCCCTATGGGTCGTTGTCAACAGCTGTGCATTATGGGTCCTGGTCAACAGCTGTGCACTATGGGTCCTGGTCAACCGCAGTGCACTATGGGTCCTGGTCAACAGCAGTGCCCTATGGGTCGTTGTCAACAGCAGTGCATTATGGGTCGTTGTCAACAGCAGTGCCCTATGGGTCGTTGTCAACAGCTGTGCATTATGGGTCCTGGTCAACAGCAGTGCACTATGGGTCCTGGTCAACAGTAGTGCACTATATAGTGGATAGGGTGTCATTGGGTAAACATGACCTTTGCCTGTTAAAGTTTTGCTTCTGTCCCTCTCCTTGCCCCAACCTGGGCTCGAACCAGGGACCATCTGAACACATCAACAACTGCCTTCCCACAAAGCATTGTTACCTATCGCTCCACAACAGCCACAGCCTTAGCAGAGCATGGGTAACAACTAGTTCAAGGTCTCAGAGCGAATGAAGTCACCAACTGAAACGCTACTAGCGTGCACCGCTAACTAGCTAGCAGTTTCACCCTATTTACAAGCCTGTGAGCACACCTGGTATTAAAGACCTTGTTTCAAATACCGTAGCTTTGCCCACTGAGGAAGTTCCCTTTGAATTCATACATTTGTGATTAACATAATACATTTCCCATCAACCCAACAGGTGCCAGAGTTAATTCCATTGTGACAACTGCAGGGGGGTATTTCACCAGTGAAGAGATTGATCGGGTAATGACACACATCTCATCTGCTCATACCCAAACCTTCATCTATAGGTATAGATACTCCTACCCTAACCTTCGTCTACAAGTATAGATACTCCTACCCTAACCTTCATCTACAGGTAACTCCTACCTAAACCTTCATCTACAGGTAACTCCTACCCTAACCTTCATCTATAGGTATAGATACTCCTGCCCTAACCTTCATCTATAGGTATAGATACTCCTGCCCTAACCTTCATCTATAGGTACAGATACTCCTGCCCTAACCTTCATCTACAGGTAACTACTACCCTAACCTTTATCTACAGGTATAGATACTCCTAACCTTCATCTACAGGTATAGATACCCCTAACCTTCATCTATAGGTATAGAAACTCCTAACCTTCATCAATAAGTATAGATACTCCTAACCTTCATCTACAAGTATAGATACTCCAAACCTTCATCTACAGGTATAGATACTCCAACCCTAACCTTCATCTACAGGTAACTACTACCCTAAGCTTTATCTACATGTATAGATACTCCTAACCTTTATCTACAGGTATAGATACTCCTAACCTTTATCTACAGGTATAGATACTCCTAACCTTTATCTACAGGTATAGATACTCCTAACCTTCATCTACAGGTATAGATACTCCTAACCTTCATCTACAGGTATAGCTACTCCTACCCTAACCTTCATCTACAGGTATAGATATTCCAACCCCAACCTTCATCTATAAGTATAAATACACCTACCCTAACCTTCACCTACAAGTATATATACTCCAACCCTGACCTTCATCTACAAGTATAGATACTCTTCACCTTCATCTACAGGTATAGATACTCCTAACCTTCATCTGCAGGTATAGATACAACTAACCTTCATCTACAAGTATAGATACTCCAAACCTTCATCTACAAGTATAGATACTCCAAACCTTCATCTACAAGTATAGATACTCCAACCCTAACCTTCATCTACAGGTATAGATACTCATAACCTTCATCTACAAGTATAGATACTCCAAACCTTCATTTACAGGTATAGATATTCCAACCCCAACCTTCATCTATAAGTATAGATACACCTACCCTAACCTTCATCTACAAGTATAGATACTCCTAACCTTCATCTGCAGCTATAGATACTCCAAACCTTCATCTACAGGTATAGATACTCCTACCCTAACCTTCATCTACAGGTATAGATATTCCAACCCCAACCTTCATCTATAAGTATAAATACACCTACCCTAACCTTCACCTACAAGTATATATACTCCAACCCTGACCTTCATCTACAAGTATAGATACTCCAACCCTAACCTTCATCTACAGGTATAGATACTCATAACCTTTATCTATAAGTAAAGATACTCCTAACCTTCATTTACAGGTATAGATACTCCTACCCTAACCTTCATCTATAAGTATAGATACTCCTACCCTAACCTTCATCTATAGGTATAGATACTCCTGCCCTAACCTTCATCTATAGGTATAGATACTCCTGCCCTAACCTTCATCTACAGGTAACTACTACCCTAACCTTCATCTATAAGTATAGATACTCCAACCCTAACCTTCTTCTACAGGTATAGCTACTCCTACCCTAACCTTCATCTACAGGTATAGATATTCCAACCCCAACCTTCATCTATAAGTATAGATACACCTACCCTAACCTTCATCTACAAGTATAGATACTCCTAACCTTCATCTGCAGCTATAGATACTCCAAACCTTCATCTACAGGTATAGATACTCCAACCCCATCCTTCAACAATAGGTATAGATACTCCTACCCTAACCTTCATTTATAAGTTAGATACTCCTGCCCTAACCTTCATCTACAGGTAACTACTACCCCAACCTTCATCTATAAGTATAGATACTCCTACCCTAACCTTCATCTACAGATATAGATACTCCTACCCTAAACTTCATCTATAGGTATATATACTCCTACCCTAACCTTCACGTACAGGTATAGATACTCCTACCCTAACCTTCATTTACAGGTATAGATACTCCTACCCTAACCTTCATCTATAGGTATAGATACTCCTACCCTAACCTTCATCTATAGGTATAGATACTCCTACCCTAACCTTCATCTATAGGTATAGATACTCCTACCCTAACCTTCATCGATATGTATAAATACTCCTACCCTAACCTTCATCTATAGGTATAGATACTCCTACCCTATCCTGCATCTATAGGTATAGATACTCCTATCCTAACCTTCATCTATAGGTATAGATACTCCTATAGATATGCCAAATTGCTGCTATCCGATACACCATCGTGCGTCCCTAGTGTAACCCTATGCCATATATAGTGCACTACTATAGACCAGAGCCCTATTCCCTATATAGTGCACTACTTTAGACCAGGGCCCCTATTCCCCATGTAGTGCACTACTTTAGAGACTAGAGCCCTATTTCCTATGTAGTGTATCACTTTAGACCAGAGCCCATTTCATTCTGTGCATCGAGACTGGTATTTCTGATCTGTCACCGTTTCTCCCCAGGCCCTGGCCAAACACAAGCCTGTGCTGTTCTTCCTAACCCACGGAGAATCCTCCACAGGAGTAGTCCATCCACTAGATGGCATTGGAGACATATGTCACAAGTAAAGAGCCCCTTAATCCACCTCTTCAGCTTCCATGTCAATATAAATGCTTATAAAAACCCAACAGTTAATATAGACGGTACCAGTGAATCATGTGTTATAAAGTAGTGCCCTCTCCTTTCATTCTGCAAGGCACAACTGTCTGTTTCTCGTTGACTGTGTGGCTTCAATGGGAGGTGCCCCACTTCACATGGACAAACAAGGTATGAAGGGAGGTGCCCCACTTCACATGGACAAACAAGGTATGGTGTTGTAGTGACCCTGTAGCAAATAGCACAAGGACCCTGCAGGAATAACAGAGTTCCTGTTGAGAGGGATGAGCAAAGATCACATCGGTGTTACAGAGACACCTGTTGCTCCGGGATACACAGACAGGTCTATCAAGACCACCTCGTTAAAGACCCTGAGGGGAAAACTAGTTAAAGACCCTGAGGGAAAACTAGTTAAGGACCTTAGAGGGGAAGCTAGTTAAAGACCCTGAGGGGGAAGCTAGTTAAAGACCCTGAGGGGGAAGCTAGTTAAAGACCCTGAGGGGGAAGCTAGTTAAAGACCCTGAGGGGGAAGCTAGTTAAAGACCCTGAGGGACAACTAGTTAAAGACCCTGAGGGACAACTAGTTAAAGACCCTGAGGGACAACTAGTTAAAGACCCTGAGAGGGAAGCTAGTTAAAGACCTTAGAGGGGAAGCTAGTTAAAGACCTTAGAGGGGAAGCTAGTTAAAGACCTTAGAGGGGAAGCTAGTTAAAGACCCTGAGAGGGAAGCTAGTTAAAGACCCTGAGAGGGAAGCTAGTTAAAGACCCTGAGAGGGAAGCTAGTTAAAGACCCTGAGAGGGAAAGCTAGTTAAAGACCCCGAGGGGGAAGCTAGTTAAAGACCCTGAGGGGGAAGCTAGTTAAAGACCCTGAGAGGGAAGCTAGTTAAAGACCCTGAGAGGGAAAGCTAGTTAAAGACCCTGAGAGGGGGAAGCTAGTTAAAGACCCTGAGAGGGAAAGCTAGTTAAAGACCCTGAGAGGGAAAGCTAGTTAAAGACCCTGAGAGGGAAAGCTAGTTAAAGACCCTGAGAGGGAAAGCTAGTTAAAGACCCTGAGAGGGAAAGCTTGCCTGTATTGATGCTTATTATGAAGCTACATTGGACT
>NC_056434.1:5100426-5202926 GCF_018296145.1 Oncorhynchus tshawytscha
TCTCTCTCTCTCTCTCTCTCTCTCTCTCTCTCTCTCTCTCTCTCTCTCTCTCTCTCTCTCTCACACAGATATAAGATCATTGAAAATGTAAACAGGAATATGTTATAGCAGCAATGGGCACGGTAGGTGTGTTTTAGTGATGATGACATGACAGACCTGTGTCTCTACTCTCTCCCAGGGTCTGGAGAACTCCTGGCAAAGACACAAGGAAGTAGCAGAATACTTCCATGAAGGCCTAGAGAACATGGGCCTCAAACTGTTTGTGAAAGACAAGGTCAGTATCAAAGACCTTAAAGAGATTTACTGTAAACTATTTACTGTAAACTATTTAAAGTACAAATGAAGAAAAAAAAACATTCAATAATTTAGCTACACATACAGTATAACCTTATTCTGTGTTGTAACAGAAGTATGTTAAATATATTGCAGACTGCCATATGCTTTACTGTAAAACAAAACCCTCAGACCCCTTAAAACACTCCTTTTTCCATATGTTTTACTCTAAAGACCCTGAGGGAAAACAAAACCCTCAGACCCCTTAAAACACTCCTCTCTCCATTGATGGTTCCATTCACCAGAATGCCAGGTTGCCCACGGTCACCACTATAGTAGCACCCCCTGGATATGACTGGAAGGAGATCACCAGCTACATCATGAAGAATCACAACCTAGAGATCTCTGGAGGACTGGGACCATCCGTTGGCCAGGTGAGTTACTTCAGGGCCCAAAAAAAGGTTGAGAACCAATGAGTTAGAGGACTGAGGCCGTCTCAAGCCAGGACACAGAATGGACTACTGCTGCTTCCTAGTTCTGGATGAGTTACCAGTCATAGTAGGGAGCAGGGGGGTACCTTTGTGAACCTTTATGCATTGCTTTGACAATGGGGTTTAAGTAGCTACGATCGTGATCATCAGCCCTCTTTACTTATCATAACAACCATTGTCTACTGCTGCGATAACAGGTTGGTTGTATGGGCTCGACCACGCCTTCTCCTGTGTGCAACCGGCTCTCTGACCCATCCCGTCTCTCTCCTCAGGTGCTGCGTGTGGGACTGATGGGGGGTAACAGCAGCAAGGCCAGTGTCGACATGGTGCTGGAGGCCCTGAGAGATGCTCTCAGATACTGTCATAAAAGCAAAGTATAACATGGCTCAAACGCTTTCATAATAGCAAGGTCAAAGTCTGGATCAACATTGTAAACATTGTCTCATTGTCTCTGGCCAAACATGGCTAAAACACTGCCACGAGAACAAATTATAACATGGCTGTCTAAAAGTCAGTTTAAAGTCAGCTTTGATATCAGGGATGAACAATTAATGTAATGGAAACTTCTAATATGTTGAATAAAATAAATAAATAATTTTTAAAAAAACAATATGATTTGTTTGTTACCTCTGATTCAAGTGTTTTGTACACTTCTAATCAAATACATGTTATGTGATTGTGTGTTTTCCTTTCATTTGATAAAAAACAAAGCAATGTTCTCAATGCTTTCAATGTTTTAATACATTTTTTGTCGCTCGTCTTCCAAAAGTGTAATAATATTCTGTCGACAGTAGATTACGCCCTCTATTTACACAAGTGCTACTTACATTTATCTTGAAGAAGAAGAACTATCCAGATGTGGAGCCTCCGGACGTTCCTTCCTTGTTGACGTTTTGCACAGAAGCGCGTGGAAGTGTTCCAGTGTGTTATCGGTTCTTGGGGGGGGGGCTTTTAGTTTTGTGAGTTCCCGAACACTGGTACAATAGCTATAAGGATACATTCGTGCACTATTTAACAATGACATGCCGAAGAGGAGCTCTCTGTCATCGACAAGGCAGTGAAAATGACACCATGTAACAAACTAGTCCAAACACTGCAGGAGAGCGAACGATCCGTTTGAGACCAAGGTAAAACCAGTTTGAAGTTGGATATTCAGCGGATTTTCGGGCTTTCAAACCACTTGAGCCAGAGACTCCCAAATAAGTGTCATGATGTTGGAAAAATTGCGCACAACATTGAACAGGTCTTACTTTCACGATGTGGACATTAATTCGCTTTCCAAATCTAATAAACATGTGGAAATGTGAGCAGCATTTTGTATTCCTAGTGGAATTAGTTAGGGAGTGTAAACAAAGTACAAACTTTTTTACATTCGAATTTCAATAGCTCCTTGGTCATGTGACCTACTGACTTCAAACAAGATTCAGAATGTACACTTAGTGGGCCAACACATTGCACACCCTTTAGTTTGTCCATTTAAAATCTCACAAGATTTTACATACATTTTTCAAACTTCCTAATTTGTGACCTACTGACCTCAAACTACTTTCAGAATGTCCACGGACTGGCGGAGATGGGCGCCTCGAGGCGTCCAGTGCGGTAACGTGACTGATCCCGGAGAAGCTGGCAGGAGCCCCGGGGAGAGTTCTCTTTTCTTTGTGAAGGGCATAGCGCCCCGAGAGGGGGACCCAAGCCCTGTAAAGCATTGCAGTTCCGGCAGTGTCCGGTAAGCTCTCACTGGCCCTTGAAAATCCGGGGGTGAGGGTGTAAATCCTTCTTGCGGATCTCCCCATTCCTGTTCACACTGGGTCTCCGGTGGGTCGTATCAGCCAGTGCCTAGCAGCTGACTTAGAACTGGTGTGGACCAGGGGAATCCGACTGTTTAATTCAAACAAAGCATTGTGAAGGCCCGAGGTGGGTGTTGATGTGATTTCTGCCCGTTGCTCTGAATTCAATGAAGCGTGGGTAAATGGCAGGAGTAACAATGACTCTTAAGGAGTCCTGAGCCTTAGTAAGGGAGATAACGAGGTAGCCCTCTAGCAGGGCTCTTCCAATCCATCCCTGTATGCCATCTGTTTTCAGATGACGCTAACGGTGCAAACCAAACGGGAGTTACCTCGGTACTAGTCGGTACGCGAAGAGAGTCCTGCAGATGGTGACGGCTGTTGATCGTTAACAGGAAGGTGTCAGTCGGTCCTGGAATATGGGGCTTTAGGTCAAGCATGAAAATGTGAGGGCGGTTCTACCAGACTCAATGATTTGCTGCGGGGCTCTTGTTAACAAAATCCTGACCTTGACAGGAAGCCAATTAGAGAATGATGGCTCGAACGCATCCCTGGCTTTGGCGGGGGGAGTTTAGTCCTGGGAGATGGCAGATAGTGTTACTGGCATCAGTCTGATCACAGAGCGGCTGTGGTGAAACTCACTCGCTGCGATCTATTGAAAGACAGCCCTCGATCCAAGCGTTTGTCGGGGACGGAAGGCATCTTCCTCCTCCTCCTTCTTCTTTACTTACAGGTTACCAGGTGCACGCAGAAGGGCCAGAGGTCAGACACAGAATGTGAGCGAGGCCAGGCAGGCAGGTAGAAGGCGTAAGACATTGACATGGGGCTCTGGATAGGTAGGGGGCTAGGTGGTGGTCGCCCATCCGCCCGGGATCGTCCTCTGGTGAAACTGTGAGTCAGGTTGGGACTCGCTGTGGAAGTCAAAGGGTCACCAGGTGCACGAGGAGGCCTCCATCAAGGCAGGGGGCACTCAGAGTCCGAGCATGGGCGGCCGGACTCGGGGGCCATGGAGGTTGGAGTGGGGAGTCAGTCGCTGAGTGGAAAAGAGGACGGGTGACCAGGTGCAGAGACTGTTTCGGATTACCGGGTGCACGTGGTTCCTGACAGTGGGAATATAGATGTCTTAGTGTCTGGGGAGGGGTGCTTAAGTGTGGGTGTCCTGGTTCACCTGGTGGGCAAGGTTATGGAGATGGCTGAGAGACGCGGAGATGGGTGATGCCCAGTGAGAGGGGCGTTGACAGGGTAGGGAGAGTAGGTGTGGAGGTCTGTAGTTCCAGGGAGTAAGCTATACACTCTCAGGCCCAGGGAGAGGGTGGGCAGGGAGTGTAGGCCTTGAGGCAGAGGTCACCAGGTCAATGGGGGCCAGCCTGGAAGTCAGGAAGGCCCCAGGGAGAAGGCCCAAGTGAATTGGTGTGTGAGTAACACTGTCCTTCAGGGGAGCAGAGCAGGCAATTAATGTAAAATTGTGTGAGATGAAAATGGACAAACAAAAGGTGTGCTACATATAAGGCTACTCAGTGGATATTCTGACAGCTGTTTGAGGGTTGTAGGTCATAAGACTAAAGAGCTATTGAAATTTTAATATTGACAAAATGATCTTAAAATCTCATGAGCTGCCAATGGACAAACAAAAGGGTGTGCAATGTGTAGGCCCACTGAGTGTACATTCTGAACCTTGTTTGAGGTATGTGGGTCACATGACCAAGGTGCTATTGAATTTCAAAAATGAAAATAAATAATTTAAAATAGTATGAGATGTAAACCGACAAAAAATAAGTGTGTGCAATGTGTGTCTATGCCATCGGGTTAGCTAGAACCAGTTTTGAAAGCTTTAGGAGTAAATGGTTAAAGAGCTATTAAAATTTGAAAAATTTGATTTGTCACTATGTTGACGGTCCCTAACTGCTGTTGGCGGACGTAAGGAAAACTACAGGCGAATATCCGTTGGATATCCAACCTGAATCTGTCTTTACGTTGTCCAGTTGAGATGATGCCATTCCCCGATAAATCGACTTTAGCAAAGAGACTTAAAGGGATATATATATATATATATTTGTTTAGCATGTTAGACTTCATTTTCCACTTTTAGTGTTGAAGCATCATCCAGACAGTTGTTTAGGTCAGAGTTACATGCCTGCGATTTATTTTTCTAGTTGCTTGCATAAGCCATATAACGTTAGTGGTAGTAGTCTGACTCAATAGCAAAAGAGTTATTTAAAACGTCCACCACAAGAAACTCTACAGACATCTGTTTTTGAGCTATACACGCATGTCAACATCAAAACACTATTTCCACTATTACAAGCATAACCCTATGATCACTTGGCTACATAGCTGATGCCTGCTGGACTGTCCATTAATCACGGTACTCCATTCGGTTTATTTTTTGTTTATCTGTCGGCCCCAGCCGCGAACTCAGGCTCCGTGTGTAGTTAACCGACCCTCTCTGCCCATTCATTGCCATTTTACCTGTTGTTGTGTTAGCTGATTAGCTGTTGTTGTCTCACCTGTTGTTTTAGCTAGCTCTCCCAATCAACACCTGCGATTACTTTATGCCACGGTGAATGTCTCTCTCAAATGTCAATATGCCTTGTATACTGTTGTTCAGGTTAGTTATCATTGTTTTAGTTCACAATGGAGCCCCTAGTTCCACTCTTCATACCTCTGATACCTCCTTTGTCTACCTGGTTAAATAAAGGTGAAATAAAACTCCAACTGTTTACTTCCTGTTTTGCCCATATCTCAGAAGTCCTTTCTACATCACTACCACATCTGCACACAGATACACTGAACAAAAATATAAAACGCAACATGTAAAGTGTTTCATGAGCTGAAATAAAAGATCCTAGAAATGTTCCATATGCACAAAAAAATCTTATTTCTCTAAAAAGTTGGGCACAAATTTGTTTACATCCCTGTTAATGAGAATTTCTCCTTTACCAAGATAATCCATCCACCTGACAGGTGTGGCATATCAAGAAGCTGATTACACAGAACTGTGTCGGTGGGGTTCTTGTATGAGCAGGCATAAGCTAAGGACAACAAACACAATTGCATTTTATCGATGGCAATTTGAAATACACAGAGATACCGTGATGAGATCCTGAGGCCCATTGTCCTGCCATTCATCCACCGCCATCACCTCATATTTCAGCGTGATATTACACAGCCTCATGTTGCAAGGATCTGTACACATTTCCTGGAAGCTGAACATGTTATTCCATGTCCTGCATATTCAACTGACATGTCAACCATTGAGCATGTTTGGGATGCTCTGGATCGACGTGTACGACAGTGTGTTCCAGTTCCCGCCAATATCCACCAACTTCGCACAGCCATTGAAGAGGAGTGGGACAACATTCCACATGGCCACAATCAACAGCCTGATCAACTCTATGTGAAGGAGATGTGTCGCTGTATGAGGCAAAATGGTCACACCAGATACTGACTGGTTTTCTGATCCAGGCCCCTACTTTGTTTTTAAGGTATCTGTGACCAACCAATGCATATCTGTATACCCATTTATGTGAAATCCATAAATTAGGACCAAATGAATTTATTTAAAAATTGACTATTTTCCTTATAGTTATAAAAAAAAAACACTGCTGCTTGTCTCGTGTAGCCTCCAAATTCCACAGACCCTGGTGCAAGGCCGACCAAAATTGAGTGTTTGTGCTATTCTGATGCCAACACTTGAAGAACTCTGCCGAAGACACTGATGTCAGTCACAGCAGATCATGCAGATTTCCTTATCAACCCAGGAGTCATTGAAAATGCTTTTCCATCAACTGAAAAAAAGGAACCATGCCCAGAGGGACCAAATGGGCAGCTGTCCAGTAAACATTTGAAATTGAAGTTATCAATAATGTATACATATCAATTTGAATGTATTATGTTTCCTATAATGATCCCATATTGATATTTACCCGTTACATAGTCACTATTGAAAAGTTAACGGACGAGTAATGCAATCCTGCGTCGACACCATCCTTCACCTTCAGAAGATTCAAGGAGTCTGAGGATTTGCAAGAATGTATAAAGATTGAACACCCACATATGGAATCATGTAGTAACCAAAAAAAAGTGTTTATACAAGTAAAATTATATTTGAGATTCTTCAATGTAGCTACCCTTTGCCTTAATGACAGTTTTTGCACACCTTTGGCATTCTCTCAACCAGCTTCACCTGGAATGTATTTCCAACAGTCTTGAAGGAGTTCCCACATATGCTGAGAACTTGTTGGCTGCTTTTCCTTCACTCTGCGGTCCAACTCATCCCAAACCATCTCAAATGGGTTGAGGTCGGGTGATTGTGGAGGCCAGGTCATCTGATGCAGCACTCAATCCCTCTCCTTCGGGGTCAAATAGCCCTTACACAGCCTGGAGGTGTGTTGAGTGATTGTCCTGTTGAAAAACAAATTATAATTTCACTAAGCGCAAACCAGATGGGATGGCGTATCGCTGCAGAATGCTGTGGTAGCCATGCTAGTTAAGTGTGCCTTGAATTCTAAATAAATCACAGAGTGTCACCAGCAAAGCACCCCCACACCTCTTCCATGCTTCATGGTGGGAACCACACATGCTGAAGTCATCCATTCACCTACTCCAAGTCTCACAAAGACACGGCGGTTGGAACAAAAAATCTCAAATTTGTATTCATAAGACCAAAGGACAGATTTCCACGGCCTAATGTCCATTGCTCATGGTTCTTGGCCCAAGCAAGCCTCTTCTTATTATTGCTGTCCTTTAGTAGTGGTTTCTTTGCAGCAATTTGACCATGAAGGCCTGATTCACACTGTCTCCTCTGAACAGTTCATGTTGAGATGTGTCTGTTACTTGAACTCTGTGAAGCATTTATTTGGGCTGCAATCTGAGGTGTAGTTAACTCTAATGAACATATCCTCTACAGCCGAGGTAACTCTGGGTCTTCCGTTCCTTTGGTGGTCCTCATGGGAACCAGCGTCATCATTGCGCTTGATGGTTTTTGCGACTGCTCTTGAAGAAACTTTCAACGTTCTTGAAATTTGAAATGGATTGACTGACCATATCTTAAAGTAATGATGGACTATCGTTTCTCTTTGCTTATTTGAGCTGTTTTTGCCATAATATGGACTTGGTCTTTTACCAAATAGGGCTATATTCTGTATACAACCACACCCGTGAAACTCATGAAGCTGGTTGAGAGAATGCCAAGAGTTGAAAAGCATTCTAGGTGTAGCTGGTTGAGAGAATGCCAAGAGTGTGCAAAGCTGTCATCAATGCAAAGGGTGGCTACTTTGAAGAATCTAAAACATATTTTGATTTATAACACTTTTTTTGGTTATTACATGATTCCATATTTGTTATTTCATAGTTTTGATGTCTTCACTATTATTATACAATTTAGAAAATTGTAAAAAATAAAGAAAAACCCTTGAATAAGTAGGTGTGTCCAAACTTTTGACCGGTAGTGTACCTGGACCACCTATTGAGATGTTCCTTTTGTTAAGGAAATCAGGTGTTCAATTAGATGAAAAAATGAGACTGGAGTCGGACTTTAAAAGGAACTCTTGGCACTGGTGAAGGCCCCTCTAGAGAAGGTGTATCTGACCCCCAGACGGATCCCCTGCTCCAACGTGTCCTTCATCAGAGGCCTCAACCACTTTTGTTAATTTCATAGTTTTGATGTCTTCACTAATATTCTACAATGATGAAAATAGTAAAAAATAAAGAAAAAAAACCCTTGAGTCAGTAGGTGTTCTAAAACTTTGGACCGGTAGTGTGTCATCAGCAGTGGGCCTTTTCCCTTTAGTTTTCTCATGTTCCTCAAGCAAAAGGGGGGGAGAGGGGTTTGATGACATCACAAGGTCCCATCAGACCAACTCCTTGAATACGCTTCTCCTTCAAGTTTGCAGTTGTGTAAAAAAAAAATGTTGTACCCTTTAGTGTGTGTACTTTACTGTAGTTATACTTGGGATATCAGTTTAACAGGAAAAGTAGTTTTTTTAATACTGGAGGACATCTTTTAACCCAATGAGATAGATCCAACGCTAAGGTAAAGAGTCCAGCAACAACCAGCTGTTACAGTAGGTCTACCGGGTTTCAGTCTGGGCTGGTGTATGATGCCTGACGTGGGGCTGCCGAAGCCGGACGCTCCTTCAGATCAACCCCTCCGAGGAGGAGGAGGAGGCCAGCGGAGACAGTTTGATATGACATGAGACCAGCGTTCCTTCAGATCAACCCCTCCGAGGAGGAGGAGGAGGAGGAGAGCGGAGCCAGTTTGATATGACATGAGACCAGCGTTCCTTCAGATCACCCCGAGGAGGAGGAGCCAGTTTGATATGACATGAGACCAGCGTTCCTTCAGATCAACCCCTCCGAGGAGGAGGAGGCCAGCGGAGCCAGTTTGATATGACATGAGACCAGTGTTCCTTCAGATCAACCCCTCCGAGGAGGAGGAGGCCAGCGGAGCCAGTTTGATATGACACGAGACCAGCGTCTTCCAGAAAGCCATACAGCAGAAAGTTTGAGCAGCTGAGGAAGGACCCCTCTGTCACAACTGGCAGATACAGTGGCTCGGGGGAAATTTGGGTTGTGTTCAATAGGTACAAAGGGGATAAAAACCCTCAAACTGAGCGAAACGGGGAGGTACTATTGGAACTTGTCCAATAAGAAGCCCTCAAGTTTTGCTACAGTGTGTACTAATGAACACAGCCCTTGGTTTCCATTCTTAATTCAACACAAGTAAATTAAGTCCTCCTGTGGATCAGTTGATATCGATTAGTCATATTCTTGTCTTTCTTCTCCTAGGTGATTGATGTGGCCAAGGACATTGAAGATGTGCGCACAGACATTAACAACCACAGTGTAAACGCCATTAATGCATCAGAGAATGAGCCTATCAGGAGAGCTGTGGAAGTGAGCTACCTGGGTAGTGTTCATTATGGCACACTGTAGCAAAATATTTGCAACAGAAAAATAAAGTGTTTCTTATTGGACAAGTGTTTCTTATTGGACAAGTCCAGGTAATCCCTCCCTGTTGGGGCCCCACAAGGGTGCGTTCTGAGCCCTCTCTTGTACTCCCTGTTCACCCATGACTGCGTGGACATGCACGCCTCCAACTCAATCATCAAGTTTGCGAACGACACTACAGTGGTAGGCTTGATTACCAACAACGACGAGACGGCCTACAGGGAGGAGGTGAGGGCCCTCGGAGTGTGGTGTCAGGAAAATAACCTCACACTCAACGTCAACAAAACAAAAAGGAGATGATTGTGGACTTCAGGAAACAGCAGACGGAACACCCCCCTATCCACATCGATGGAACAGTAGTGGAGAGGGTAGTAAGTTTTAAGTTCCTCGGCATACACATCACAGACAAACTGAATTGGTCCACCCACACAGACAGCATCGTGAAGAAGGTGCAGCAGCGCCTCTTCAACCTCAGGAGGCTGAAAAAAATGTTTCTTGTCACCAAAAACACTCACAAACTTCTACAGATGCACAATCGAGAGCATCCTGTCGGGCTGTATCACCGCCTGGTACGGCAACTGCTCCGCCCACAACTGTAAGGCTCTCCAGAGGGTAGTGAGGTCTGCACAATGCATCACCGGGGGCAAACTACCTGCCCTCCAGGACACCTACACCCCCGATGCTACAGGAAGGCCATAAAGATCATCAAGGACAACAACTACCCGAGCCATTGCCTGTTCACCCCGCTATCATCCAGAAGGCGAGGTCAGTACAGGTGCATCAAAGCTGGGACCGAGAGACTGAAAAACAGCTTCTATCTCAAGGCCATCAGACTGTTAAACAGCCACCACTAACATTGAGTGGCTGCTGCCAACACACTGTCAATGACACTGACTCAACTCCAGCCACTTTAATAATGGAAATTGATGGAAAAAATATATCACTAGCCACTTTAAACAATGCCACTTAATATAATGTTTACATACCCTACATTACTCATCTCATATGTATATACTGCACTCTATATCATCTACTGCATCTTGCCTATGCCGATCTGTACCATCACTCATTCATATCTTTATGTACATATTCTTTATCCCTTTACACTTGTGTGTGTATAAGGTAGTAGTTTTGGAATTGTTAGGTTAGATTACTCGTTGGTTATTACTGCATTGTCGGAACTAGAAGCACAAGCATTTCGCTACACTCGCATTAACATCTGCTAACCATGTGTATGTGACAAATAACATTTGATTTGTTTGTCTGTTTTCTTCTGTTTGGTACCGAATTAATGTGACCCTGGTGTCTAAGGAGCAGGAAGCCCAAATGGAATATATCCTCTTGAAGAGAAAGATCACACACTGGCCTCGATTCCATCTGACACTGCCTGTACACAAGGAGAAGAGGTCAGAGAAGGGAAAGGACTTGAATATGAAGAGAGGTCAGAGAAGGGAAAGGACTTGAATATGAAGAGAGGTCAGAGAAGGGAAAGGACTTGAATATGAAGAGATCAGAGAAGGGAAAGGACTTGAATATGAAGAGAGGTCAGAGAAGGGACAGAACTTGAATATGAAGAGAGGTCAGAGAAGGGACAGACTTGAATATGAAGAGAGGTCAGAGAAGGGAAAGGACTTGTTGAATATGAAGAGAGGTCAGAGAAGGGAAAGGACTTGTTGAATATGAAGAGAGGTCAGAGAAGGGACAGACTTGAATATGAAGAGAGGTCAGAGAAGGGAAAGGACTTGTTGAATACGAAGAGAGGTCAGAGAAGGGAAAGGACTTGTTGAATATGAAGAGAGGTCAGAGAAGGGAAAGGACTTGTTGAATATGAAGAGAGGTCAGAGAAGGGACAGACTTGAATATGAAGAGAGGTCAGAGAAGGGAAAAGACTTGAATATGAAGAGAGGTCAGAGAAGGGACAGACTTGAATATGAAGAGAGGTCAGAGAAGGGACAGACTTGAATATGAAGAGAGGTCAGAGAAGGGACAGACTTGAATATGAAGAGAGGTCAGAGAAGTGAAAGGACTTGTTGAATATGAAGAGAGGTCAGAGAAGGGAAAGGACTTGAATATGAAGAGAGGTCAGAGAAGTGAAAGGACTTGTTGAATATGAAGAGAGGTCAGAGAAGGGAAAGGACTTGAATATGAAGAGAGGTCAGAGAAGGGACAGACTTGAATATGAAGAGAGGTCAGAGAAGGGACAGACTTGAATAAGAGAGGTCAGAAGAGAAAGGACTTGTATGAAGAGAGGTCAGAGAAGGGAAAGGACTTGAATATGAAGAGGACTTGTTGAATATGAAGAGAGGTCAGAGAAGGGAAAGGACTTGAATATGAAGAGAGGTCAGAGAAGTGAAAGGACTTGTTGAATATGAAGAGAGGTCAGAGAAGGGAAAGGACTTGTTGAATATGAAGAGAGGTCAGAGAAGGGAAAGGACTTGTTGAATATGAAGAGAGGTCAGAGAAGGGAAAGGACTTGTTGAATATGAAGAGAGGTCAGAGAAGGGAAAGGACTTGTTGAATATGAAGAGAGGTCAGAGAAGGGAAAGGACTTGTTGAATATGAAGAGAGGTCAGAGAAGGGAAAGGACTTGTTGAATACGAAGAGAGGTCAGAGAAGGGAAAGGACTTGTTGAATATGAAGAGAGGTCAGAGAAGGGAAAGGACTTGTTGAATATGAAGAGAGGTCAGAGAAGGGACAGACTTGAATATGAAGAGAGGTCAGAGAAGGGAAAGGGCTTGAATATGAAGAGAGGTCAGAGAAGGGACAGACTTGAATATGAAGAGAGATCAGAGAAGGGACAGACTTGAATATGAAGAGAGGTCAGAGAAGGGACAGACTTGAATATGAAGAGAGGTCAGAGAAGGGAAAGGACTTGTTGAATATGAAGAGAGGTCAGAGAAGGGAAAGGACTTGTTGAATATGAAGAGAGGTCAGAGAAGGGAAAGGACTTGAATATGAACAGAGAGAAGGTCAGAGAAGGGAAAGGGCTTGAATATGAAGAGAGGTCAGAGAAGGGACAGACTTGAATAGAAGACAGAGAAGGGACAGACTTGAATATGAAGAGAGGTCAGAAGGGACAGACTTGAATATGAAGAGAGGTCAGAGAAGGGAAAGGACTTGTTGAATATGAAGAGAGGTCAGAGAAGGGAAAGGACTTGTTGAATATGAAGAGAGGTCAGAGAAGGGAAAGGACTTGAATATGAACAGAGGTCAGAGAAGGGAAAGGACTTGAATATGAAGAGAGTTCAGAGAAGGGAAAGGACTTGTTGAATATGAAGAGAGGTCAGAGAAGGGAAAGGACCTGTTGAATATGAAGAGAGGTCAGAGAAGGGAAAGGACTTGTTGAATATGAAGAGAGGTCAGAGAAGGGAAAGGACTTGTTGAATACGAAGAGAGGTCAGAGAAGGGAAAGGACTTGAATATGAAGAGAGGTCAGAGAAGGGAAAGGACTTGTTGAATATGAAGAGAGGTCAGAGAAGGGAAAGGACTTGAATATGAAGAGAGGTCAGAGAAGGGAAAGGACTTGTTGAATATGAAGAGAGGTCAGAGAAGGGAAAGGACTTGTTGAATACGAAGAGAGGTCAGAGAAGGGAAAGGACTTGAATATGAAGAGAGGTCAGAGAAGGGAAAGGACTTGAATATGAAGAGAGGTCAGAGAAGGGAAAGGACTTGTTGAATATGAAGAGAGGTCAGAGAAGGGAAAGGACTTGAATATGAAGAGAGGTCAGAGAAGGGAAAGGACTTGTTGAATATGAAGAGGATATAGGTTGTACAATATTTAAGTGTGTATAAATCAACTATTTCAAATCCTTAATTCTCTAAAGAGCACAGCCCAAAACTACTAAATGAAATGTCCAAGCTTTAACTTTTTAAATTGTATTTTCATTAACACGTTCATTCATTTTTCTTCATGTGTCATTAACAGGAAATAAATCATCTTTAAAATGACGTTCAGGACAGGGATTTTTTTTTTTAGATATAAAATGGTACTCTCAATAAAACAAATTATAATTCACAAGCAAATCTACTTTGTCTGCAAAATTTCCCTCAATCACATTTTGATTTACAATTGACATCAGTAAATACAAGTGTGGACAGAGTCAACCAAGTTCCTAAAGACATCGTTGTGTGTCAGTGTGATTCAGTTTAGGGGGAGGGGAGAGAAAGGCACCATATCACTTAAACGTGTTAAACTCAATCCACAGAGTGTCGGTTTTTCTTTTTTACGCATCTTGTAATTGATTGATTGAATTAAAAGGTCAATAATTTAGTTAAGGAACTCCCATCACCTATTTGTCTTAATTCAATATGGGGGAAAAACCTGACGCCCTCCACAGAATGAGTTTGACACCCCTGGCTTAAAGGAAATATATAATGTGTTCAGACTTAAAATGGAGAACCAATGTGAAGATGCATGTAGCACTGAATGTTTCCCGAGAGCTCCTGCTACCTGGTAACACCTCGCAGCAAGGAGTCTCCTCATTGGACACGGAGAGCACTAGCTGGTACCACCTCGCAGCAAGGAGTCTCCTCATTGGACACGGAGAGCACTAGCTGGTACCACCTCGCAGCAAGGAGTCTCCTCATTGGACACGGAGAGCACTAGCTGGTACCACCTCGCAGCAAGGAGTCTCCTCATTGGACACGGAGAGCACCAGGTGACTGACCAGAAGACAACTGTTTGACACATCACTACACCATCGGTGCCAGACTGGGCTAGTGATGTCACCAGTCATCTCCTGTCCCCTATTGGCTTCCCTTCTGATACAGAGACGAATCGTCTGGGGTTTCTGCCAGGACAGATAGTAACTGTATTCCTCCTGTTCATCACAGGGACAGGATCTCAAACTCTTCATCCTCAGAATCAAAGAACCGCTCCGACCGGTCTGAGAAATCTATAAGACGGGAGATGGAGATATTAAAATTTAGCAAACTTATCACATCAATGTCTTAAACACAATCTGTTGATACATCAAATCACATTATCTAATCTTCAACATAATGTCCCGGATTCAGGATTCAAGCACACAAAAAAAGGTGTGTTGTAGACATTTAAAATGTAACTTCCACTTGAGCCGACGCAGTTTTTAAAAATGTTATTTTACCGTGAACGCGATCTCCGCGAACGTCAGGGAAATTGCCTTTAAAAGGCGCTTTGTCGGTAGTGCAATGCGCTTGTCCACAACGCACCGCTGACTGAATCCCAGCCTCATCTGTAAAGGGAAGTAAATCACAATATCCCTTCCCCGACCCCCTCACAGGTCAAGAGAATATCTCTTCCCCGACAGGTCAAGTAGTCAGAAGTGTTTGATATTTACCCGGAGTGAGGTTGAGCACGTCTACAGAGCAGGCGAAGTGAGATGGTTGACAGTCTACCAGCTCAAACATGGGCAGGCTTCCTCTAGTGTGGGACAACTGGGGGGGGGGCACAGGTTTGAGGGGGAAAGACAGGTTAGATAATACACTCAGCACCATAGGACCCAATATTCACAGGGCCTGGCTAACTGAACCACGGCAGAACTGTCCCCTTTCTTTCTTTAGATCCCCTATTAGCAGACGCCTTACGAACCGCTAGTCTTCCTGGGATCCAGGGGAATAGGGACTAACACATCAGAAAATCAGTTGTGTCAATGTAACAGTATAACTTTCATCCGTCCCCTCGCCCCTACCTGGGCTCGAACCAGGGACCCTCTGCACACATCAACGACATTCACCCACGAAGCATCGTTACCCATCGCTCCACAAAAGCCACGGTCCTTGCAGAGCAAAGGGGAACAACTACTTCAAGGTCTCAGAGCGAGTGACGTCACCCGATTGAAACGCTATTTAGCGCGCACCAGCGCTAACTACCTAGCCATTTCACATCGGTTACATACAGTGAATTCTTTAAAAAAGGAAAGAGTCGCCCATTTTGAACGTTATATTGTTTTTTAAATGCATCTCTTGAGTGATGTTCTATCGATTCCCAGGGTCATTTCATGTTTATCTGAGCCATTGGCGTTTAAGCAGACAGAAATGATGTATGATGTAGCACTGTGATAAACGTCTCTCTCACTACACCCGGAAGTTAATAGGAATATGACTTTTAGATTGCGAAAACGTCTATCATGCATGTCAGATTACAATACTGGCCGATGTCATAACTCAGGAGAATGTTCTTTCGAATGAGCCGTTGATCAAATTTTTAGCAATATTGAAAGATTTGTAATGTTGTACTTTTTGTTGACAAAAATGTGTGCTAATGTTTGGGTTTTTGAGCTAGCGCCCAATAGACTCCAATTCACTCCTTGAAGGAGAGCGCTCTTTGTCCCAGAATCGCCCAGAATGCACTGTGCGGCCCATTGACGTAGCATGGGCAGCGTTTCCCCATCTCCTCAAAAGTACAGGTCAGACTCCACTCAGAGGCACATCGATCTGCAGGTTGAACACGGTGAGCTTGTAGACTAAATTGATAGTGCAGTTTGTTTGGCCGGTTTTACAGTTAACTAGCTACTTCACATGCTGATATTGCCTTTGGTATTGTGTGTAGCTAGCCAGCCAGCCCATAGAGAGCATTGCATTGTGGGGTTTGTAGTCTACTTGAACTGCAACATATTTCCACGACGATTTTCCATGTTGCTACCAACATTATTATAACGCAAAAAAATGAAACAAATTGTTCTCGCATAGTATTATTTATTTAATTATATTAAATACACCGTACCTTTCGGATACGCATACACCAGTCATCAAAGTCGTCCTCCGTTCTGCAGAAGAAACCCTGGTAAACATCAGAAAACAAGACAACTGTAGGATTGTCTGCTTTACTGTGTTAAAACAAGCTGTTATGGCAAAAACTAAAAACACATCTATCGAACTAGAATCATAAATAACCAACTTAGAGGCATTTAGCCATTCACTTCAAATAGTGGTCATCAGAATTAGCTTTTGCTAATGCTATCATTAGTATTTGTTAGATTTCTCACCTCTTCCTGGGGTCCCAAAAAGGGTTTAATTATTATTATTATTTTTTTTTACCTCACAACACAACAGCCTACATTGTAAATAAAACATTACACCATACAAGATATATTACTACTCTATTACAAATGTACAATATAAGATCCACAACACTTACAGTGTCTAGAGTGCTTGAGTTAGTGTCTCTTCACTTTCCGCGTTGTTCCGTGAGGCGCTACGTTTAAAGAATATATAATTTAAATCAGATTTTACTGCCCACTTGATGTGGAAGAGTTCCGTGTTGTCATGGTTCGATCCACAATATAGCAGAGGATGTAAAGCTATAACAGATGGGATTTTTCAACAACAGACTATGATCGATAATGTCAAAAGCCGCAATGAAGTCTAACAAAACAGCTCCCATAATCTTCTTATTATCGATTTCTTTCAGTCATGGAGCGGCGTTCGCCTTTGTGACCAAAATTTAAAATGAAGGCACTCCAAAAGGTTTTTTACTATCCTCCTTAATATAATTTATGTATTTCATAGTACCAGTATATTATTTTTGTTTAGTCACATCATTTCTCAATTTACAGTACGTTTGCCAATCGGCAGCCAGACTTATTTGCCGTTTCCTCGTCCTTAAATGTTTTAATTCCTCATCAATCCACGGAGATTTTGCGGTTTTTACAGTCAGTTTCTTAAAGGGATAATCAGGGATTTTAGCAATGAAGCTCTGCATCTAGAGTCAGATGAATTCGTGGATACCATCTGTATGTCTTTGTGTGAAGTTTTGAAGGAAGTTGATCATTTATTTAAATCCACTTCTAATCAGTGTAGATGAAGGGGAGGAGACAGGATTAAATAATCATTTGTAAGACCTGAGACATGGATTGTGTGTGTGTGTGTGTGCCATTCAGATTGTGTGTGTGTGTGTGTGTGTGTGCCATTCAGATTGTGTGTGTGTGTGTGTGTGTGTGCCATTCAGATTGTGTGTGTGTGTGTGTGTGTGTGTGTGTGTGTCATTAAGTGCCTTTGAACGGCACCAGTTTCTGTCAAGGACTGCAGCAGGGGAAAGAGGGCAACTACATTTTAGGAAGGTGTTCTTAATGTTTTGTACACTGTGTATTAAAGACCATTGTTTTGCTCTATAGTAGGTAAAGGGCTTCATTGCCAAAATCCCAAAGTATCCCTTTAAATGGGTTATCAGTATGTGGAAGACCCAATTAAAGGGATCGAGTACAGCGTCTGATGGCTCCTCATCACACCAATAAATACTCTATACATCTTCAACATAGGAATCCCTACAGAACCTCTTGTATGATCTCTTAGACACTACACTAGGCCCAGCCTTTGGAACGTTGAGTTCTTCTAGATGTGGCTATTATATTATGATCAATACATTCTATTGATTCGGATGCTGCTTCAGAGCAGATTTCTGCAGCATTAGTAAAGATGTGGTCAATACGTGGCTGATTTTATTCCTGTGTTGTTTGCTACTACCCTGGTAGGTTGACTGACAACAAGTTACTGTTTGAAGCTTTTTTCTTGCGTGGGCAGCTTGATGAAAACGAGTCAATATTTAGGTCACCCAGAAAATGGAGTTGTTCCTACAAGCTAAAGTATTGCTCCATCTTCTTTGACCTACATACAGTGGGGAGAACAAGTATTTGATACACTGCCGATTTTGCAGGTTTTCCAACTTACAAAGCATGTAGAGGTCTGTCATTTTTATCATAGGTACACTTCAACTGTGAGAGACGGGATCTAAAACAAAAATCCAGAAAATCACATTGTATGATTTTTAAGTAATTCATTTGCATTTTATTACATGACATAAGTATTTGATCACCTACCAACCAGTAAGAATTGCGGCTCTCACAGACCTGTTAGTTTTTCTTTAAGAGACCCTCCTGTTCTCCACTCATTACCTGTATTAACTGCACCTGTTTGAACTCGTTACCTGTATAAAAGACCTGTCCACACACTCAATCAAACAGACTCCAACCTCTCCACAATGACCAAGACCAAAGAGCTGTGTAAGGACATCAGGGATAAAATTGTAGACCTGCACAAGGCTGGGATGGGCTACAGGACAATAGGCAAGCAGCTTGGTGAGAAGGCAACAACTGTTGGTGCAATTATTAGAAAATGGAAGAAGTTCAAGATGACGGTCAATCACCCTCGGTCTGGGGCTCCATGCAAGATCTCACCTCATGGGGCATCAATGATCATGAGGAAGGTGAGGGATCAGCCCAGAACTACACGGCAGGACCTGGTCAATGACCTGAAGAGAGCTGGGGCCACAGTCTCAAAGAAAACCATTAGTAACACACTACACAGTCATGGATTAAAATCCTGCAGCGCATGCAAGGTACCCCTGCTCAAGCCAGCGCAGGTCCAGGCCCGTCTGAAGTTTGCCAATGACCATCTGGATGATCCAGAGGAGGAATGCGAGAAGGTCATGTGGTCTGATGAGACAAAAAAATAGAGCTTTTTGGTCTAAACTCCACTCGCAGTGTTTGGAGGAAGAAGAAGGATGAGTACAACCCCAAGAACACCATCCCAACCATGAAGCATGGAGGTGGAAACATCATTCTTTGGGGATGCTTTTCTGCAAAGGGGACAGGATGACTGCACCGTATTGAGGGGAGGATGGATGGGGTCTTGTATCACGAGATCTTGGCCAACAACCTCCTTCCCTCAGTAAGAGCATTGAAGATGGGTCGTGGCTGGGTCTTCCAACATGACAATGCCCCGAAACACACAGCCAGGGCAACTAAGGAGTGGCTCCGTAAGAAGCATCTCAAGGTCCTGGAGTGGCCTAGCCAGTCTCCAGACCTGAACCCAATAGAACATCTTTGGAGGGAGCTGAAAGTCCGTATTGCCCAGCGACAGCCCTGAAACCTGAAGGATCTGGAGAAGGTCTGTATGGAGGAGTGGGCCAAAATCTCTGCTGCAGTGTGTGCAAACCTGGTCAAGAACTACAGGAAACATGATCTCTGTAATTGCAAACAAAGGTTTCTGTACCAAATATTAAGTTCTGCTTTTCTGATGTATCAAATACTTATGTCATGCAATAAAATGCTAATTTATTACTTAAAAATCATACAATGTGATTTTCTGCATTTTTGTTTTAGATTCCGTCTCTCACAGTTGAAGTGTACCTATGATAAAAATTACAGACCTCTAGTAGGAAAACCTGCAAAATCGGCAGTGTATCAAATACTTGTTCTCCCCACTGTAGGTCTGGGTCTAGAGGTTCTGCCTCTGTAGTTCTTACCACTGCGACGGAGGGGTCTATTTCACAGATGTGCATGCGGCACGGCGGATGCTGACAGTGGTAAGTGTCGTCGGGGACCTGGCTGTCCTCACAGGGCTCTACCGCAGGCTGGGTGGTGTGGGGGTCCAGGTAGATCAACTCCTCTCCTAGGGGGTGATAGGATAGGGGCCATACAGTAAGGAGACCAGTCAGAAGTGAATAACAGACACACAGAGTGTACAAAACATTAGGAACACCTGCTCTTTCCATGACATAGACTGACCAGGTGAATCCAAGGTGAAAGCTATGATCCCTTATTGATAAATAAAACACCAGTCTCCACCATAAAACACCACCCATAAAACACCAGTCTCAGTGTCAACAGTGAAGAGGCGACTCCGAGATGCTGGCCTTCTTGGCCAGAGTTCCTGTCCTGTGACTGTGCTCTTTTGCCCATCTTAATCTTTTCTTTTTATTGGCCACTGAGATATGGCTTTCTTTGCAACTCTGCCTAGAAGGGCAGCATCCCGGAGTTGCCTCTTCACTGTTGACGTTGAGATTGGTGTTTTGCGAGTACTATTTAACGAAGCTGCCAGTTGAGAGGAGACTTGTGAGGAGTCTGTTTCTCAAACTAGACACTCTAATGTACTTGTCCTCTTGCTCAGTTGTGCACCGGGGCCTCCCACTCCACTTTCTATCCTGTGTTTGTCTTTCAAAAACAAGGACATTTCTAAGTGATCCCAAAACATTTGAACGGTAGTGTACACAGAATGTCTGGATATCAAAAATATGTTCCGCAAATGACAAGACTGAACAGTGTCTGTTTTTAGCTGAACGATTCAGAGAAGCTCGTAAGCAAATGTGTTTTAAGACTTTTTCAGAAGCAAATCATTTTTCTTCAGATGTAATGTTAGTGTACAGGACATACCAACATAGTCTATGAAGTAATGTTAGTGAACAAATGCCTGTTTTAAGTAATGTTAGTGAACTTTTGAAGTAACAGACATACCAACATAGCCTAAATAACAGGACATACCAACATTTGAAGTAATGTTAGTGAACTACCAGATGAAGTAATGTTAGTGAACAGGACATACCAACATATAGCCTATGAAGTAACAGGACATACCAACATATAGCCTATGAAGTAACAGGACATACCAACATATAGCCTATGAAGTAACAGGACATACCAACATATAGCCTATGAAGTAATGTTAGTGAACAGGACATACCAACATAGCCTATGAAGTAACAGGACATACCAACATAGCCTATGAAGTAATGGGCACTGTTGGGCTTCCCTCCGATGACACCCAGGGACTGGGGCAGCTGAAAGCATTGCTGTTTAGAAGAGACACAGAAAGAGAGGTAATTTATAAAAAGAGGCACTTGAGGAAAAATAGGCAATGGCTGAGCCTTTAAATAATAGCAGGTGACGTTTTGGTCATTTAACAAAATCAAACTGCCATGTGCCTCTACATGTCAATTCAATGCAATTGTGTATTATTTTGGTATGATTGGCCACTCTGTCCCACCTTCAGGGTCTCAATGTAGGCCTTGTTGATGTCACTCAGGCCCAGCCTGAGAGGGATGAGAAGGACCAGGGGCTTCCAGAGAGCCGTCTCCTCCTCAGCCAGGGCACAGGCCCCCTCCAGGCAGCCGTTATGCTTCGGCATCCACCCCGGGGGCTCTGCACACGCTGCTCCACCATAGTCCAGCCAGGGCATACACAACCGCTCTGGGTAGAAAAACAAGAATACATTTTGTGTAAATACACACACGCTCTGGGGGAGAGGAGGGGTCAAATATCATTAGTCTAGCTCACTCATCTCATAAATGGTCAATAGCCTGTTCCCATCTATAAGTACCATTAGTCTAGCTCACTCATCTCATAAATGGTCAATAGCCTGTTCCCATCTATAACTGTGATGGAGACTGGTCCATAGGTGATCCACACGATCCCGTAGGGTTACCTGGACTGCACTGACAAAACAAACATAATAAATGGGATTATGTTAACTGTTACTCTTAACGTTGATGCCCCAGTCTTTAACCACATGCTCTATACATTGATGAGGCATAGTGGTAATGATGCATGATAATGATAGCGGTAATGATAATGGCAGCTGTAAAGATGAATGCTAATGGCAACGATAGTGGTAATGATGAATAATTATGGTAATGGTAATGATGAACGATAATGATAGTGGTAATGATAGCGGCAACGATGAATGATAATGGTAACGATAATGATAGCGGCAATGACGAACGGCAATGGTAATGATGGATGATAATGGTAACAATAGTGGTAATGAATGATAATGGTAATGATAGCGGTAATGATGAATGACGAACGATAATGATAGTGGCAATGATAGTGGCAACGATGAATGATACCGGTAATAGTAGTGGTAATGATGGATGATAACGGTAATGATAGTGGTAATGATGAATGATAATGGCAATGATGAATGGTAAAGATAATGATAGTGGTAATGATGAATGATAATGGTAATGATGAATGGTAACAATAATGATAGCGGTAAAGATGAACAGTAATGGTAATGATGGATGATAACGGTAACGACAGTGGTAATGATGAATGATAATGGTAATGATAGCGGCAATGATGAACGATAATGATAGCGGTAACGATAGTGGTAATGATGAATGATAATGGCAACGATGAATGGTCACGATAATGATAGTGGTAATGATGAACAGTAATGGTAATGATGGACGATAATGGTAACGGTAGTGCTAATGATGAATGATAATGGTGTGATAGTGGCAATGATCAACGATAATGGTAGTGGCAATGATGAATAATAATGGTAATGGTAGCGGCAACGATGAATGACAACGATAATGATAATGATAGCGGCAACGATAATGATGGTTGTAATGATGAATGATAATGGGAATGATGAATGATAACGGTAACAGTAATGATAACGGTAACGATAGCGGTAACGATAGTGGTAACGATGAACTATAATGATAGCGGCAATGATGAACGATAATGGTAATGACAGTGGTAATGATGAATGATAACGATAGGGGTAATGATGAATGATAATGGTAATGATAGTGGTAACGATGAACAATAATGATAGTGGTAATGATTAATGATAGTGGTAATGATAATGGTAATGATAGTGGTAATGATGAAGTACCCAGTGGTCTAGTAATAGTTTATTAGGTGAGGGAGCACTACAAAATAAATGTAAAATGAGTCATAATTTCCTCAGTTTGTTCCCGACAGATATATCCTATTGAATAGCCTATCATCATATAGAACAGATGTATCCTATTGAAAAGCCTATCATCATATAGAACAGAACAGATATATCCTATTGAAAAGCCTATCATCATATGGAACAGATGTATCCTATTGAATAGCCTATCATCATATAGAACAGATGTATCCTATTGAAAAGCCTATCATCATATAGAACAGAACAGATATATTCTATTGAAAAGCCTATCATCATATAGAACAGATGTATCCTATTGAAAAGCCTATCATCATATAGAACAGATGTATCCTATTGAAAAGCCTATCATCATGTTTCTAGCTCCAACAGTGCAGTAATATCTAACTAAATGCTTGTGTTCCTAGCTCCAACAGTGCAGTAATATCTAACTAAATGCTTGTGTTTCTAGCTCCAACAGTGCAGTAATATCTAACTAAATGCTTGTGTTCCTAGCTCCAACAGTGCAGTAATATCTAACTAAATGCTTGTGTTCCTAGCTCCAACAGTGCAGTAATATCTAACTAAATGCTTGTGTTCCTAGCTCCAACAGTGCAGTAATATCTAACTAAATGCTTGTGTTTCTAGCTCCAACAGTGCAGTATTATCTAACTAAATGCTTGTGTTCCTAGCTCCAACAGTAATATCTAACTAAATGCTTGTGTTTCTAGCTCCAACAGTACAGTAGTATCTAACTAAATGCTTGTGTTTCTAGCTCCAACAGTACAGTAATATCTAACTAAATGCTTGTGTTTCTAGCTCCAACAGTACAGTAGTATCTAACTAAATGCTTGTGTTCCTAGCTCCAACAGTACAGTAATATCTAACTAAATGCTTGTGTTTCTAGCTCCAACAGTGCAGTAGTATCTAACTAAATGCTTGTGTTCCTAGCTCCAACAGTGCAGTAATATCTAACTAAATGCTTGTGTTTCTAGCTCTAACAGTACAGTAATATCTAACTAAATGCTTGTGTTCCTAGCTCCAACAGTACAGTAATATCTAACTAAATGCTTGTGTTCCTAGCTCCAACAGTGCAGTAATATCTAACTAAATGCTTGTGTTCCTAGCTCCAACAGTACAGTAGTATCTAACTAAATGCTTGTGTTCCTAGCTCCAACAGTACAGTAATATCTAACTAAATGCTTGTGTTCCTAGCTCCAACAGTACAGTAATATCTAACTAAATGCTTGTGTTCCTAGCTCCAACAGTACAGTAATATCTAACTAAATGCTTGTGTTCCTAGCTCCAACAGTGCAGTAGTATCTAACTAAATGCTTGTGTTCCTAGCTCCAACAGTACAGTAATATCTAACTAAATGCTTGTGTTCTAGCTCCAACAGTGCAGTAATATCTAACTAAATGCTTGTGTTCCTAGCTCCAACAGTGCAGTGGTATCTAACTAAATGCTTTTGTTTCTAGCTCCAACAGTACAGTAATATCTAACTAAATGCTTTTGTTTCCTAGCTCCAACAGTGCAGTAATATCTAACTAAATGCTTGTGTTTCTAGCTCCAACAGTGCAGTAATATCTAACTAAATGCTTGTGTTCCTAGCTCCAACAGTGCAGTAATATCTAACTAAATGCTTGTGTTTCTAGCTCCAACAGTGCAGTAATATCTAACTAAATGCTTGTGTTTCTAGCTCCAACAGTACAGTATCTAACAACTCACAACAATACACACAAATCTAAAAGTAAAATAATGGAATTAAGAAACATAAATATTAGGACGAGCAGTGTCAGTGGCATTCAGTAAAATAGAGTAGAATAGAATACAGTATATACATATGAGTAAAGCAGGGGTGGCAGCGTAGCCTAGTGGTTAGAGCATTGGACTAGTAACCGAAAGATTGCAAGATTGAATCCCCGAGCTGACAAGGTACAAATCTGTCGTTCTGCCCCTGAACAAGGCAGTTAACCCACTGTTCCTAGGCCGCAATTGAAAATAAGATATGACTTGCCTAGTTAAATAAAAGGTCAAATAAAAATGAGTATAGCAGTATGTAAACATTATTAAAAGTAACTAGCGTTCCATTATTAAAGTGGTCAGTGATTCCAAGTCTATGGCAGTTGCCTCTAAGGTGCAGGGTTGAGTAACCGGGTGGTAGCCAGATAGTGATGGCTATTTAACAGTCTGATGACCTTGATAGAAGCTGTTTTTCAGTCTCACGGTCCCAGCTTTGATGCACCTGCACGGACCTCATCCTCTGGGTGATAGCGGGGTGAACAGGCCGTGGCTCGGGTGGTTGATGTCCTTGATGACCCTTTGGCCTTCCTGTGACATCGGGTGGTGTAGGTGTCATAGAGGGCAGGTAGTTTGCTCCCGGTGATGCGTTGGGCAGACCTCACTACCCTCTGGAGAGCCCTGCGATTGCGGGCGGTGCAGTTGCCGTTCCAGACGGTGATACAACCCGACAGGATGCTCTCAATTGTACATCTGTAAATGTTTGTGAGGGTCTTTGGGGCCAAGACAAATTTCTTCAGCCTCCTGAGGTTGAAGAGGTGCTGTTGTGCCTTCTTCACCACGCTGTCTGTGTGGGTGGACCATTTCAGTTTGTCGCAGATGTGCACGCCGAGGAACTTGAAGCTTTCCACCTTCTCCACCACAGTCCCTTCGAGGTGGATAGGGGGTGCTCCCTCTGCTGTTTCCTCAAGTCCATGATCAGCGCCTTCATTTTGTTGTCATTGTTGGTAATCAGGCCTACTATGGTTGTCGTCTGCAAACTTGATAATTGAGTTGGAGACGTGCATGGCCACGCAGTCATGAGTGAACAGGAGGGGACTGAGCATGCACCCTTGTGGGGCCCGAGCATAAACACTTGTGGGGCCCCTGTGTTAAGGATCAGTGAAGTGGTGTTGTTTCCTACCTTCACCACCTGGGAGCGGCCCGTTAGGAAGTCCAGGACCCAGTTGCACAGGGTGGGGTTGAGACCCAGGGCCTCGAGCTTAATGACAAGCTTGGAGGGTAATATAGTGCTGAAGGTTGAGCTATAGTCAATGAACAGCATTCTTACATAGGTATTCCTCTTGTCCGGATGGGATAGGGCCGTGTGCAGTGCAATGGCGATTGCATCGTCTGTGGATCTATTGGGGCGGTAAGCAAATGGAAGTGGGTCTAGGGTGTCAGGTAAGGTGGAGGTGATATGATCCTTAACTAGACTCTCAAAGCACTTCATGATGACAGAAGTGAGGGCTACAAGACTGTAGTCGTTTATTTCAGTTACCTTTGCTTTCTTGGCTACAGGAACAATGGTGGCCCTCTTGAAGCATGTGGGGACAGCAGACTGGGACAGGGAGAGATTGAATATGTCCGTAAACACTCCAGCCAGCTGGTCTGCGCCGGCAGCCTGGCAAGGGTTAACACGCTTAAAATGTCTTACTTATGTCGGCCACGGAGAATGAGAGCCCACAGTCCTTGGGAGGGGGCCGCGTCGATGGCACTGTGTTATCCTCGAAGCGGGCGAAGAAGGGGTTTAGCTTGTCCGGGAGCAAGACATTGGTGTCCGCAACGTGGCTGGTTTTCCCATTGTAATGTGTGATTTTTGTGTAGACACTGCCACATACATCTCGTGTCTGAGCCGTTGAATTCCGATTCCACTTTGTCTACAGTCCTTGGTTGCAGGCCGCGTCTGCGCACTGTGTCGTCCTCAAAGCGGGCGAAGAAGGTGTTTAGCTTGTCCGGAACCAAGACGTCGGTGTCCGGGACGTGGCTGATTTTCCCTTTGTGGTTGGTTTTCCCTTTGATTGTCTGTAGACCCTGTAGACGTCTCATGTCTGAGCTGTTGAATTCCGATTCCACTTTGTCTCTATACTGACGTTTTGCCTGTTTGATTGCCGTACGGAGGGAACAACTACACTGTTTTTTTATTTTATTCGGCCATATTCCCAGTCACCTTGCCATGGTTAAATGCGGTGGTTCGCACTTTCAGTTTAGCGTGAATGCTGCCATCTGTCCACGGTTTCTGGTTTGGGTAGGTTTTAATAGTCACAGTGGGAACAACATCCTCTTATACACTTCCAGATGAACTCAGTCTCTGTGTATACATTCAATGTTATTCTCTGAGGCTACCCGGAATATATCCCAGTCCGCGTGATCAAAACAATCTTGAAGCATGGATTCCGATTGGTCAGACCAGCACTGAATAGACCTTAACATGGGTACTTTCTGTTTGAGTTTCTGCCTATAGGAAGGGAGGAGCAAAAATGGAGTTGTGATCTGATTTGCCGAAGGGAAATACCCAGTGGTGTAGTGCTATTTGCACACTGTAATAGTGAAAATATCAAAACTATGAAATAACACATATGGAATCATGTTGTAACCAAAAAAAGTGTTAAACAAATGAAAATATATTATAGATTCTTCAAAGTAGCCACTCTTTGCACACTCTTGGCATTCTCCCAACCGGCTACACCTGGAATGCTTTTAAAAGAGTCGTGAAGTTCCCACATATGCTGAGCACTTGTTGGCTGCTTTTCCTTCACTCTGTGGTCCAACTCATCCCAAACCATCTCAATTGGGTTGAGGTCAGGTGATTGTGGAGGCCAGGTCATCTGATGCAGCACTCCATTACTCTCATTCTTGGTCAAATAGCCTTTACACAGCCTGGAGGTGTGTTGGGTCATTGTCCTGTTGAAAAATAAATTATAATCCCACTAAGCGCAAATCAGAATGCATGGTGTAATGCTGCAGAATGCTGTGGTAGCCATGCTGGTTAAGTGTGCCTTGAATTCTAAATAAAACACTGTCAATGCCACCAGCAAAGCACCCCCACACCATAACACCTCCTCCTCCATGCTTCACGTGTGGTTCCCACCTTGCGGAGGTCATCCGTTCACTTACTCTGTCTCACAAAGACACGGCGGTTGGAAAGAAAAATCTCAAATTGTGACTCATCAGACCAAAGGACAGATTTCCACCAGTCTAATGTCCTTTGCTCGTATTTCTTGGCCCAAGCAAGCCTCTTCTTGTTATTGGTGTCCTTTAGTTGTGGTTTCTTTGCAACAATGCAACCATGAAGGCCTGATTCACGCCGTCTCCTCTGAACAGTTGATGTCGACATGTCTCTGTTACTGTAATGAACGTCTCCTCTGCAGCAGAGGGAACTCTGGGTCTTCCTTTCCTGTGGCGGTTTTCATGAGAGCCAGTTTCATCATAGCACTTGATGTTTTTTTTTGGTTTTATTTCTTTTAATTTATTTGCATAGATTAAATTAAACAAATTCATCAAGTTGTGGACATAAATCATTACTGTGTAGAATTACAGGAAATGTCTTTTAAAACAGACATAAAAATAAATATGTTGGTGTGGTGTATTCATGCATCTCAAACTAGAACCTAAATGCCTTACGACCTCCAACTTGACCAATCTAGAAACAGGTCATGCATCATTCTCAACCAATAGCGGCTAAATATCCCAAGCAGGGCTACACCAACTTCCAGATAGGGTCAGGCTCCACGCTGGTTTGGGTGTCGCCGTAACCAAGTGGTCACATTTCATTCCGGGTTCCACTGAGCAAGAGGGGGTCTGTGGAGTTTTATGAATATCAAGGCAGACACATGGTGAATATAGATTTTTTTTTTTTTTTTCAACTTTCTGATTGGCCAAAGAGGTCAAGCCTTTGCCTCTGCAGTGGACAGATGTAGCCTATAGTTCAACATTCTCGCAGAGAGAGAGAAGAAACCATCATTAACCCTCTAGACTACTGTACAGAGAGAGAAGAAACCATTAACCCTCTAGACTGCTGTACAGAGAGCGAAGAAACCATCATTAACCTCTAGACTGCTGTACATAGAGAGAAGAAGACATCATTAACCTCTAGACTGCTGTACAGAGAGAGAAGACATCATTAACCTCTAGTCTGCTGTACAGAGAGAGAAGAAGACATCATTAACCCTCTAGACTGCTGTACAGAGAGAGAAGAAGACATCATTAACCTCTAGACTGCTGTACAGAGAGAGAAGAAGACATCATTAACCTCTAGACTGCTGTACATAGAGAGAAGAAGACATCATTAACCTCTAGACTGCTGTACATAGAGAGAAGAAGACATCATTAACCCTCTAGACTGCTGTACAGAGAGAGAAGAATCATTAACCTCTAGACTGCTGTAACATCATTAACCTCTAGACTGCTGTACAGAGAGAGAAGAAGACATCATTAACCCTCTAGACTGCTGTACAGAGAGAGAAGAAGACATCATTAACCCTCTAGACTGCTGTACATAGAGAGAAGAAGACATCATTAACCTCTAGACTGCTGTACAGAGAGAGAAGAAGACATCATTAACCTCTAGGCTGCTGTACATAGAGAGAAGAAGACATCATTAACCTCTAGACTGCTGTACAGAGAGAGAAGAAGACATCATTAACCTCTAGACTGCTGTACAGAGAGAGAAGAAGACATCATTAACCTCTAGACTGCTGTACAGAGAGAGAAGAAGACATCATTAACCCTCTAGACTGCTGTACAGAGAGAGAAGAAGACATCATTAACCTCTAGACTGCTGTACAGAGAGAGAAGACATCATTAACCTCTAGTCTGCTGTACAGAGAGAGAAGAAGACATCATTAACCCTCTAGACTGCTGTACAGAGAGAGAAGAAGACATCATTAACCCTCTAGACTGCTGTACATAGAGAGAAGACATCATTAACCCTCTAGACTGCTGTACAGAGAGAGAAGAAGACATCATTAACCCTCTAGACTGCTGTACAGAGAGAGAAGAAGACATCATTAACCTCTAGGCTGCTGTACATAGAGAGAATAAGACATCATTAACCTCTAGGCTGCTGTACATAGAGAGAAGAAGACATCATTAACCTCTAGACTGCTGTACAGAGAGAGAAGAAGACATCATTAACCTCTAGACTGCTGTACAGAGAGAGAAGAAGACATCATTAACCCTCTAGACTGCTGTACAGAGAGAGAAGAAGACATCATTAACCCTCTAGACTGCTGTACAGAGAGAGAAGAAGACATCATTAACCTCTAGACTGCTGTACAGAGAGAGAAGACATCATTAACCTCTAGACTGCTGTACATAGAGAGAAGAAGACATCATTAACCCTCTAGACTGCCGTACATAGAGAGAAGACATCATTAACCTCTAGGCTGCTGTACAGATTTCAGGGTTTGTCATTCTATCGTTTTTCATTGAATTTTAGTGGTAATTCATTATAATTGATCAGAATTGTTTTTTACCAGCTCTGTGTCTTCTCAGATTGAAAAAGGTGACATCATTAACCCTAGACTGCTGTACATAGAAGAACCAGACATCATTAACCCTAGACTGCTGTACAGAGAGAGAAAAACATCATTAACCCTTAGACTGCTGTAATATTGAGTTGACATCATTAACCCTTCTGCCCTCAGAACATCCTTAACAATTCATCAGGGCATAGACATCTTATAAGGTGTTGAGAAAGACATCATTAACCTCTAGGGATGCTGGTCCATTTCAGGGTTTGTCATTCTATGATTTTTCATTGAATTTTAGTGTAATTGGCTGGAATTGTCCTTTGGGTTTTGGACCAGCTCTGTGTCTTCACAGATTGAAACTGGTGAGTGTGAAAAACCCCCAGCAGCACGTCACCCTGCAGTTCTTGACACAAACCGGTGCACCTGGTACCTACTACCATACCCCCTTCAAAGGCACCTACTACCATACCCTCAATTCAAAGGCACCTAGACTCATAAGGTGTTGAAAGTGTTCACCAGGGATGCTGGCCCATGTTGACTCAATGCACCTACAGTTGTGTCAAGTTGGCTGGATGTCCTTTGGGTGGTGGACCATTCTTGATACCCAGGAAACTGGCACCTACCCAGCCAGTTCTTGACAAAACCGGCACCTGGTACCTACTACCATACCCCGTTCAAAGGCACTTAAATATTTTGTCTTGCCCCATTCACCCTCTGAATGGCACACATACACAATCCATGTCTCAATTGTCTCAAGGCTTAAACATGATATGTAACCCGTCTCCTCCTCTTCATCTACACTGATTGAAGTGGATTGATCAAGTGACATCAATAAGGGATCATATCTTTCACCGGGTCAGTCTGTGTCATGGAATGTTTTTTTACACTCAGTGAATGTTCTGTTGATATGCACAGTGGTAATGATGAAGTATCATGACTGTGTTCACTACTCACTGATCTCCTCCATCACCACGGTGTTGTCCATAGCAACATGTACCGCCAGACGACTCCACGAGTCAAACACAGTTAGTTTCCTGAGGGCAAGACGGACAATATTCAACACAGTTAGTTTCCTGAGGGCAAGACGGACAATATTCAACACAGTTTCCTGAGGGCAAGACGGACAATATTCAACACAGGTTAGTTTTTAGATGATGACCGTAAACACTAAGGGCCTGATTTCCTGACATGGGTTAAGACAGGGGTTAAGACAGGGGTTAAGACAGGGGTTAAGACAGGTCCTGAACTAATTCTTCATTGAGCATGATTTTTATTTTTTATCCAGGACTAGTCTTAAAATCAGGCTGAAAGTGTACAGTCATAATCTAGTAACTAGATGATCATCTAGAGATACCCTCCTGGTTGGAGTTAAAACCTACAGGAGGGTATCTCTCCAGGAACAGGGTTAGAGTTAAAACCTACAGGATGGTATCTCTCCAGGAACAGGGTTGGAGTTAAAACCTACAGGAGGGTATCTCTCCAGGAACAGGGTTAGAGTTAAAACCTACAGGATGGTATCTCTCCAGGAACAGGGTTGGAGTTAAAACCTACAGGATGGTATCTCTCCAGGAACAGGGTTAGAGTTAAAACCTACAGGATGGTATCTCTCCAGGAACAGGGTTGGAGTTAAAACCTACAGGAGGGTATCTCTCCAGGAACAGGGTTGGAGTTAAAACCTACAGCAGGGTGTCTCTCCAGGAACAGGGTTGGAGTTAAAACCACTGTACAGGAGGCCACTGTGTATCTCTGGCCAGGAACAGGGCTGCAGTACACAGACAACTGGAGTTAAAATCTGGGCTGCACAGCAGGGTGTCTCCTAATAATGATCCAGGAACAGGGTTGATGTCATCTGGGCTGTAGAGCCATCTGATCTAGAGACCATCCTAATAATGATGTCATCTGGGCTGAGCTCACTGTACTTACTTCAGTGCCATCCTGATGCCACTGTGTTGCAGTCCAGACAACTGGCCTATAGTGCTTCCCCTCCCGATCCCATCTGGGCTGCAGTACACAGACAACTGATGTTAGTGCCATCCTAATAATGATGTCATCTGGGCTGTAGTACACAGATGTTTTATCCTAATAATGATGTCATCTGGGCTGCAGTACACAGACAACTGATGTTAGTTGATAAAGACAAAGACGCTGTTATACCAATAAAGATAAAGATGACCGACTTGTTCTGTGACTATATTTGTCATATTGTAGTAGGTGGTCAGAAACACACTATTATTGTAAGAAATACCACCCATTTCTAAAAAATAAAGTATGACTGAATCAGTGCATCATTGTTATGAGATTACAAATCAAAGGAAACACTATTTTCCAAGAAACTAATAAAGTAGTTTAAATTGAATTAATTACAAGTCAGTATTCACCAATTTGATGTAAAGAATAGTAGCTGTCTTTCTTGTCAAGGAAGGCGTTGAGGATACTGATGTACTGTCCTCTCTGAGGCTGGCCTCTCACCCATCTCCAGTCTGCTTAACAAAAACACCATTATCATCTGCTGTGTGAAACAACTGCTCTATTGAACGGAGTACTCTAGTACAGTGCAATAAGAGATATGTACCACACAGTGACAGAGATCATTCAGAAGGGGCAAATACATCTTGAATAATAGAAGCTAACGTTGAAGGAGGGGGGTAATAGAAGCTAACGTTGAAGGGTACGCGTAATACCACTAGCTGTATTCTTCAGGGAGCAGAAGACGCTAAAGAATTAGTAAAGCAGTCAACCTTACCTCGGCCTAGATGCCTGCAGACCAGGGCCTCGCCTAGGATCATCTGTCCACATCGCAGCATGCAGCCCCAGCCTGTGTCGGACGTAGGCCCTGTCCCTCCTGGAACACATTGAAACAATCTGCACCTCATAGGCTAATCTTATTGGCGTATACAATCAAAAATGACCTTGGTTTACTCTGTGGCTAGCTACAGAAGGATTGGGCTACTCACCAATCAAAAATGACCTTGGTTTACTCTGTGGCTAGCTACAGAAGGATTGGGCTACTCACCAATCAAAAATGACCTTGGTTTCCTCTGTGGCTAGCTACAGAAGGATTGGGCTACTCACCAATGGGCGGGAAGTTTTTTCTGTAGGTGAACCACAGTCGTGAAGTGACATCTGAAAGAATGTCTTCCTTTTCTGGATAAAACAAAAGACAATGAGTTAGCTAAGAAGTATGACTTTTGTTATAGCCTGGTTGCCCGTCTCTATTCAGCTATTCCTCGGCACTCGTGTCATGTGCCAAAGAGACTGGCCTTTCGGGAAAACCATCAAATTAACATTCTATCATCATGGAACTCCAGAATATCAGACGATTTGATAACCCTCACAGCTATCATTCAATCACAATGTTTATGCAAATTAGACGGATAGGAACACATTCTAACTTAATTCATGAATTTGATAGGAAAATATTCTAACATTGGGCATTCTGAGATACAGTGATGAGATCCTGAGGCCCATTCTCTTGCCATTCATCCTCTGCCATCACCTCATGTTTCAGCATGATAATGCACGGCCCCATCTGTACACAATTCCTGGAAGCTGAAAATGTCTCAGTTCTTCCATGGCCTGTATACTCAGACATGTCACTCATTGAGAATGTTTGGGATGCTCTGGATCGACGTGCACGACAGCGTGCTCCAGTTCCCGCCAATATCCAGCAACTTTGCACAGCCATTGAAAAGGAGTGGGAACAACATTCCACCATCAACAGCCTGATCAACTCTATGTGAAGGAGATGTGTTGTGCTGCATGAGGCAATTGGTGGTCACACCAGATACTGACTGGTTTTCTGGTCCACGCCCCTCCTTTTTTTAAAAGTATCTGTGACCAACAGATGCATATCTGTATTCCCAGTCATGTGAAATCAATAGACTGGAGCCTAACTAATTTATTTCAATTGACTGATTTCCTTAGATGAACTATAACTCAGTAAAATCTTTGAAATTGCATGTTATGTTTATATTTTTTGTTCAGAATATATTGTCACTTCTGGCACATGCATTGGGCTAGGCTACTGGTTCAATAGCTATAAGAGGCATAGAGAGAGGATGGAAGAGAGAGCTAAGTGGAGAGGCATGGCTGGTCAAAGGAACAGTGAAGACAGAGATGTGTAAGTCAGAAGTTAATTCCCCCGACCCCCCTGGCCTGGCTTACTACATTGAGTTTACAACCACCACCTGTGCCAGATATTTGTCAGTTTAATTAAAATGTGCAATAAAATTTTTTAATTTAAATTAAAATAAAAACCTGGCTGTTGACGTAGGCAAATCCCAGATTCCCCAACTGAGCTCAAGTTTTGGAAATTGCAAGTTCACTTTCTCCCCCATAAACACTTAAGTGCCAGCAGCTCACATCAGCAGGATGGCGAGCCTCTTTCATTAGGAGGTACATCTACCGTGGATAGCTAAAATAATAACGATGATCCCATTACGTTCATTTTAAACATTAGGCCTATGGGGACACCATACATTTGGCAGCCAAGCACAAGTGATCAGTGTAGCCTTTAAAATCGTCTAGACATGTTGAAATATCTTCATGCCTAGAATAAAAACCATTAAACTGCATATTGAACCTTGAGATGAAAGGACAGTCTCTTTAGCAAATGACCGGAGTGGAATGTTAGCTTAAAAAAAGACTGGTTCTCAGATTAGCCTTTTGCTGGGGGCAGTATTTATATATATATATATATATATATATTTATATACTTTATATACCATCTATGTAGATAGATCTGTGATAGATCTATGTGTTTATTCTGTAGGCCTATACTTCTGCATTTACATTATGACTAATGGAATCATTTCATATTTCACAGTAACGTGACGAGGACACAAGAAGAACACACAACCTAGCTGATCCGATGTATCCAATTACCTGTGAGTGCGTTGAATTCTTTCCCCAAGATCCACACTGGCTCTGAGGTCTCTGGAAAATCTTCAAACTCTCCAAAGCCAAGTGTGTCGTACGTGAGAGTAGCTGGAATATATAAGTACATTTGATTCAGAACAACTTGTACACCACACACACACACACACACACACACACACACACACACACACACACACACACACACACACACACACACACACACACACACACACACACCAGGGATCCCTATTTGAACAAGGAATCATTCATGATCAGATGTTGTCGTCTTCATACAGAATGACCACTGTGATAGTTGATTGTATATTGATTTAAATAACATTGGGATTATTAGCT
The DNA here is from genome assembly GCF_018296145.1 of Oncorhynchus tshawytscha. Lineage (NCBI taxonomy): Eukaryota > Metazoa > Chordata > Actinopteri > Salmoniformes > Salmonidae > Oncorhynchus > Oncorhynchus tshawytscha. The sequence continues at coordinate 5,135,809 of NC_056434.1, forward strand.
ATGGTCCAAGCACTTTCAAAATGGCAAAACAGACTCATTCACTGCAGTTTGACAGCTGAACTAGCTAGCTGGCTGGCTGGCCCGGTTTGCGACAGAGAATGACATTGCAAATACATTTATTTGGCTTGTTAGCTATGTGACCATCACTTTCAGCAGGTATTGGTAGATAGCTAACTAGTGACACTGAACAATCCGGTTCGTTTATATTGGACCTGGTTCTGCTCGCCTACTGGATGTTTTCAGCCCTAAATACACCGAGTGCTTGTTTAACTAGACTAATAATAGTTTAGTCTGTCTGTCTGGATGGGTTGATTGCAATGACTGGTTGATAGCTAACGTTAACTGGCTAGCTAGCTAGCTACTGACTATTCTTTATTCACATTCAACATATATGTAACATTTAAACCTCAACTGATGTACAAATTGAAATCCTGTACGAAATATAGTAATCTACAAGTGTCTTGCTTTTGTTCAGACGCTGGCTAATATACAAAACAAACAAAAAAAAACGTTCAGATCCTTGATTTTCTTGAAAAAGACTTCCTACCTGCATCCATCCCGACATAATGTGTTGTTGATCTGTCCAAACAGGCAGAAACATCATTCGACCAATAAGAAATCAATACAGCAGATTTTTTTTTCTTCTATTTAAGTATCCAATCGGAGTTTCTGCTCTGGGCGGGGCAAATATTTTTTCGTCCAATAAGAATCCATTGATGGCTTCCCTAAACGCGTAACGTTTCCGTAGATCTGTTGGTGTTGTTGATAGAATGGACGGAATGCGATTCAACGTGGTTTCTTGCCACACATAGGATGTAGATCAGCGAAACCAGGCAAACTGACTGCCACCCACAACCCAGGTAAACAGGATGTCAGAGAAGAGAATACTTTGTCTAACGTGTTTGTCCCACTGAGGTATAATTATGCTATAATGCCCGAGGAGGTGTAGTATATGGCCAATATACCAGGGCTGTTCTTATGCACGACACAAGGTGGAGTTCCTGGACACAGCCCTTAGCTGTGGTATACTGGTTATATACCACAACCCCCCCGAGGTGCCTTGTTACTATTATAAACTGGTTACCCATGTAATTAGAACAGTAAAAAAATACAATTGTCATAAGTGATAATGCCCTCGAAGCCGGTGTTTGGACGATATATTGGCACGGGTGTTGTTCGGCCCGAGATCGAAGTCGGAAGTCCAGCAAACTGTGCCAATATATGTTCCAAACACCGTTTTCGAGGGCATTATCACTTTTATAGAGCGGGAACCCAACATATTCAAATAATGATTGACATATTTTAATATAAAAATATTATTTTGATTAATTAATTTATACTAGTTCATCCTTCCACAATATATAGACCCTGACACAAATCTAGGGTTGCTTAGAGACGCTACTCAGTCGTTAAGTATGTTGGTTCTGTATCTATGGACGCGACCGAGTCGTTAAGTATGTTGGTTCTGTATCTATGGACACGACTCAGTCGTTAAGTATGTTGGTTCTGTATCTATGGACACGACTCAGTCGTTAAGTATGTTGGTTCTGTATCTATGGACACGACTCAGTCGTTAAGTATGTTGGTTCTGTATCTATGGACACGACTCAGTCGTTAAGTATGTTGGTTCTGTATCTATGGACACGACTCAGTCGTTCAGTATGTTGGTTCTGTATCTATGGACACGACTCAGTCGTTCAGTATGTTGGTTCTGTATCTATGGACACGACTCAGTCGTTAAGTATGTTGGTTCTGTATCTATGGACGCGACTCAGTTGTTCAGTATGTTGGTTCTGTATCTATGGACACGACTCAGTCGTTCAGTATGTTGGTTCTGTATCTATGGACACGACTCAGTCGTTAAGTATGTTGGTTCTGTATCTATGGACACGACTCAGTCGTTAAGTATGTTGGTTCTGTATCTATGGACACGACTCAGTCGTTAAGTATGTTGGTTCTGTATCTATGGACACGACTCAGTCGTTCAGTATGTTGGTTCTGTATCTATGGACACGACTCAGTCGTTAAGTATGTTGGTTCTGTATCTATGGACACGACTCAGTCGTTCAGTATGTTGGTTCTGTATCTATGGACGCGACTCAGTCGTTCAGTATGTTGGTTCTGTATCTATGGACACGACTCAGTCGTTCAGTATGTTGGTTCTGTATCTATGGACACGACTCAGTCGTTCAGTATGTTGGTTCTGTATCTATGGACACGACTCAGTCGTTAAGTATGTTGGTTCTGTATCTATGGACGCGACTCAGTCGTTAAGTATGTTGGTTCTGTATCTATGGACGCGACTCAGTCGTTAAGTATGTTGGTTCTGTATCTATGGACACGACTCAGTCGTTAAGTATGTTGGTTCTGTATCTATGGACACGACTCAGTCGTTAAGTATGTTGGTTCTGTATCTATGGACGCGACTCAGTCGTTAAGTATGTTGGTTCTGTATCTATGGACGCGACTCAGTCGTTAAGTATGTTGGTTCTGTATCTATGGACACGACTCAGTCGTTAAGTATGTTGGTTCTGTATCTATGGACACGACTCAGTCGTTCAGTATGTTGGTTCTGTGTCTATGGACACGACTCAGTCGTTAAGTATGTTGGTTCTGTATCTATGGACACGACTCAGTCGTTGGTTCTAAATGTTCTATTGCCAAACTGGCTGGCAACGTTCTTATCCCTTGCTAGCTAGCCAACTACGGCTAATTTACAGCAAAGTAGCTGCATTTGCATTTGTTTAAGCTGTTTTATAGTGACATATATTTGGATACATCCATAACAATGAGCTGATGAGGCGCGATTTCGCCTGGCATAGAAACTGTGCTCACTCGTCAGGACACAGTTGTTCAGAGGAACTAGCCAACAGCACAGCTACAGTAACACAACACAGCTACAGTAACACAACACAGCTACAGTAACGCAACACAGCTAGAGTAACACAACACAGCTAGAGTAACACAACACAGCTAGAGTAACACAACATAGCTACAGTAACACAACACAGCTACAGTAACACAACACAGCTACAGTAACACAACACAGCTACAGTAACACAACACAGCTACAGTAACACAACACAGCTACAGTAACACAACACAGCTACAGTAACGCAACACAGCTACAGTAACACAACACAGCTACAGTAACACAACACAGCTACAGTAACACAACACAGCTACAGTAACACAACACAGCTACAGTAACACAACACAGCTACAGTAACACAACACAGCTACATAAGTAACACAACACAGCTAGAGTAACACAACACAGCTACAGTAACGCAACACAGCTACAGTAACACAACACAGCTACAGTAACACAACACAGCTACAGTAACACAACACAGCTATAGTAACGCAACACAGCTACAGTAACACAACACAGCTAGAGTAACACAACACAGCTACAGTAACACAACACAGCTACAGTAACACAACACAGCTACAGTAACACAATCACTTCAAAATGAAGTTGGAAAGACTGCAAATGATCTGCGTTTCGTTTGACCTTTTTTCTATTGACCTTTTTTTGTATATATCCATAAAAATGATGCTGATTCATGATTTTGTCTGGCTGAGAAACGGCGTCTTCCTTTTTTGTCTCGTCTCGACTCCCGACACGTTCATTACTACGGGACAGCTGGAGATCGAATTTGAATATTGAAACAATGTGGAACGTGACAATCTGTGACACCGGCTGGAATGCGGTTTTAACCCATCAGCATTCAGGATTAGATCCACCCGTTGTATAAGGTCTGATATACCCCGTCTTCCAGCCAATCAGCATTCAGGGCTCGAGAGGAAGCTCTGTGGACGGCAGTGGGGAAAAGATGGAGCGAGATGGATTTTACCCAACATTCTGCCAAATGTCTCATCGATGAAACATTTGATCTCGATACAGTTTTCTGTTTCCAAAACTAGATTTGGTTATAAACAGAATGGACTATGTTTTGTAGACTTTACCCATTGCCAAAGTTGGAAAAAAAAGTGCGTTGTTTAGAAGGGGTGCAAGGACGAATTTAGTTATTGCACAAGCGCACTTCAGAGTAGGCGTTCCCTGATGCAAATATGCAAATACACGCTAGAAAACGCCAATAGGCTCTCACCAGCTCGTGCTTGGCTCTACCCACCTCCTGGCTTGTTCTTCCCACTATGATTCATTTGCTCCCTTTGGGAAACGACGGGCGGTGGTCCCGTCTTGGTTAGTTATAAAAAGTCTTTGGTAATAATGTGCAACTTGAATCAGTTATAGAAACCATGTCCCTTTATGGTTGTGAGTTCTGGAGTCCACTCACCAACCAAGAATTCACAAAATGGGACAAACACCAAATTTAGATTCCGCATGCAGAATTCTGCAAAAACATCCTCTGTGTGCAACGTAAAACAACTAATAATGCACGCAGAGCTGAATTAGGACGATATGCGCTATTGGATCAAAATCCAGAAAATAATTATACAACCATCCAATAGGAGTGGAAGAGGCAGAAAGGAATTAGCAACATCTAACGCATGGTTTCCAGCCATTATTATGAGCCATCGTTCCCTAAGAAACCTCCACTGAATTAGACCCAATCAAATCATGGGAAAACAAAAACATAATTACTTAACACATTGGAAAGAACTAGCCAACAAATAAAGCAAACTGGAATGCTATTTCGCCCTAAACAGTGAATACCTGTTAACCGTGACAGACCCAACATTATGGAAAGCTTTTGACTCTGTACAGACTCAGTGAGCATAGATATCCTTGTTATTGAGAGAGGCAGAGCTGACAGGCTATGTGCCCACTGCCCACAAAATGAGGTGGAAACTGAGCTGCACCTATTCTCCTGCCAAATATATGACCATGTTAGACACACATATTTCCCTCAGACCCACAAAGAATTTGAAAACAAATCAGATCTAGTTTCTCAAAGTTGCCAGGATGTCACGTGTCCTACTAATATCAGTACACTCATAACAACTTAACCATTACAAAACTTTTATTCGATCAAATCAACATAAAAACACTTTTGTTGACCAAATTCGACACTCGTATTGAACCCCATACAAAAGCTCCTTGCTTGGTGGGCGAAACAACGAAAAAACGCCACCTGCTGGAGGGAGACAGACTTCCACCGACTTGAGCCTCCCTGGAACAAACTGGCCAGCTCTATATCCGGGTTTATGCATTCGTCACTAGTTACCACAGCCACGAAGTAATAAACGCGACTATTTCTACAATATATCTTCTTATAATGTGATTTTAAACCTAATCCTGTCCTTAACTCTAAATGCGTCCAATACTGCTTATGTATAACCCTAACCTTAAATTAAGACCAACAAGTACATTTTTGTTTTCATGAATGTTTGCGATGATATAGGCTAATTTTTGGGGCTGTAATTACTAGTGGAAACCGGTATATAATGACCAACATCACATGAGCACAAATTACGTTTACAAAATCTGCATCATCATGTTCTGACGTTGTCATCTTCATACAAATAACCACTCTGACAGTTAATAGTCCTAATATTACTTAAATCAATATACAATCAACTGTCACAGTGGTCATTTTGTGTGAAGATGACAAAGTCAGATCATGAATGATTCCTTGTTCAAATAGGGATCCCTGGTGTGTGTGTGTGTGTGTGTGTGTGTGTGTGTGTGTAAGCTATGTAGCAACGTGTTCTGAATCAAACCCCACTTTCTCTACTCCTACCCCCACTTCTCTACTCCTACCCCTTCTCTACTCCTACCTCCCCTTCTATACCCCTACCCCCTTCTCTACTCCTACCCCCTTCTATACTCCTACCCCCTTCTCTACTCCTAACCCCCTTCTATACTCCTACCTCCTTCTCTACTCCTAACTCCTTCTCTACTCCTACCCCCTTCCCCACCTCTACCCCCACTCTACTCCTACCCCCTTCTCTACTCCTACCCCCTTCTCTACTCCTACCCCCTTCTATACTCCTACCTCCTTCTCTACTCCTACCTCCTTCTCTATTCCTACCCCCTTCCCTACCTCTACCCCTGCTCTACTCCTACCCCCTTCTATACTCCTACCCCCTTCTCTACTCCTACCCCCCTTCCCTACCTCTACCCCCTGCTCTACTAATACCCCCTTCTATACTCCTACCCACCCTTCTCTACTCCTACCCCCTTCCCTACCCCCTGTTCTACTCCTCCCCCTCGCTCTAATCCTACCCCGCCCCCTCCTGCTCTACTCCCCCTCGCTCTACTCCTACCCCTCGCTCTACTCCTACCCCTCGCTCTACTTCTACCCCGCCCCCTGCTCTACTCCTACCCCGCCCCCTGCTCTATTCCTACCCCTGCTCTACTCCTACCCCGCCCCCTGCTCTACTCCTACCCCGCCCCCTGCTCTACTCCTACCCCTCTCATCCCCTGCTCTACTCCTACCCCTCGCTCTACTCCTACCCCTCGCTCTACTCCTACCCCGCCCCCTGCTCTACTCCTACCCCTCTCATCCCCTGCTCTACTCCTACCCCGCCCCCTGCTCTACTCCTACCCCTCGCTCTACTCCTACCCCTCGCTCTACTCCTACCGTTCGCTCTACTCCTACCCCGCCCCCGCTCTACTCCTACCCCGCCCCCTGCTCTACTCCTACCCCTCCCTCTACTCCTACCCCGCCCCCTGCTCTACTCCTACCCCGCCCCCTGCTCTACTCCTACCCCTCGCTCTACTGCTACCCCTCGCTCTACTCCTACCCCTCTCATCCATTGCTCTACCCCTCTCCCCCTCTACATTGTAAAATAATAGTGAAGACATCAAAATGATGAAATAACACATATGGAATCACATAGTAATCAAAAAACTGTTAAAATATTAAAATTAAAATATATTTTTATTTGAGATTATTCAAAGTAGCCACCCTTTGCCTTGATGACAGCTTTGCACACACTTTGCATTCTCTCAACCAGCTTCACCTGGAATGCTTTTCCAACAGTCTTGAAGGAGTTCCCACATATGCTGAGCACTTGTTGGCTGCTTTTCCTTCACTGCGGTCCAACTCTTCCCAAACCATCTCAATTGGGTTGAGGTCGGGTGAGTCTCTGAATGTCCTTGCGTGGCCCAGCCAGAGCCCGGACTTGAACCCGATCGAACATCTCTGGAGAGACCATAAAATAGCTGTGCAGCGACGCTCCCCATCCAACCTGACAGAGCTTGAGAGGATCTGCAGAGAAAAATGGGAGAAACTCCCCAAATACAGGTGTGCCAAGCTTATAGCGCCATACCTTAAAAAAAAAGTTGAGGCTGTAATCGCTGCCAAAGGTGCGTCAACAAAGCACTGAGTAAAGGGTATGAATATTTCATAAATTTGCAAAAATGTGTAAAAAAACTGTTTTTGCTTCGTCATTATGGGGTATTGTGATGTCATTATGGGGTATTGTGATGTCATTATGGGGTATTGTGATGTCATTATGGGGTATTGTGATGTCATTATGGGGTATTGTGTGTAGATTGATGAGGGGGAAAAACAAACAATTGAATCCATTTTAGAATCAGGCTGTAATGAAACAAAACATGGGAAAAGTCAAAGGGGTCTGAATACTTTCCGAATGCACTGTAAATATCGGCCTCGGTGACAATTAGTTGAATAATTTAATGGACGCTTTGCGTACAAAGGCAATGACTAAATTGTCTTATTAGTCATTTTCTCTTTGGAAATTGTCTTATTAGTAATTTTCTCTATGGAAATTGTCTTATTAGTCATTTTCTCTTTGCGGACGTCTATGGAAATTGTCTTTCTGGCCTTCAGTTAAACCGCAGTACCGACGCAAAGCCGTAGGAGCTGTCAAAATAGAAGCTGTCGGAGCAGTCAAAACCGTAGGAGCAGTCAAAACCGTAGGAGCTGTCAAAACCATAGGAGCTGTCAAAATAGAAGCTGTCGGATCAATCAAAACTGTAGGAGCTGTCAAAACCATAGGAGCTGTCAAAACCGTAGGAGCTGTCAAAACCGTAGGAGTAGTCAAAACCATACGAGTAGTCAAAACCGTGCTTCTAGACTGGAACCCTGGCCCCTTGGTCCATCCAGTGATTACTTGTTAATCTCTTTCCCTCCAGCTGTCATATCCCAATCAATCACATGTATTTTATAAAGCCCTTTTTACATCAGCAGTGATTTACAGATACCCAGTATACAGTGGCTTGGAAAAACTCCTTAGAAGGCAGGAGAGGAACCAGGCCAGCCCTCGTCTGGCTGTGCCAGGTGGAGATTTATAGAGTACATTAGCCCAAAGGCTGGCATATTGGCGATATTGATCTGGTATTGATGTCGACCCTTGAGCTAGGAGTACATGTGGCCATTAAGGCCAGATAGTAAACCCAGACGTTCAAATGTTCATAGATGACCAGCAGGGTCAAATAATAACCATACAGGTTAGAGTGTGTAAAAGTTTAGTGCCTCAGTAGTCAATGTCAGTTGTCTTTTCACAACCAGGCATTCTGAAATCCAAGGGTCCGAGAAGGAGCATGGCCGGATGAATCACGTCAGGGGTCCACAGCAGCAGGCAGGACAGCAAAACTAGATCAGCAGCATGGCCAGGTGAACTGGGAACAGCTAGCAATCGTCAGGCCAGGTAGTGCTGAGGCATGGTCCTAGAGCTCATGTCCTCCGGGAGGGGAGATAGAGAGAGCGAAGAGGTACTTGAGAGAGCATGCCTCAGAACACACAGTACAACTACCCTGTTATAACTTCTCCTAGCTGCTTTTATTAAAGTATCATTATGTTGAGCCACATCTTACGTTTTTTTTACATTATCTATGAGGAAGTGTTATTAGTTACTACGGTAACGTTCAAGCATCTTTTTAATACCATACATATACATATTTTTAACCTGCATTCTCCAGTTCCACTAATATTTATTTACCTATATTTAACTAGGCAAGTCAGTTAAGAACAAATTCTTATTTACAATGACGGCCTAGGAACAGTGGGTTAACTGCCTTGTTCAGGGGGCAGAACGACAGATTTGTACCTTGTCAGCTCGGGGGATTTGATCTTGCAACCTTCCGGTTACTAGTCCAACTCTCTAACCCGACCAGAATGAAGCTTCTCTCACATTCCAATGTTGAAGAACGTTTGGTGGTATAAATATATTGGACGCTAGATGGCAGTAAATCATGATATGTTAGCTATTCAAGACCGTACATGGCAGACTGACTATTTGGGCCAATCACTTGAAAGAAAAATTGGTAGCTATCCATTTTCAATGTATGATACTGACATTAATGAAACCAATTAAAACAATGTTGAAATATAAAATATTTTATTTTCTGAAATGACACTCAGTGTTGCATGCCAAATATAATATATGTAAGCTACTGTGAAAGTTATTCATGAAATTAAAATAACTTGTGGAATAAAACAGACAAAACAAAATGTCTGAATGGGATTTTAAGTTTCAGACGATGGAGTGATCCATAATATCTCAATATTCTACAAAAACAGTACCCCCCCACACACACACACACACACTAACTGGGGGACTGATATAAATCCACACACTCGTCACATAAATCATACAGTGAAATGCTTACTTTACAAGCCCATACATGAAGCATGCAAACAAATTTTATAATCAAAACTATATTTCCATCCAAACTGAGGAATTGATCATTATTTCACTTAGTGAAGTCCGTTATCCTTTTCATTCATCTGACCATTATCAATGCAGAGATCCTAAAATCACAACAGTCTCTTCCTGTGTTTTTCTGGCCATTCTTCTTTCCAGCCACTAGGGGCTGTATTTAGAAGCCCTGGGAAAATCTCAATGGCTATTTCTTTGAATCTTCGCATTCCTCTCTACTCGCGCCTCCTTCTCAAAAAAAAACGATTGGATGAGAAGGTCAGAGGTCCCGCCTCTCTGACTTGCTCATCCAATGGGTTTTGAGTAGGTGAGGAGAGGGGACGTGAGGAATCAAGGGAAATCGCAATTGAGATTCTCCCACTCTGTCCGGGCAATATCCACACTTCACTTGACATACAGTATGTGCATAAATGAAACTCAAATTTATACAAATATTCCATTGCTTTAAATGGAATATTTGCCCAGGAGTAAATAACGGGTTGGTTGTTTAGCAACAAAATCAACGCATGCACAACTATGGGTCAAAACAGACAAGGTTGGCTTAGATGGTTGACAACATGTAAACTATATTTAATCTAAAATGTTTATTGAAAACATAAATAAAGGTGCACAATGAGCACTTGTTGTCTCTCAAATACATTGTTACAGTTGTTGGTTAGCCCGCTAGCTAGCAAATATTAGTCAAATTAGCATAGACGTAACATCACCTCAAAACAAGACATGGTATCAAGAACAAGATCAACACGAGCCACTTACGATAACATGGCAGTTTATTCTCATTGCTGCTAGCTATCTGGCCATCCAGAATCACAACACACGTCCTTCTGCCTCTTAGAAGGGGGTGCGTGTTTTTGTGTGTGTGTGTGTGTGTGTGTGTTTGTGTGACGTTGTCAGTTAACCAGTCTATGTAAGCATAAAGAAAGCAAGGAATGTGACAGAGAGAGAGAGAGAGAGCTATAGAAAAACAGAGATCTAGATATAGAATAACTAGAATGGGCATTCCCATTCAAGTCAACTGTTAACGCTATGGATCAGTATGTATATAGACTACTACCTCACAATACAGCTGGAGAATCTGTACATGATACGTCACAATAATACTGTCAAGCTAAATCGTAAACACCCAAATTCAAAGCAGACGTGGCTAACAAGCTTATTCACGTTGATTGTTCCAATGCCGGTGCGTTTGTTTCGTTTGTTTGTGAAGGCCCAAGGTGCTCGTCAGTGGCGGAGATTCAGTGCAAACGTCTGCAGGTGTAAACAAACAACATATCTAGAACTCTAGAGGAGGGATGGCTGCCCCTTCAGACAGACGCCGGTTGGCCGAGTGCCAGTCTGTTTGGGCTGTCATGACAACTCCTTGTCACTCACTTTGTCCTGACAAACTCCTTGATCTAAAACACACAAACAAAAAACTTGTTTAGTTTGACAATGACAGCAATAGAGTTGTCAGGAGCTCGAACAGATCTGGGACCAGGATAAGGCTCTGCTGTCCTACACTGGCGGATGGGGCAGATTGTCCATCGTGTGGTCGTGACTGAACTCGTCCTCCGTTGTCACTTGTCCCGGAGCAGGTAAAACAACATGGCCTTCAGGTAATGTCCACAGGCGCAGGTAGCAGACATCAACCAATGGGAGCGGAAGCTGGGGTCCGTGTTCACCACGCACTTTGTGATATCAGCCTATGAGAGGAGAGAGAGAGAGGGTGAACGTCAGCCTATGAGAGGAGAGAGAGAGAGGGTGAACGTCAGCCTATGAGAGGAGAGAGAGAGAGGGTGAACGTCAGCCTATGAGAGGAGAGAGAGAGAGGGTGAACGTCAGCCTATGAGAGGAGAGAGAGAGAGGGTAAACGTCAGCCTATGAGAGGAGAGAGAGTGGGTGAATGTCAGCCTATGAGAGGAGAGAGAGTGGGTGAATGTCAGCCTATGAGAGGAGAGAGAGTGGGTGAATGTCAGCCTATGAGAGGAGAGAGAGTGGGTGAATGTCAGCCTATGAGAGGAGAGAGAGAGAGAGAGGGTGAACGTCAGCCTATGAGAGGAGGAGAGAGAGAGAGGGTGAACGTCAGCCTATGAGAGGAGAGAGAGAGGGGTGAACGTCAGCCTATGAGAGGAGAGAGAGAGAGGGTGAACGTCAGCCTGAGAGGAGAGAGAGAGAGGGTAAACGTCAGCCTATGAGAGGAGAGAGAGTGGGTGAATGTCAGCCTATGAGAGGAGAGAGAGTGGGTGAATGTCAGCCTATGAGAGGAGAGAGAGTGGGTGAATGTCAGCCTATGAGAGGAGAGAGAGTGGGTGAACGTCAGCCTATGAGAGGAGAGAGAGAGAGGGTGAACGTCAGCCTAGAGAGGAGAGAGAGAGAGGGTGAACGTCAGCCTATGAGAGGAGAGAGAGAGAGGGTGAACGTCAGCCTATGAGAGGAGAGAGAGAGAGGGTGAACATCAGCCTATGAGAGGAGAGAGAGAGGGTGAACGTCAGCCTACGAGAGGAGAGAGAGAGGGTGAACGTCAGCCTACGAGAGGAGAGAGAGAGGGTGAATGTCAGCCTATGAGAGGAGAGAGACAGCATCACTCAGATACTGCACGTCCCAATTCTTCAACCTTCTCCCAAAGTGTGCAATTGCATACTTCCAATCATGGAAATATCAATGGTGGACACTCCCTCCAGCCAATGATTACAGTAATCAATACTTTTAAATACATGAGGGGACATGTGTGCAAGAAGGGTGGAGAGTCAGGACACAGACATGGGACCTCTGAGCAGAGGCTGGGCACTTATGACTTCACAGGTCAAAGTTTCACAGGCAGTTGAGAGATTCCTTATATACCAGTCAATTTCCTTTACACAGGGAGGGACCATTTAACAGTCTGTCTATAACCAATGAATTCCAGATAAATGACCTGCATTTATTAACAGGACGATATTATATTACAGACATGTTCATAAAACATTTTTAAAAACGTTTACGTTGACCACGTCCAGAAAAAAGTAGAAGGAAATATGGCGAACGTGTAAGTACACAAGGCCCAATCAAACAAAACACTGTAATCTTAACAACGCATATTTCAAAATACCACTTGTGGCAATTTAGTCAAAAGGTTTTGACTGGCAATAATAAATAAAAAAAACATGATAAGGAGAAGGAGAAGAAGAAGGAGAAGGAGAAGAAGAGTCTTTAATAAGACAGAAGAAGAATACATAATAAGGAGAAGGAGAAGAAGGAGAAGGAGAAAAAGAGTCTTTAATAAGACAGAAGAAGAATACATGATAAGGAGAAGGAGAAGAAGGAGAAGGAGAAAAAGAGTCTTTAATAAGACAGAAGAAGAATACATGATAAGGAGAAGGAGAAGAAGGAGAAGAGTCTTTAATAAGACAGAAGAAGAATACATGATAAGGAGAAGGAGAAGGAGAAGAAGAGTCTTTAATAAGACAGAAGAAGAATACATGATAAGGAGAAGGAGAAGAAGGAGAAGGAGAAAAAGAGTCTTTAATAAGACAGAAGAAGAATACATGATAAGGAGAAGAAGAAGGAGAAGAGTCCTTAATAAGACAGAAGAAGAATACATGATAAGGAGAAGGAGAAGAAGAAGGAGAAGAAGAAGGAGAAGGAGATGGAGAAGGAGACAGAGAAGGAGAAGAAGAGTCCTTAATAAGACAGAAGAAGAATACATCGAGACTGAATAAGAAGGCTACATCAACACACAGTTCTACTATCTGATAACAGCAGCCGTTTCCTTCTCAATGTTGTGGTACGGGTTTTTATCAGCAACGTTTCCTGACCCTTTCAGGGTTTTTTTGTAAATCGGTCAGTGCCTAAGCATTTCTGTGAAATGTACAGTATGGCAACTGCACGTTACATAACCAAGACGACTAAGACTAGAATTGGGGTAAATTTGCACGTAATTTTAGAAGGTTGTAGTTGGTTACACAACACATTGTGTTCCATATTAATCTGATAAAACAGGTCAAGATGTCTTGAGAAACCAGAGGACTTTATATACTACGTAGATCTGGGACCTTGGTAGATCTGGGACCCTGAGGGATATATACTACGTAGATCTGGGACCTTGAGGACTATATATTACGTAGATCTGGGACCTTGAGGACTATATACTACGTAGATCTGGTACCTTGATGGATATATACTACGTAGATCTGGGACCTTGAGGACTATATAGTACGTAGATCTGGGACCTTGAGGGATATATACTACGTAGATCTGGGACCTTGAGGGATATATACTTGAGGGATATATACTACGTAGATCTGGGACCTTGAGGGATATATACTCTGTAGATCTGGGACCTTGAGGACTATATACTCTGTAGATCTGGGACCTGAGGACTATATACTACGTAGATCTGGGACCTTGAGGATATATACTACGTAGATCTGGGACCTTGAGGACTATATACTACGTAGATCTGGGACCTTGAGGACTTTATACTACATAGATCTGGGACCTTGAGGGTTATATACTACGTAGATCTGGGACCTTGAGGGATATATACTACATAGATCTGGGACCTTGAGGGATATATACTATGTAGATCTGGGACCTTGATATATACTACGTTGATCTGGGACCTTGAGGGATATATACTACATAGATCTGGGACCTTGAGGGATATATACTACGTAGATCTGGGACCTTGAGGACTATATACTACGTAGATCTGGGACCTTGAGGACTATATACTACGTAGATCTGGGACCTTGAGGACTATATACTACGTAGATCTGGGACCTTGGGGGATATATACTACGTAGATCTGGGACCTTGAGGGATATATACTATGTAGATCTGGGACCTTGAGGACTATATACTACGTAGATCTGGGACCTTGGGGGATATATACTACGTAGATCTGGGACCTTGACGACTATATACTACGTAGATCTGGGACCTTGGGGGATATATACTACATAGATCTGGGACCTTGAGGGATATATACTACGTAGATCTGGGACCTTGAGGGATATATACTACGTAGATCTGGGAACTTGAGGACTATATACTATGTAGATCTGGGACCTTGAGGGATATATACTACGTAGATCTGGGACCTTGAGGACTATATACTACGTAGATCTGGGACCTTGGGGATATATACTACGTAGATCTGGGACCTTGAGGACTATATACTACGTAGATCTGGGACCTTGAGGACTATATACTACGTAGATCTGGGACCTTGAGGGATATATACTACGTAGATCTGGGACCTTGAGGGATATATACTACGTAGATCTGGGACCTTGAGGGATAGATACTACGTAGATCTGGGACCTTGAAGGATATATACTACGTAGATCTGGGACCTTGAGGGATATATACTACGTAGATCTGGGACCTTGAGGACTATATAATACGTAGATCTGGGACCTTGAGGGATATATACTACATAGATCTGGGACCATGAGGGATATATACTACGTAGATCTGGGACCTTGAGGACTATATAATACTTATATCTGGGACCTTGAGGGATATATACTACGTAGATCTGGGACCTTGAGGGATATATACTACGTAGATCTGGGACCTTGAGGGATATATACTACGTAGATCTGGGACCTTGAGGGATATATACTACGTAGATCTGGGACCTTGAGGACTTTATACTACGTAGATCTGGGACCTTGAGGACTTTATACTACGTAGATCTGGGACCTTGCGGGATATATACTACGTAGATCTGGGGCCTTGCGGGATATATACTACGTAGATCTGGGACCCTGAGGGATATATACTACGTAGATCTGGGACCTTGAGGGATATATACTACGTAGATCTGGGACCTTGAGGGATATATACTACGTAGATCTGGGACCCTGAGGGATATATACTACGTAGCGGGTTTGAGGAGTTAGTAAGGTATCTTTGGTCACCTCTGAGTTTAACTCGGGATAAGCGGTCAAGCGGTCATACGATAGTGGCTCGCCTTTTAGCCAGATACATTTCAGAACTAACCTGGTCCAGGGCAGGCTAATCCTTCAGAACTAACCTGGTCCAGGGCAGGCTAACTCAGGGCTAACTCTGTTTATCCTGTATCCAGAACTAACCTGCTCCAGGGCAGGCTAACTCAGGGCTAACTCTGTTTATCTTGCATTCAGAACTAACCTGGTCCAGGGCAGGCTAACTCAGGGCTAACTCTGTTTATCCTGTATCCAGAACTAACCTGCTCCAGGGCAGGCTAACTCAGGGCTAACTCTGTTTATCCTGTATCCAGAACTAACCTGGTCCAGGGCAGGCTAACTCAGTGCTAACTCTACTTATCCAGAATGAAATGTCTGAGCTACAAGTTGAGGGCCAATTAAATCAGATCCCCTCCCCCTCAAACATTGCATTATCATCATCCACTTAATTTGCACAGTAAAACGTTTGTATGATGTTATCAAATCAAATGTATTTATAAAGCCCTTCTTACATCAGTTGATACTGTATCTCAAAGTGTTGTACAGAAACCCAGCCTAAAACCCCAAACAGGAAGCAATGCAGGTGTTGAAGCACATTGGCTAGGAAAAACTCCCTAGAAAGGCTAGAACCTAGGAAGAAACTTAGAGAGGAACCAGGCTATGTGGGGTGGGCCAGTCCTCTTCTGGCTGTTATAAAATTATTTTATCGATAGAAGTGGGGGGAGGGGGGAAGGTGTTGTGTGCAGTGATAAGCACACCAAAGAAACAGGGATATCTAGTCAGTAGGACAACTGAATGCATCCTCCGCATTTAACCCAACCCCTCTGAATCAGAGAGTCTGGGGGTGTCCTTGGATGGGGCCACAGTGTCTCCTGACCCCTCCTGTCTCAGCCTCCAGTATTTATGCTGCAGTAGTTAATGTGTCGGGGGGCTAGGGGCAGTTTGTTATATCTGGAGTACTTCTCCTGTCCTATTCGGTGTCCTGTGTGAATCTAAGTGTGCGTTCTCTAATTCTCTCTTTCTCTCTCTCTCTCTCTCTCTCTCTCTCTCGGAGGACCTGAGCCCTAGGACCATGCCCCAGGACTACCTGACATGATGACTCCTTGCTGTCCCCAGTCCACCTGGCCGTGCTGCTGCTCCAGTTTCAACTGTTCTGCCTTATTATTATACGACCATGCTGGTCATTTATGAACATTTGAACATCTTGGCCATGTTCTGTTATAATCTCCACCCGGCACAGCCAGAAGAGGACTGGCCACCCCACATAGCCTGGTTCCTCTCTAGGTTTCTTCCTAGGTTTTGGCCTTTCTAGGGAGTTTTTCCTAGCCACCGTGCTTCTACACCTGCATTGCTTGCTGTTTGGGGTTTTAGGCTGGGTTTCTGTACAGCACTTTAAGATATCAGCTGATGTACGAAGGGCTATATAAATAAATTTGATTTGATTTGATTTGAGGTGTGGAGGCCTTAATCAACATCCACGGCGCCTGTGGAACACAGGGTTAACTGCCTTATTCAGGAGCACAACGACAGATTTTTTTTACCTTGTCAGCTCAGGGATTTAAACCAGCAACCTTTCAGTTATTGGCCCAACTCTCTAACCACTAGGCTACCTACCGGCATTAATGAAACTTAATAAAATAAAGACGACACTTCTAAAAGCCTATTTCACACCATCGTCTGGTGAATTTGCAAGATCACTTTTCTTTCATTTTGATTTCTGCACAAATGTAAATGTGGCACTGACTTGTCCCATAATATTGATGTTTCAGCATCGCCTCATGGAATAGTTTTGGGGGTCGACTAACACTCGTAGTTACAAGCCTGCTAGAGTTAGCCGACAGGCGGAAGAGCAATATCCACGGTCGTAGCAACAGATGAAGCCTAAACTGGAATGTGAAGCTCACCTGAAGCTAGTTCATTTCAGAAAAGCCTGGGTTCATCTAGCTAAGTACATAGTATACCCTTCTGGTTTCAACTGGAACCTGCAGAGATGAGGAATGGGATTAGGTCACATAGACCTCGTTCATTATCTGGCATGTTTAACCTCCAATGGGCCATTCCAAGGTTTGTGTCCCAAATGAAACCCAATGGTTCCTGATCGAATGTAGTGCACTACATAAGGAATATGGTGCCGTTTTGGACACAAATCCAGCCCTGGCGTAGAGGGATTCTTGGTTGATTTTTAAGCTTTGCCAACAGAGCAGGACTCCCAGATCTAGGCCACGGCTCTTTGCCAGGCCTCCTCTCTCCTCTCTGCTCTGAGTATCAGTTGAGCACTTTTTGTGCTTTACAGATTTATATCAGATGTTCTCTAGAGCAAGACTATATTGAGACATTCTTTGGAGTTTCTTAAAGTAGTGGATGTTTATTTATTTATTTAATATCTATTACAGACACCTTATGCTTTGAGGTGAAATCCGCGAGTTAGCAAAAACAGTGGCATGTCTCTATGTACAGAGCAGGGAGGTTTGTTTTTGCACAGTCATGATTGTGTTGTGTTCAGGCTCTTGTTTGTCTCAGTTTTATTTAGCTATTCTCTCAGTGAACACATTCAGGACACGTTCAGGACACGTTCAGGACACGTTCAGGACACGTTCAGGACACGTTCAGGACACATTCAGGACACATTCAGGACACGTTCAGGACACGTTCAGGACACGTTCAGGACACATTCAGGACACATTCAGGACACACGTTCAGGACACATTCAGGACACGTTCAGGACACGTTCAGGACAGACCTGACTGGTGGGTACAACATTGGGAAACACATACAGCTGTCATCATTCAAAAATGCTTCTATGAGTGCAGACACAGGCATTCTTACTTCTTTCCTGCTGTCAACTATGACTGTCTTAGTACTGAGTCTGTCATGTATTATCAACTATGACCAGAAGAGGACTGGCCACCCCACATAGCCTGGTTCCTCTCTAGGTTTCTTCCTAGGTTTTGGCCTTTCTAGGGAGTTTTCTAGCCACCGTGCTTCTACACCTGCATCCATGCTTGCTGTTTGGGGTTTTAGGCTGGGTTTCTGTACAGCACTTTGAGATATCAGCTGATGTACGAAGGGCTATATAAATAAATTTGATTTGATTTGATTTGATTTGATGACTGTCTTAGCACTGAGTCTGTCATGTATTATCAACTATACTAAACGAACCGCGGACTTAGTCAATCACTGAACCACAGGCCGGTTACATGACAGGTCAAAGCTGAGCAACGCAACTTCTCTTTCTGTTTCCTAACTTGTTCTTGCCCTTATACATACTATATGTTCTGACTAGTATCCATAGCACACATACAGTACTACTGACAGGGTTCTGAGTAGTATACATACAGTACTACTGACAGGGTTCTGAGTAGTATACATACAGTACTACTGACAGGGTTCTGAGTAGTATACATACAGTACTACTGACAGGGTTCTGAGTAGTATCCATGTAGTACTACTGACAGGGTTCTGAGTAGTATACATACAGTACTACTGACAGGGTTCTGAGTAGTATACATACAGTACTACTGACAGGGTTCTGAGTAGTATACATACAGTACTACTGACAGGGTTCTGAGTAGTATACATACAGTACTACTGACAGGGTTCTGAGTAGTATACATAGTATCCATACAGTACTACTGACAGGGTTCTGAGTACTATCCATGTAGTACTACTGACAGGGTTCTGATTAGTATACATACAGTACTACTGACAGGGTTCTGAGTAGTATACATACAGTACTACTGACAGGGTTCTGAGTAGTATACATAGTATCCATTCTGAGTACTACTGACAGGGTTCTGAGTAGTATCCATACAGTACTACTGACAGGGTTCTGAGTAGTATACATAGTATCCATACAGTACTACTGACAGGGTTCTGAGTAGTATCCATGTAGTACTACTGACAGGGTTCTGAGTAGTATACATACAGTACTACTGACAGGGTTCTGAATAGTATACATAGTATCCATACAGTACTACTGACAGGGTTCTGAGTACTATCCATGTAGTACTACTGACAGGGTTCTGACTAGTATCCATAGTATCCATGTAGTACTACTGACAGGGTTCTGACTAGTATCCATACAGTACTACTGACATTCTAGCAATCCGTCTATGGGTGAGTATAGAAACCTAAAAGGGCAGGGGATCTCTAACGTTCTACACCTCTGCCTGAACATCAGCGCCACAGGTAACTTCCACAAAGCTGTGAACGATCTGAGAGACAAGAAGGGCATTCTATGCCACCAAAAGGAATATACAATTCAACATACCAATTAGGATCTGGCGAAAAATACTTGAATCAGTCATAGAGCCCATTGCCCTTTATGGTTGTGAGGTCTGGGGTCCGCTCACCAACCAAGACTTCACAAAATGGGACAAACACCAAATTGAGACTCTGCATGCAGAATTCTGCAAAAAATATCCTCCATGTACAACGTAGAACACCAAATAATGCATGCAGAGCAGAATTAGGCCGATACCCACTAATTATCAAAATCCAGAAAAGAGCCATTAAATTCAACAACCACCTAAAAGGAAGCGATTCCCAAACCTTCCATAACAAAGCCACCACCTACAGAGAGATGAACCTGGAGAAGAGTCCCCTAAGCAAGCTGATCCTGGGGCTCTGTTCACAAACACAAACACACCCCACAGAGCCCCAGGACAGCAACACAATTAGACCCAACCAAATCATGAGAAAATAAAAAGATAATTACTTGACACATTGGAAAGAATTAACAAAAAAACAGAGCAAACTAGAATGCTATCTGGCCCTAAACAGAGAATACACATGATAACTGTCACACCCTGACCATAGTTTGCTTTGTATGTTTCTATGTTTTGGTTGGTCAGGGTGTGATCTGAGTGGGCATTCTATGTTGGATGTCTTGTTTGTCTATTTCTATGTCTGGCCTGATATGGTTCTCAATCAGAGGCAGGTGTTAGTCATTGTCTCTGATTGGGAACCACATTTAGGTAGCCTGGGTTTCACTGTGTGTTTGTGGGTGATTGTTCCTGTCTCTGTGTTTTGCACCAGATAGGACTGTTTTTGGTTTTCCACGTTTATTTTTTTGTAGTGCTTATCTTTTTGTTATTAAACATGAATCAAAGAAACCACGCTGCATTTTGGTCCGCCTCTACTTCACCTAAAGAAAACCGCTACAATAGCGTTCTATAGGTGATATTTCTACGTGTTTCTACGGCGGTGAGGACTAGTGTTCCTTCCTCTTACCCAGCCTCCTCTCCTCTTCAACCAGGAGACCAGGCTCTTGCGGACAAACTCCCCCATGCAGTCTACGATGGTGTGGACCATGGCTGGGTGACCATGCCTCACGCAGTCCACCGCCAGGGCACCAGCCACCGCATACAGGGACACCACCTTCCCCCACGTTATACCTGAGGAGAGATGCAGACGAGAGACTCAGACACTAGAACCTCCTGAAGCAGACACATAAACACCGAGTACGACTAACAGTGCAGACACTCTCTTCCAATATTGACTGAAAGCAATCTTCAGACATGCTCATATAGTTATCGCACTTCCAACACATTTCTATAAATGGTTAAAAAAACATTTTTTAAAGGTACACCTTTTTATTGACCATTTCCTTTAAGCTTCTTACACAACGGATAATGTAAAATGATTAATGCATAATACTGAGACTATATAGCAATGACGTGAGATAATGGCTTGGGTTTATACATGATCATGTTGCCTGATGGATGTATGACAGAGCATTACCACTAAGCAATGCATTTCTGAGCTCCCTGTCTGTTTGAGCTCCCTATCTGCCTGTCCGTCTGTCTGTCTGTCTGTTTGAGCTCCCTATCTGCCTGTCCGTCTGTCTGTCTGTTTGAGCTCCCTATCTGCCTGTCCGTCTGCCTGTCTGTTTGAGCTCCCAATCTGCCTGTCCATCTGTCTGTCCATCTGTCTGTCTGTGTCTGTCTGAGCTCCCTATCTGCCTGTCTGTCTGCCTGTCTGAGCTCCCTCCCTGTCTGCCTGCCTGTCTGAGCTCCCTGTCTGTCTGCCCTCCCTCCCTCCCTGCCTGTCTGTTTGAGCTCCCTGTCTGTCTGAGAGACCGGAGTGTGTTTGAAGAGCTGACTGCATCTCTGCCAGGAACTCCTTCAGTGAAGGGGGGCAGAGAGAGAGAGAGACGGAGAGAGAGACAGAGAGAGACGGAGA
This sequence comes from Oncorhynchus tshawytscha, assembly GCF_018296145.1. Lineage (NCBI taxonomy): Eukaryota > Metazoa > Chordata > Actinopteri > Salmoniformes > Salmonidae > Oncorhynchus > Oncorhynchus tshawytscha. The sequence goes on from NC_056434.1 coordinate 5,157,504, forward strand.
GAGAGAGAGACGGAGAGAGAGAGAGACGGAGAGAGAGAGAGAGACAGGGGGAGAGAGGGGAGAGAGAGAGAGAGACAGGGAGAGAGAGAGAGAGAGAGAGAGAGACGGAGAGAGAGAGAGAGAGAGAGAGTTATGCAACTAGAAGCAGCAGCCAGACATTCAGCAGACATGCCTAACTGCCCGTGAAAAAGACCCCACCAATACACCAGAAACAGCCAGGCCATCTCTAAAAAGGCTTACATTATTCCTTACTAGCTCAGACATTTATCAAACTTGAAGCATTTGTATTCAGTAAGGATTGTATCTAGTACGCTACCATTTATGGTAAGGTGTTCTGGCTATGAGGACTGAATAGTTCCAGGCACAGTTTAATTCCTTTGTCCAAATAAGCAAATTTTATTCTAAGTAACATAAAATGATTTCTCACATTTTTATCATCCAAACAAATAGTTCTAGGGATTTTGTTCTGAAAATGTAATATAATCAACTGACAATGTAATGGACTCTTTGTGTAATATAAGGTTTATGTTCAACGTCATGGATTCAACAGTCTGACAGAATGGGACAATGTCAACACGACTATACTACACTTAGTAGATAGCTAGAGATACCATAGATACTATACTCTCTTGTGATAGATTGTAACTATGTTGATCTCAAAACAAAAGAAAGACATCACAACAAAGACCCCTGTCTAAGAGTGTGAGGTTTCTCCTGTCTTACACCTGGTCAAATAACTCTCTCCAGGGTAAGTACTGTATGTAACCGGACTCGAACTGGGATACAGGCCAAACGGACCTCTATTTGCCTTTGGGGGTTCTGGTCAAAAGTACTGCATTGTATAGGGAATACGATGCCATTTGTGACAGCCATATATCCTATCTGTTACCCTGTGGTTTTAGTGAAGACTAGTCTACTGTGAGTGACAACAGGACTAGGTCAACTCAACTAGGTCAACTCAACTAGGTCAACTCAACTAGGTCAACAGCAGAATAACAACAGGACTAGGTCAACAGCAGGACTAGGTCAACAACAGGACTAGGTCAACAGCAGAGTAACAGGACTAGGTCAACAGCAGAACTAGGGTCAACAACAGGACTAGGTCAACAGCAGAGTAACAACAGGACTAGGTCAACAACAGGACTAGGTCAACAACAGGACTAGGTCAACAGCAGAACTAGGGTCAACAACAGGACTAGGTCAACAGCAGGACTAGGTCAACAGCAGGACTAGGTCAACAGCAGGACTAGGTCAACAGCAGGACTAGGTCAACAGCAGAGTAACAGGACTAGGTCAACAACAGGACTAGGTCAACAACAGGACTAGGTCAACAACTGAGGAACAACAGGACTAGGTCAAAAGCAGAGTAATAGGACAAGGTCAACAACAGGACTAGGTCAACAGCAGGACTTGGTCAACAGCAGAGTGACAACAGGACTAGGTCAACAACAGGACTAGGTCAACAACAGGACTAGATCAACAACATGACTAGGTCAACAACATGACTAGGTCAACAACAGGACTAGGTCAACAACAGAGTAAACACAGGACTAGGTCAACAGCAGGACTAGGTCAACAACAGGACTAGGTCAACAACAGGACTAGGTCAACAGCAGGACTAGGTCAACAGCAGGACTAGGTCAACAGCAGGACTAGGTCATCAGCAAGACTAGGTCAACAGCAGAGTAACGGGACTAGGTCAACAACAGGACTAGGTCAACAACTGAGGAACAACAGGACTAGGTCAAAAGCAGAGTAATAGGACAAGGTCAACAACAGGACTAGGTCAACAGCAGGACTTGGTCAACAGCAGAGTGACAAACAACAGGACTAGGTCAACAACAGGACTAGATCAACAACATGACTAGGTCAACAACATGACTAGGTCAACAACAGGACTAGGTCAACAACAGAGTAAACACAGGACTAGGTCAACAGCAGGACTAGGTCAACAACAGAAACAACAGGACTAGGTCAACAACAGAGTAACAACAGGACTAGGTCAACAACAGGACTAGGTCAACAGCAGGACTAGGTCAACAGCAGGACTAGGTCAACAACAGAGTAAACACAGGACTAGGTCAACAACAAGACTAGGTCAACAGCAGGACTAGGTCAACAACAGGACTAGGTCAACAGCAGGACTAGGTCAACAGCAGGACTAGGTCAACAGCAGGGTAACAACAGGACTAGGTCAATAGCAGGACTAGGTCAACAGCAGGACTAGGTCAACAACAGGACTAGGTAAACAGGAAGACTAGGTCAACAACAAGACTAGGTCAACAGCAGAGTAACTGGACTAGGTCAACAACAGGACTAGGTCAACAGCAGGACTAGGTCAACAACAGGACTAGGTCAACAGCAGGACTTGGTCAAAAGCAGAGTGACAACAGGACTAGGTCAACAACAGAGTAACAACAGGACTAGGTCAACAACAGGACTAGGTCAACAACAGGACTAGGTCAACAACAGAGTAACAACAGGACTAGGTCAAAAAAAGGACTAGGTCAACAACAGGACTATGTCAACAACAGGACTAGGTCAACAGCAGAGTAACAACAGGACTAGGTCAACAACAGGACTAGGTCAACAGCAGAGTAACAACAGGACTAGGTCAACAACAGGACTAGGTCAACAGCAGGAATAGGTCAACAACAGGACTAGGTCAACAGCAGGACTAGGTCAACAGCAGGACTAGGTCAACAACAGGACTAGGTCAACAACAGGACTAGGTCAACAGCAGAGTAACAACAGGAGAAATCCCTAAGAAAGGCTCTGCAGCTTTTCTTGCTTCTAACAGGATGCCCAGTACACAGATATGATCTTATTTCACCATCCTGTTGTTGCCACTTACTGTACGTCTGTCTGCTTAAAACCACAGTTATGGTTCTCAGTAGAATACTTTAGCCATTTCAGACAGTAAATTCAGTTAAGATCATGGCCTGGTTTGCATCCCAAATGGCTCCTCGTTCGCTATGGGGTGGTCTAAAGTAGTGCACTATAAAGAGAATAGGGGGCAATTTGGAACAAACGACTGATGTTTGCCCTTGAGTTGCCAGTCCTTAAAGGGATATTTTTACATTTTGGCAACTATGTCCCTTTTTTATACTTAGCATTTTTAAGCCCTTTTTTCTAATATGCTAGCTGCTCTGGTAAACTTTAGTTAGTTAGTTAGTTAGTTAGTTAGTTAGTATTGGCTCCAGAAACTACCGTCAACGTCCTGCAAACTGCACACAGACACATAGAAATGGTAGCCATGAGTTCATCGGACTCTTGGTAAGTCGGAAGGGGGAAAAAAGTGCTTAATTGCCCAAATGTCAAATTATCCCTTTAATTGTCTTTTGTTGCAGAGTTACTGTTACTGTAGCAGGGTGGAGATTGTAGGGAATTACTCTGGAGAAGGCTGATTAAATTGTGGAGTAAACTCCCTGGGTTAGGTGGGGCCTAACAGAACAGTCTGTCATTTGTAATTACCTCTGGCATGTGCATTTTCTAACCCAATATGGGCCGGCCTAAAGTTGGCTCCTGGACGAATGAGTGTTCAGGCTTCTAGAGACTCTTTGTACAGAGTCTCAATCTGTCCTCTACAGGCTCATGGCTGAGTCTCAATCTGTCCTCTATAGGCTCATGGCTGAGTCTCAATCTGTTCTCTATAGGCTCATGGCTGAGTCTCAATCTGTCCTCTACAGGCTCATGGCTGAGTCTCAATCTGTCCTCTACAGGCTCATGTCTGAGTCTCAATCTGTCCTATACAGGCTCATGGCTGAGTCTCAATCTATCCTCTATAGGCTCATGGCTGAGTCTCAATCTGTCCTCTACAGGCTCATGGCTGAGTCTCAATCTGTCCTCTATAGGCTCATGGCTGAGTCTCAATCTCTTCTCTATAGGCTCATGGCTGAGTCTCAATCTGACATCTACAGGCTCATGGCTGAGTCTCAATCTGTCATCTACAGGCTCATGGCTGAGTCTCAATCTGTCCTCTACAGGCTCATGGCTGAGTCTCAATCTGTCATCTACAGGCTCATGGCTGAGTCTCAATCTGTCCTATACAGGCTCATGGCTGAGTCTCAATCTGTCCTCTATAGGCTCATGGCTGAGTCTCAATCTGTCCTCTACAGGCTCCAGGTTGCTCAGAGTGTGTTTACGTGGTAAAATCCCCTGAAGCTTTAATGAGCTTTTAATCTAAACCTAAAGACAGAAAAAGACTGAATGTGTACAAAAATAATCAGAAGTGGTCTATTTCTCCCTTCTCCCACAGAGGTATGCTTTGGCCCCGGTCAGTAAATCGTTTTACTGAGTGGTGAAAGAAACGGAACACACCACACTGAGAGCTGGTCTTCCTTGAAGTGAATCAAGCAAAGTGCTCCCAAAGTTGTAATATCTTACTTCCCTTTTTTCATAAATATTTGTGCTAATGTTTGCCACGATACAAGAACTCTGTACCGACATTGCCACCGGCATCATGTTACAACCCAGATACATTATAATCAGAGTAATGTCGTCCAAACATTAAAATATATGTCACGGTACTACGCCGAACCGAGCCAAGCCAAATCAAGTTGAGCTGGCCTGGTTATGAATCCACCATATCGTAGATAGTAGATGGAAACATGCTGCTGAAAAGAAATCACATCCGAGTAAACACAGTTCATGTAAAATGGGCAATTGTTTGTTTGCCCCAAGCTTGATGTCAGAGACGGTTAGTCCTACTGGTGTGGTAATGAATAGTTATTGACCTACCGGTGGAGAAGATCTCTGCAGCCACAGCCAGGAAGGCATCAGACACCACGCTCTCAGACGCGACGGTGATGTTCAGCTGACGAGCTACGTTACGGTAGATGTTGGGCCGCAGGTACTCCAACTCATCACCTAGGGAACAACAGAACAGGTAGTGAGCCAATTGGGAACTCCAACTCATCACCTAGGGAACCACAGAACAGGTAGTGAGCCAATCAGGTAATATAACTCATCACCTAGGGAACCACAGAACAGGTAGTGAGCCAATCAGGTAATATAACTCATCACCTAGGGAACCACAGAACAGGTAGTGAGCCAATCGGGAACTCCAACTCATCACCTAGGGAACCACAGAACAGGTAGTGAGCCAATCAGGTAATATAACTCATCACCTAGGGAACCACAGAACAGGTAGTGAGCCAATTGGGAACTCCAACTAATCACCTAGGGAACAACAGAACAGGTAGTGAGCCAATCGGGAAAGTTAGGAGATATCTAATCAATGGAAGATGGAATTAAAAGTTCAAGGAGAAGGATAGGCAACAATGACCAAAAGCCAACAGGTCGTCTGCTTTATATTCTAAATGGAGTTGTTGTCGTGTGTAACTGCAGGATGAGAAAGCTCATATTCTCCAGCCTAATGTTAGCTAGCATGACTAGCTTCTCTCGTGTTGATGCAGTCAAGATAGGTACTACGTAATCATATTTGATGATAAATAACCTAGCTATGGCAGCTAATAGTTGGCTTGGTCACTTTTGCCTCTCTCTCAATCCTCTCCAGCATTATAATCTCCGGCTAATAAAGTACACAAACGGATCAGACCGGGTCTGGATCAGACCAGGTCTATATGGAACGGGTTCAATCAATCAAATGTATTTATAAAGCCTTTCTTACATCAGCTGATATCTCAAAGTGCTGTACAGAAACCCAGCCTAAAACCCCAAACAGCGAGCAATGCAGGTGTAGAAGCACAGTGGCTAGGAAAAACTCCCTAGAAAGGCCAGAACCTAAGAAGAAACCTAGAGAGGAACCAGGCTATGAGGGGTGGCCAGTTCTCTTCTGGCTGGGCCGGGTGGCGATTATAACAGAACATGGCCAAGATGTTCAAATGTTCATAGATGACCAGCAGGGTCAAATAATGATGGGTTAAATTGTCCTCGGGTCCATTCAAAATGGGTCTCTATTTAAAAAAAATATATTTATGCATATCAGGTCCGGGTATGAAAGCCCCAGGTCCATTTCAGAACGGGTCTCAGATCAGGTCCGGGTATGAAAGCCCCAGGTCCATTTCAGAACGGGTCCACATTGTTTTGACCTGTGAAGACCTCTAGTAGTGAGCCAGTGAGGTGGTTTGGTTTCCCAGTCTGGTCTGAGGAGCGTTTGTACTGTAAAGCCTCAAAGAATGAGGAATTAGAATGCTATTTTAATAGGATCTCTTTCTATAGACCCATTCCTATGGTAATTCGTCCACCATATGAAGCTGACAAGACCGTACAAACAGATCTCCACCCCACGCTAGTGACTTCCCTGTTCACTAGTGCTGTAGCTACTAGTTCAGGCACCAAATCTTTCAGTAAAGTTATCTTCCCCTTACACAGGTATAAATTCTGGTCCAGGGGCTCTGGTCTAAAGTAGTGCACTAAATAGGGAATAGGGTGCCATAGGGCTCTGGTCTAAAGTAGTGCACTAAATAGGGAATCGGGTGCCATAGGGCTCTGGTCTAAAGTAGTGCACTATATAGGGAATAGGGTTCCATAGGGCTCTGGTCTAAAGTAGTGCACTAGATAGGGAATAGGGTGCCATTTGGGACATGTCCTCAGACATGATTATAATATCTGCTCCATGTTAAGAAGGTATTTATTTAGAGGAAGTTCCTGCTGCTAAGTAACAGTGGTCTAGATTTTTTTTTAAACTTTACCTTTATTTAACTAGGCAAGTCAGTTAAGAACAAATTCTTATTTTCAATGACAGCCTAGGAACAGTGGGTTAACTGCCTGTTCAGGGGCAGAACGACAGTTTTGTACCTTGTCAGCTCGGGGATTTGAACTTCGCAACCTTCCGGTTACTAGTCCAACGGTCTAACCACTAGGCTACCCTGATCATGTGATGTAGGCTACTGTGTGTGGGCTTCAGACAAGGAATTCAACAATGTGTCTATATCTTTCAGAAGAGTGTACACTTCTCTTCATCAACGGGGAGACAGATAATATAGAGGGGGGGGGGGGCATAATAGGCAACAGAGGGTAGGTGTTGTACAATCCATCACCGGGTAGCTTAGGTAACGTCCACAAACGCCATCAGTTAGAGGTCCGGTCTGAACGGAGAGCCAAATTCCAACACCAAGTTAATCTGACCACGTAGGCTTGGCTACTAGCCTGTAGAAAGCCTGTAAAATAGCTCTATAAACAGAGCCTATTAATACAAACAACTATGTTTAAAGTGAAATATTCACTTTTTTTTAATGAATCCGGGAAAAGACTGAAAAATCTAAAGCTAATTTGGCCTGTTTACTAACAAGGGATTTCAGCATCAGCAGCTTCACTACTGCTACAGTACTCTACCTGTATTGATCTACAGTACTCTACCTGTATTGATCTACAGTACTCTACCTGTATTGATCTACAGTACTCTACCTGTATTGATCTACAGTACTCTACCTGTATTGATCTACAGTACTCTACCTGTATTGATCTACAGTACTCTACCTGTATTGATCTATAGTACTCTACCTGTATTGATCTATAGTACTCTACCTGTATTGATCTATAGTACTCTACCTGTATTGATCTATAGTACTCTACCTGTATTGATCTACAGTACTCTACCTGTATTGATCTATAGTACTCTACCTGTATTGATCTATAGTACTCTACCTGTATTGATCTATAGTACTCTACCTGTATTGATCTACAATACTCTACCTGTATTGATCTACTACTGCTACAGTACTCTACCTGTATTGATCTACAGTACTCTACCTGTATTGATCTATAGTACTCTACCTGTATTGATCTACAATACTCTACCTGTATTGATCTACTACTGCTACAGTACTCTACCTGTATTGATCTATAGTACTCTACCTGTATTGATCTATAGTACTCTACCTGTATTGATCTACAGTACTCTACCTGTATTGATCTATAGTACTCTACCTGTATTGATCTATAGTACTCTACCTGTATTGATCTATAGTACTCTACCTGTATTGATCTATAGTACTCTACCTGTATTGATCTACAGTATTCTACCTGTATTGATCTACAGTATTCTACCTGTATTGATCTATAGTACTCTACCTGTATTGATCTACAGTATTCTACCTGTATTGATCTACAGTACTCTACCTGTATTGATCTACTACTGCTACAATACTCTACCTGTATTGATCTACAGTATTCTACCTGTATTGATCTACAATACTCTACCTGTATTGATCTACAGTATTCTACCTGTATTGATCTATAGTACTCTACCTGTATTGATCTACAGTATTCTACCTGTATTGATCTATAGTACTCTACCTGTATTGATCTACAATACTCTACCTGTATTGATCTATAGTACTCTACCTGTATTGATCTACTACTGCTACAATACTCTACCTGTATTGAGCTACAGTATTCTACCTGTATTGATCTACTACTGCTACAATACTCTACCTGTATTGATCTACAGTATTCTACCTGTATTGATCTATAGTACTCTACCTGTATTGATCTACTACTGCTACAATACTCTACCTGTATTGATCTACAGTATTCTACCTGTATTGATCTACTACTGCTACAATACTCTACCTGTATTGATCTACAGTATTCTACCTGTATTGATCTATAGTACTCTACCTGTATTGATCTACTACTGCTACAATACTCTACCTGTATTGATCTACAGTATTCTACCTGTATTGATCTATAGTACTCTACCTGTATTGATCTATAGTACTCTACCTGTATTGATCTACAGTACTCTACCTGTATTGATCTATAGTACTCTACCTGTATTGATCTACAATACTCTACCTGTATTGATCTACAATACTCTACCTGTATTGATCTATAGTACTCTACCTGTATTGATCTATAGTACTCTACCTGTATTGATCTATAGTACTCTACCTGTATTGATCTACAGTACTCTACCTGTATTGATCTATAGTACTCTACCTGTATTGATCTACAATACTCTACCTGTATTGATCTACAATACTCTACCTGTATTGATCTACAGTACTCTACCTGTATTGATCTACAGTACTCTACCTGTATTGATCTACAGTACTCTACCTGTATTGATCTACAATACTCTACCTGTATTGATCTACTACTGCTACAGTACTCTACCTGTATTGATCTACAATACTCTACCTGTATTGATCTACAGTACTCTACCTGTATTGATCTACAATACTCTACCTGTATTGATCTATAGTACTCTACCTGTATTGATCTACAGTACTCTACCTGTATTGATCTACAATACTCTACCTGTATTGATCTACAGTACTCTACCTGTATTGATCTACAGTACTCTACCTGTATTGATCTACAGTACTCTACCTGTATTGATCTACAGTACTCTACCTGTATTGATCTACAGTACTCTACCTGTATTGATCTACAGTACTCTACCTGTATTGATCTACAGTACTCTACCTGTATTGATCTACTGTATTAAACAACAGATGTACTCACATTGGATGTGTTGATTAGGATTCAACAGCCTAATACATACTTGTAGAGTAGGTTTATCCCGTTATTAATGTACCTGGTAATGGAAAGTAGTTTTTTCATGTAAAGACATTATGAGTGGAATGGAATTATGTCTTATATTGAAAAGAAACATGTTTACTTTACAAAGTACATTAATGGGCTAAACATTTTCTAAGAGTATGTATTAGGCTGTTTGAGAGGTCTTTTTTTGGCTTCAGACAAAAGCTAATATTTCACTTAAACATCTTTTTTTTGTATTGATTTCCAGGGTTTTTTTCCCAGAAGATCTGATAATCACACAAGTCCACGTATTATAACAATTTGGAATTGCATTAAACATGACTGTAAATTGCAGGCTATTTTGGTTTTCAAAATGGTACATCTCTTTAACATCTCTTTTAACAAGACCAACTGTAAAAAGGTCTTACAATTAAATAACTTGTTTATACTGTATAATGGTTTAATTGTGCAAACATTTTCATAAAAGGAGTACACCACAATACGTAACTTCCCCCAGAATAGATTTTCTGAATACCGCGTCGGGCCGAACAATGCCATTTAGCTGTTGATTCGGTCAAGCAGAAGAAGCAGCTACTCTTCCTGGGATCCACCAAAAAAACTAACAAAAAAAGCACAACATGACAAGTAACAAAAGAGCTAGTTTGCCCTGTTCTGGGAAGGGAGTAGTACACAGCGTTTTACGAGATCTTCAGTTTCTTGGATATTTCTCACATGGAATAGCTTTCATTTCTCAGAACAAGAATAGACCGACGAGTTTCAGAAGAAAGGTCTTTGTTTCTGGCCATTTTGAGCCTGTAATTGAACCCACAAATGCTGATGCTCCAGATACTCAACTAGTCTAAAGAAGGCCAGTTTTATGGCTTCTTTAATTAGGACAACAGTTTTCAGCTGTGCTAACATAATTGCAAAAGGGTTTTCTAATGATCAATTAGCCTTTTAAAATGATAAACTAGGATTAGCTAACACAATGTGGCATTGGAACACAGGATTGATGGTTGCTAATAAGGGATTTTGGGTATCGGGGAGGGTTTGTTGGACTCTTTTTTTCCTTAGTAATACAGGAGTAGGTAGGAGGGTTTTGTTTTTCTTCATGTCTGTTTCTTTATTCATTTGGTCTGTAAACTGTGATTGACTAGGTTTTGCATAGGCAACTGAATAACATACTGTAGCATTTAGGATGGCTGGTGGGTCAAGAGCCCAGCTTAACAAGCTGTTGGACCGGTTCAAACCGCCATTTTGAAAAGCGGAATAGCGGGCGGGTAGCGAGGATGCGGCGATGGAGGATATTGGAGGTTGGAGAAGTAACAGATTGACGGAATAATGATGGAAGTAGAAGTGCCGGTTGATTCTGACGGTGCGTTGATTTCTTGTTGAAGTGCGATTTGTTAATAATGATGACTACTTGAGGAGATCCATTTGAGGTCAAAAGATATAGAGGATGCATTAGGAAAGGTAGAGTCAGTCAGAGTAACCAGAAGTGGTTTTTCTCTGATTTTACGCCGCCTTGGAAGAACAGAAGGACAAATCTTTGTTGCTCCATAAATTGGCGACATCTGAAGTGGAGAGCATTAATTTTCGGAGCAGGGCACCAATTATAAAGGTGTGAAATCAGGAGTATCGCTAGGACATTGAGGTTTCAAGTCTTAAGAAGAGGATTCCAGCCGTGGTGGGGGCACGTTTTTCCCGTACCGCGTAGTGGATGGACAGAAGGATGAAAGCCTGTCTGTTTTACTGATGTTTGATGAACAGTATCTGCCTACACATGTAAAGATTGGATACGAAAGAGCCTTTGTAAATACACCGTTACAGTGCAAGAAATTGCAAACATGATGGCCATGTCTCAAGTCTGTGTCAACGGAATCAGTATTAGTTTAAGAATCTGATGATGCACGGTTTAGCAATTGTGGTGGAAATCACCGAATTCCTGGAGCGCCCTACTAGGGTAAAGGAATTTGAAGTTGCAAGGATCTGAGATGTTCAACAGCTCTTCTACAGAGATGTGCGGGAAATAGTTGAAGTGGTGTAACAGTAAAACTTTAATTCATCCCCTCGCCCATACCCGGGCTTGAACCAGGGACCCTCTGCACACAGACAACAGTCACCCACGAAGCATCGTTACCCATCGCGCCACAAAAGCCACGGCTCTTGCAGAGCAAGGGGAACCACTACTTCAAGGTCTCAGAGCGAGTGACGTCACCCGATTGAAACGCTATTAGCGCGCACCACCGCTAACTAGCTAGCCGTTTCACATCCGTTACAGGGGCAAGTGGAGCCGAGGAAGATATGGCAGTTAATGAACCGCAGCTGTTTCATAATGACATAATGTCGCTCCACAGTTGAGGGATACTGATACATTGATTGTAAAGAAGGTGGATGTTGTGGCGTTTATTGTGGAGGGCATTAAGTAAACAAAAAATTTAAAAAACGTCAACCCAACAGGGTTTTATTGTCACATACACCACACAGGTGCAGTGAAATGTGTTGGAGGTGAGAGATTTCAGTGCAGAAGGTCTACAGGAAGTCTTGAGAGAAGGGATTGCATTCCATCCTCCCAGGCAGACATCCTGGTGTAGGATTGTTTAGGGCCAAAGTAGTGGGATGGGTTTTGGGGGATAGTGTGTAAACGTGCAGGGATAAATTGTGGTGTAATTTAAAAATGTAAGGTGGTGCAATTTATTATTATTTTTTACCAAAATGTGCAATCCGCACTCCGACCTGCGAAAAGCAGCAATACGCAACAAAGCTCCTAGTCTGCTGGAAAGCCACAAGAAGAAGAAGTAACTTCAGGACATCGTCATCAGAGATTGGAATATTGTACCAGTGTTGAATGTCCAAAATGAAATAGCTAGGTACGGTAAGAATTACTTAAGGTTGGTTGCTGGGCAGTGAAGTAATGACTGATATTAGCCAAGTTAGCTAGCTAGGCCCGGTTTAACAAAACCCATCTTCATGCTACGTTCATCATTACCTCTCTGATCTGTTTCCCAAAACCATTGTTTCTGAAGTTGGTCTTGAAAAATGCTTGTTATTGAACGACTGTCTCAGTATAACAGCTAAATATGTCCCAAGGCGGTATTTTGGCCTTCTGCGTCACACAGAAGATCTCTGCTAAACACATAATCAAGATGTTTATATGTTTATCTGTCTTTCTGTGACTGCCCATAACTTCAGAACGAATGTGAGTCACTACAAATACAAAGCTGCCCATTTCTTTGCAAGGATATAAAGACACTTCAAATGAAAACTGATATGACTGTATTAACATTTACAGTATAGACATACAGTACCAATCAACAGTTTCGACAAACCTACTCATTCAAGATTTTTTAAATTGATTTTTTATTTATATTTTCTACATTGTAGAATAATAGTGAAGACATCAAAACTATGAAATAACATATATGGAATCATGTAGTAACCAAAAAAGTGTTAAACAAATCAAAATATAATTTACATTTTAGATTCTTCAAAGTAGCCACCCTTTGTCTTGATGACAGCTTTGGACAGTCTTAGCATTCTCTCAACCAGCTACACCTAGAATGCTTTTCAACAGCCTTGGAGTTCCCATATATGCTGAGCACTTGTTGGCTGCTTTTCCTTCACTCTAGTCCAACTCATCCCAAAACATCTCAATTGGGTTGAGGGAGGCCAGGTCATCTGATGCAGCACTCCATCACTCTCCTTCTTGGTCAAATAGCCCTTACACAGCTTGGAGGTGTGTTGAGTCATTGTCCTTTTGAAAAACAAATTATAATTCCACTAAGTGCAAAACAGATGGGATGGCGTATCGCTGCAGAATGCTGTGGCAGCCATGCTGGTTAAGCGTGCCTTGAATTCTAAATAAATCACAGACAGTGTCAACAGCAAAGCACTCCTCCTTCTCTATACTTCACGGTAGGAACCACACATGTGGAGATAATCTGTTTACCTACTCTGCATCTCACAAAGACACGGCAGTTGGAACCAAAAAAATTCAACTTTTGGCTCATCAGAACAAAAGGACAGATTTCCACCAGTCTAATGTCCATTGCTCTTGTTTCTTGGCCAAAGCAAGTCTCTTCTTCTAATTGGTGTCCTTTAGTAGTGGTTTCTTTGTAGAAATTCGACCATGAAGGCCTGATTCACACCGTCTCCTCTGAACAGTTGATGTTGAGATGTCTGTAACTTGAAATGTGAAGCATTTATTTGGGCTGTAATCTCAGATGCAGTTAACTCTAATAACTCTGGGTCTTCCTTTCCTGTGGCGGTCTTCATGAGAGCCAGTTAACTCTAATAAATGTCTCCTCTGGAGCAGAGGGAACTCTGGGTCTTCCTTTCCTGTGGCGGTTTTCATGAGAGCCAGTTTCATCACAGAGCTTGATGGTTTTTGCGACTGCACTTGAAGAGACTTTCAAAGTTCTTTTCATTTTCTGGATTGACTGACCTTCATGTCTTAAAGTAATGATGGACTGTCGTTTCTCTTTGCTTATTTGAGCTGTTCTTGCCATAATATGGATTTGGTATTTTACCAAATAAGGCTATCTTCTCTATACTAACCCTACCTTGTCACAACACAACTGGTTGACTGATTAACTGATTAAGAAGGAAATAAATTCAACAAATTTACTTTTAGCAAGGCACACCTGTTAATTTAAACACATTCCAGGTAATTACCTCATGAAGCTGGTTGAGAGAATGCCAAGAGTGTGCAAAGCTGTCCTCAAGGCAAAGGGTGGCTACTTTGAATAATCTCAAATATAAAATATATTTTGATTTGTTTAATAACACGTGTTTTGGTTACTACATAATTATTTAATAGTTTGGATGTCGGATATAGTAAAATAAGATATTTGTTCTTAACTGACTTGCCTTAAAAAAATGACCTCACGCTACAGTACAACTCAGCGTCTCATTATGATGAATATATCTACAATTCCTCATTACTGATTGGTCTGTTCATTGTTTGTACATAGTGTTAGTGTATGGTTGATTTACAGTTATGTCTCTGGTTGTGTGGATGGATGCAGACACAGCGATCTGCTTGTTGGGAACTGGGAGCACAGGTGCTGTAGTGGTGGGACAGAGAATAAGGCAAGAGAGAGGGCTTTGTCCTGAACCCTATACTACCAATCAGGTATAATGAGTTAGCGAGGTAACTTTGGTCAACTCGGGATAACCGGTAACATGAAAGTGGCTCACCTTTTAGCCAGGTAAATTTCTATGGCAATGCATCCTTCAGAACTAACCTGCCCCAGGGCAGGCTTACTCAGGGCTGACTCCAGTAAACCAAGATGGCGTAGCAGTGAAGACGTGTTTTGTTTTGTCTCGTGTACTTTTGTATTTTCCGTATTTTTTTGTATATATATTTTTCAATTTTATTTTCAATCTCTTTTCGATTTTTAATTCGATTATACCTTCCGGTAACCTGCCTCACCCAATGTGATACGGAATCGCTATTATTTTTAATTTTAGAACACATTCAAGAACCTCAAGAACATCCAGAAGCTAACCAGCTAGTTAGCTACAAGCTTTTAGTCATTGTTAGCCACTGCTAGCGGCTTTTACCTTCTGCACAGACACCAGCCCTGTTTTTAGCCTGGATAATACTCGCCAGTCTACCAGCATCGGACTGTCTCTCTTTTTGTGTGTGTGTGTGTAAAAAAAATCATGTTAAAATACCTGTCACACTAAACATTTAGTAAGGACAGCATTTGGTTTCCGAACTGTACGTTCGTCACGTGATTGTTTTTTTAAATGTGCGTAAAGGCAAACTAACAGCCGCATCCAACCATAGACACACAGTGTATTGGGAAAGTATTCAGACCCCTTGACCTTTTCCACATTTTGTTACATTACAGCCTGATTCTAAAATGGATTAAGTTGTTTTTTCCCCCCTCATCAATCTACACACAATACCCCATAATGACATCACAATACCCCATAATGACATCACAATACCCCATAATTGTAACGGTTTTCTAGTGGTGATGAAGGAGAGTCGGACCAAACTGCAGCGTGTCGATTGCGATCCATGTTTAATACAACAAAGAACCACGAACTTACAAAAAAAACAATAAACAAAACCGAAACAGCCTAACTGGTGCAAACTAACAGAGAGTACACATAGGACACTAAGGACAATCACCCACGACAAACTCAAAGAATATGGCTGCCTAAATATGGTTCCCAATCAGAGACAACGATAAGCATCTGCCTCTGATTGAGAACCACTCCAGACAGCCATAGACTTTGCTAGACAACCCACTAAGCTACAATCCCAATACCACCACCAAAACCCCAAGACAAACACACCACAATTACAAAAACCCCATGCCACACCCTGGCCTGACCAAATACATAAAGATGAACACAAAATACTTTGACCAGGGCGTGACAGAACCCCCTAAGGTGCGGACTCCCGAACGCACCTCAAAACAATAGGGAGGGTCCGGGTGGGCGTCTGTCCATGGTGGCGGCTCGGGCGCGGGACGTGGACCCCACTCATTTAATGTCTTAGTCCCCTCTCCCTTCGTCCCTGGATAGTCCACCCTCGCCGCCGACCATGGCCTAGTAGTCCTCACCCAGAACCCCACTGGACTGAGGAGCAGATCGGGACTGAAGGACAGCTCGGGACTGAGGCAGCTCGGGACTGAGGGAAGCTCGGGAGTGAGAGAAAGCTCAGGAGTGAGAGGAAGCTCAGGAGTGAGAGGAAGCTCAGGAGTGAGAGGAAGCTCAGGAGTGAGAGGAAGCTCAGGCAGGTTGATGGATCTACCAGATCCTGGCTGGCTGGTGGTTCCGGCAGATCCTGGCTGACTGGCACTTCTGGCGGATCCTGGCTGACTGGTGGGTCCTGGGAGACTGGCGGATCCTGGCTGACTGGCGGATCCTGGCTGACTGGCGGATCCTGGCAGACTGGCGGATCCTGGCAGACTGGCGGATCCTGGCAGACTGGCGGATCCTGGCAGACTGGCGGATCTAACTGATCCTGGCAGACTGGCGGATCCTGGCCGACTGGCAGATCCTGGCCGACTGGCAGATCCTGGCCGACTGGCAGATCCTGGCCGACTGGCAGATCCTGGCCGACTGGCAGATCCTGGCCGACTGGCAGATCCTGGCCGACTGGCAGATCCTGGCCGACTGGCAGATCCTGGCCGACTGGCAGATCCTGGCTGACTGGCAGATCCTGGCAGACTGGCGGATCCTGGCAGACTGGCAGTTCTGGCGGATCCTGGCAGACTGGCGGATCCTGGCAGACTGGCGGATCCTGGCAGACTAGCGGATCCTGGCAGACTAGCGGATCCTGGCTGACTGGCGGATCCTGGTTGACTGGCACTTCTGGCGGATCCTGAAAGACTGGCGGATCCTGGCTGACTGGCGGATCATGGACTGGCGGATCCTGGCTGACTGGCGGATCCTGGCTGACTGGCGGATCCTGGCTGACTGGCGGATCTAACTGATCCTGGCAGACTGGCGGATCCTGGCTGACTGGCGGATCCTGGCCGACTGGCAGTTCTGGCAGATCCCGGCTGACTGGCGGATCTGGAAGAGTCTGGTTGACTGGCAGATCTGGAAGAGTCTGGTTGACTGGCAGATCTGGAAGAGTCTGGTTGACTGGCAGATCTGGAAGAGTCTGGTTGACTGGCAGATCTGGAAGAGTCTGGTTGACTGGCAGATCTGGAAGAGTCTGGTTGACTGGCAGATCTGGAAGAGTCTGGTTGACTGGCAGATCTGGAAGAGTCTGGTTGACTGGCAGATCTGGAAGAGTCTGGTTGACTGGCAGATCTGGAAGGGTCTGGTTGACTGGCAGATCTGGAAGAGTCTGGTTGACTGGCAGATCTGGAAGAGTCTGGCTGACTGGCAGATCTGGCGGCGCTGGGCAGCCTGGCGGCGCTGGGCAGACTGGCGACGCTAGGCAGACTGGCAGTGCTGGGCAGCCTGGCGTGCTGGGCAGACTGGCGATGCTGGGCAGACTGGTGGCGCTGGGCAGACTGGCGGCGCTGGGCAGACTGGCGTGCTGGGCAGACTGACGGCGCTGGGCAGACTGGTGACGCTGGGCAGACGGGGGCACTGGCGGCGCTGGGCAGACTGGCAGCACTAGCTGCTCCATATAGGCTGACAGCTCTGGCGGCTTCTTACAGACTGACAGCTCTGTCGGCTCCGTGCTGACTGGCTGCTCCTTGCAGCCTGGCAGCTCCTTGCAGACTGACAGCTCCTTGCAGACTGACAGCTCCGTGCAGACTGGCTGCTCTATGCAGACTGACATCTCTGGCTGCTTCATGCAGACTGACAGCTCTGGCTGCTCCATGTAGGCTGACAGCTCTGGCGGCTCCGTGCAGACTGGCAGCTCCTTACAGACTGGCAGCTCCTTGCAGACTGGTAGCTCCGTGCAGACTGGTAGCTCCGTGCAGACTGACAGCTCCTTGCAGACTGACAGCTCCGTGCAGACTGACAGCTCCGTGCAGACTGACAGCTCCGTGCAGACTGACAGCTCCGTGCAGACTGACAGCTCCTTGCAGACTGACAGCTCCTTGCAGACTGGCTGCTCCATGCAGACTGGCTGCTCTATGCAGACTGACATCTCTGGCTGCTTCATGCAGACTGACAGCTCGGGCTTCTCCATGTAGGCTGACAGCTCTGGCGGCTTCTTACAGACTGGCAGCTCTGGCGGCTCTGTGCAGACTGGCAGCTCTGTGCAGACTGGCAGCTCCGTGCAGACTGGCAGCTCCGTGCAGACTGGCAGCTCCGTGCAGACTGACAGCTCCGTGCAGACTGACAGCTCCGTGCAGACCGGCAGCTCCGTGCAGACCGGCAGCTCCGTGCAGACCGGCAGCTCCGTGCAGACCGGCAGCTCCGTGCAGACCGGCAGCTCCGTGCAGACCGGCAGCTCCTTACAGACTGGCAGCTCCTTACAGACTGGCAGCTCCTTACAGACTGGCAGCTCCTTACAGACTGGCAGCTCCTTGTAGACTGGCTGCGCTGAACAGGCGGGAGACTCCGGCCGCGCAGGAGAGGAGAAAGGCTCTGGCTGCGCTGAACAGGCGGAAGACTCCAGCAGCGCTGTAGAGGAGAAAGGCTCCGGCAGCGCTGAACAGGTGGGACGCACTGTAGGCCTGATGCGTGGTGCTTGCACTGGTATGCCGTGCATGCTATGCCAAGCCCACACCTTTCTTTCTACTCTGTCCAATACATCCTCCACACTCTCAGACTCAGCACTCTGCTTTGCCGACAGCTCCAATTCCATCCATGGCTCTGCCCAGGGTCCTTGTCCGTCAAGGATCTCCTCCCAAGTCCATTTATCCAAAGAGTGCAGCCTCTCCCAATGCTGCTGCTGCCTCTGTTGCTTCTCCTGCTGCTGCCTTTGCTCCTGCTGCTGCCTTTGCTGCTGCTGCTGTTGCTCCTGCTGCACCTGTCGCTTCTCCTGCTGCTGCTGTTGCTGCTGCCTCTGTTTACCACGCCGCTTGGTCCTTGGTTGGTGGGTGATTCTGTAACGGTTTTCTAGTGGTGATGAAGGAGAGTCGGACCAAACTGCAGCGTGTCGATTGCGATCCATGTTTAATACAACAAAGAACCACGAACTTACAAAAAAACAATAAACAAAACCGAAACAGCCTAACTGGTGCAAACTAACAGAGAGTACACATAGGACACTAAGGACAATCACCCACGACAAACTCAAAGAATATGGCTGCCTAAATATGGTTCCCAATCAGAGACAACGATAAGCATCTGCCTCTGATTGAGAACCACTCCAGACAGCCATAGACTTTGCTAGACAACCCACTAAGCTACAATCCCAATACCACCACCAAAACCCCAAGACAAACACACCACAATTACAAAAACCCCATGCCACACCCTGGCCTGACCAAATACATAAAGATGAACACAAAATACTTTGACCAGGGCGTGACAATAATGACAAACCATATTTACGTATTCAGAACCTTTGCTATGAGAATCGAAATTGAACTCAGGTGCATCCTGTTTCCATTGATCATCCTTGAGATGTTTCCACAACTTGATTGGAGTCCACCTGTGGTACATTGAATTGATTAGACATGATTTGTAAAGGCACACACCTGTCTATTTAAGGTCCCACAGTTGACAGTGCATGTCAGAGCAAAAACCAAGCCATGAGGCCGAAGGAATTTTCTGTAGAGCTCAGAGACAGGATTGTGTCAAGGCACAGATCTGGGGAAGGGTACCAAAACATTTCTGCAGCATTGAAGTTCCCCAACAACAGTGGCCTCCATCATTCTTAAGTGGTAGAAGTTTGGAACCACCAAGACTCTTCCTAGAGCTTGCTGCCCAGCCAAACTGAGCAATCGAATGAGAAGGGCCTTGGTCAGGGAGGTGACCAAGAATTCGATGGTCACTCTGACAGAGCTCCAGAGTTCCTCTGTGGAGATGGGAGAATCTTACAGAAGGACAACCATCTCAATCAGGCCTTTATGGTATAGTGAACAGATGGAAGCCACTCCTCAGTGAAAGGCACATGACAGCCCGCTTGGAGTTTGCCAAAAGGCACCTAAAGGACTCAGACCATGAGAAACAAGATTCTCTGGTCTGATGAAACCAAGATTGAACTCTTTAGCCTAAATGACAAGCATTCTAGAGAGGAATGGGAGAAGCTCCCCAAATACAGGTTTGCCAAGCTTGTAGTGTCACACCCAAGAAGACTTGAGGCTGTAATCGCTGCCAAATGTGCTTCAACAAAGTACTGAGTAAAAGGTCTCAATACTTATGTAAATGTGTATTTCATAAAACCTGTTTTGCTTTGTCATTATGAGGTAATGTGTGTAGATCTTTATTTTATTTAACGAGGCAAGTCAGTTAAGAACAAATTCTTATTTTCAATGATGACCTAGGAACAGTGGGTTAACTGCCTCATTCTGACAGATTCGTACTTTGTCAGCTCAGGGTTTGAACTTGCAACCTTCTGGTTCCTAGTCCAACACTCTAACCACTAAGCTACCCTGCCGCACCAGATTTACAAGCAAACATATGTTGAATACATTTTAGAATAAGGCTGTAATGTATTACAAACTGTGGAAAAGGTCATGGGGTCTGAATACACTGTAGGTGCCAGTTCCCACTCAAGTTAAGACTGGCATGAGATTAATAGTCAAATTGCATTATAGGTTTGCACCCCTTCTACGGATTATACTCTATAGCCAGAACACAACAAGCTGTTCCACAGATAGGAGAGGGAAAATGTGGTTGTGCGTTGATCATTTTTATTTAACTAGGCAAGTCAGTTCAGAATTGTTATTTTATTTACAATGACAGCCTAGGAACAGCAAGTCAACTGCCTTGTTCAGGGGTAGAATGACAGATTTTTACCTTGTCAGCTCGGGGACTCGATCTAGCAACCTTTCGGTTATTGAACCAACGCTCTAACCACTAGGCTACCTGTCTCCCTATAAGCACACTGAAGAAGGCATTAACAATAAGTAATAAAATAAAGAAGACACTTCTAAAAGCCTATTTCACAACATCGTCTGGTGAATTTGCAAGATCCCTTTTCTTTCATTTTGAAATCTGCACAAATGTAAATGTGGCACTGACTTGTTTCAGACTTGTTTCAGCAATGTTTCAATGAAGAGTTTGGCATTCGACATGTGTGACATGCAGTTACAAGCCTGCTGTAAGCGGTCGGGCGAGCAATATCCACCGTCGTAGTACGGATGAAGCATGACTTTGAAGCTAACTGAAGCTGGCTAGCTTTATAACAGCTCGAGTGATGAATGATGCAGAAAAATTCATCCATGCTTTTGTCACTTCTAGGTTAGACTACGGCAATGCTCTACTTTCCGGCTACCCGGATAAAGCACAAAATAAACTTCAGTTGGTGCTAAATACGGCTGCTAGAATCCTGACTAGAACCAAAAACATTGATCATATTACTCCAGTGCTAGCCTCTCTACACTGGCTTCCTGTCAAAGCAAGGGCTGATTTCAAGGTTTTACTGCTAACCTACAAAGCATTACATGGGCTTGCGCCTACCTATCTCTCTGATTTGGTCCTGCCGTACATACCTACACGTACGCTACGGTCACAAGACGCAGGCCTCCTAAATGTCCCTAGAATTTCTAAGCAAACAGCTGGAGGCAGGGCTTTCTCCTATAGAGCTCCATGTTTATGTAACGGTCTGCCTACCCATGTCAGAGACGCAAACTCGGTCTCAACCTTTAAGTCTTTACTGAAGACTTATCTCTTCAGTGGGTCATATGATTGAGTGTAGTCTGGCCCAGGAGTGGGAAGGTGAACGGAAAGGCTCTGGAGCAACGAACCGCCCTTGCTGTCTCTGCCTGGCCGGTTCCCCTCTTTCCACTGGGATTCTCTGCTTCTAACCCTATTACAGGGGCTGAGTCACTGGCTTACTGGGGCCCTCTCATGCCGTCCCTGGAAGGGGTGCGTCACCTGAGTGGGTTGATTCACTGATGTGGTCATCCTGTCTGGGTTGGCGCCCCCCCTTGGGTTGTGCCATGGCGGAGATCTTTGTGGGCTATACTCAGCCTTGTCTCAGGATGGTAAGTTGGTGGTTGAAGATATCCCTCTAGTGGTGTGGGGGCTGTGCTTCGGCAAAGTGGGTGGGGTTATATCCTTCCTGTTTGACCCTGTCCGGTGGTGTCCTCGGATGGGGCCACAGTGTCTCCTGACCCCTCCTGTCTCAGCCACCAGTATTTATGCTGCAGTAGTTTATGTGTCGGTGGGCTAGGGTCAGTTTGTTATATATGGAGTACTTCTCCTGTCCTATTCGGTGTCCTGTGTGAATCTAAGTGTGTGTTCTCTAATTCCCTCCTTCTCTCTTTCTTTCTCTCGGAGGACCTGAGCCCTAGGAACATGCCCCAGGACTACCTGACATGATGACTCCTTGCCGTGCTGCTGCTCCAGTTTCAACTGTTCTGCCTTATTAGTATTCGACCATGCGGGTCATTTATGAACATTTGAACATCTTGGCCATGTTCTGTTATAATCTCCACCCGGCACAGCCAGAAGAGGACTGGCCACCCCACATAGCCTGGTTCCTCTCTAGGTTTCTACCTAGGTTTTGGCCTTTCTAGGGAGTTTTTCCTAGCCACCATGCTTCTACACCTGCATTGCTTGCTGTTTGGGGTTTTAGGCTGGGTTTCTGTACAGCACTTTGAGATATCAGCTGATGTACGAAGGGCTATATAAATAAATGTGATTTGATCTGATTTGAGTCGGTTTGCAAATAGTCTGGGTAGCCATTTGATTAGGTGTTCTGGAGTCTTATGGCTTGAGGGTAGAAGCTGTTTAGAAGCTTCTTAGACCTAGACTTGGCGCTCCGGTACCGCTTGCCGTGCGGTAGCAGAGAGAAGAGTTTATGACTAGGGTGGCTGGAGTCTTTGACAATTTTTAGGGCCTTCCTCTGACACCGCCTGGTATAGAGGTCCTGGATGGCAGGAAGCTTGGCCCCAGTGATGTACTGGGCCGTTCGCACAACCCTCTGTAGTGCCTTTCGGTCAGAGGCCGAGCAGTTTCCATACCAGGCGGTGACGCAACCAGTCAGGATTTTTTAAATTTTTTTTATAAATGTTTTATTTATTTCACCTTTATTTAACCAGGTAGGCTAGTTGGTAGGCTAGTTGAGAACAAGTTCTCAGTTACAACTGTGACCTGGCCAAGATAAAGCAAAGCAGTGCGACACAAACATCAACACAGAGTTACACATGGAATAAACAAGTGTACAGTCAATAACACAATAGAAAAAAAGAAAGTCTATATACAGTGTGTGCAAATGGCGTGAGGAGGTAGGCAATAAATAGGTCAAGTAATTACAATTGAGCAAATTTACACTGGAATGGTAGATGTGCAGATGATGATGTACAAGTAGAAATACTTGTGTGCAGAAAGTAAACAAAAACAGTATGGGGATGAGGTAGGTAGATGGGGCTATTAACAGATGGGCTATGTACAGCTGCAGCGATCGGTTAGCTGCTCGGATAGCTGATGTTTAAAGTTAGTGAGGGAAATATGAGTCTCCAGCTCCAGAGATTTTTTGCAATTCGTTCCAGTCATTGGCATCAGAGAACTGGAAGGAAAGGTGGCCAAAGGAGGTTTTGGCTTTGGGGATGACCAGTGAGATATACCTGCTGGAGCTTGTGCTACGGGTGGGTGTTGTTATCGTGACCAGTGAGCTGAGATAAGGCAGAGCTTTACCTAGCATAGACTTATTGATGACCTGGAGCCAGCGGGTCTGGCGACGAATATGGGGCAAATACAAAGGGCCAGCCGATTAGAGCATACAGGTCGCAGTGGTGGTTGGTATATGGGGCTTTGGTGATAAAAAGGATGGCACAAAAAAAGTAAAGTGACATCACAGAAGACGAGGATCCCTAGGATTTAAAAAAAGTGTTTATTTATTTTTACCCCCTTTTCTTGGTATCCAATTGTTAGTACTATCTTGTCTCATCGCTACAACTCCCGTACGGGCTCAGGAGAGACAAAGTTCAATAGCCATGCACCAACCGAAACACAACCCAACAAAGTCGCACTGCTTCTTAACACAGCGCGCATCCAACCCGGAAGCCAGCTGCACCAATGTGTCAGAGGGAACATCATGCACCTGGCGACCTGGTTAGCGTACACTGCGCCCAGCCTGGGTCTGGGCGCGAACCCAGAGTCTCTGGTGGCACAGCTAGTGCTGTGATGCAGTGCCCTAGACCACCCAGGAGACACAGGATAGTCAGTTTTACTAGGGTATGTTTGGCGGCGTGAGTGAAGGAAGCTTTGTTGCGACATAGAAAGACGATTTTAGATGTAATTTTGGATTGGAGATGCTTAATTTGAGTCTGGAAGGAGAGTTTACAGTCTAACCAGACACCTAGGTATTTTTAGTTGTCCACATATTCTAAGTCCGAACCATCCAAAGGAGTGATGCTAGTCGTGCAGGCATGTGCGGGCTGCGAACGGTTGATTTAGGCATTTAGTTTTACAAGCGTTTAAGAGCAGTTGAAGGCCACCATAGAGACTGCTAGAGGTCCGGACAACAGGCCCTCTTATTTGACACATTGAACACTGTCTGAGAAGTAGTTGGGGAACCAGGCGAGGCAGTCATTTGAGAAACCAAGGCTGTTGAGTCTGCCGATAAGAATACGGTGATTGACAGAGTCGAAAGCCTTGGCTAGGTTGTTGAAGACGGCTGCACAGTACAATCTTTTTTCGATGGTGGTCATGATATCGTTTAGTACCTTGAGCGTGGCTGAGATGCACCCCCGTCACCAGCTCGGAAACCGGATAGCGGAGAAGGTAAGGTGGGAATCGAAATGGTCAGTGATCTGTTTATTAACTTGGCTTTCGAAGACTTTTGAAAGGCAGGGCAGGGTGGATATAGGTCCATAGCCGTTTGGATCTAGAGTGTCACCCCCTTTGAAGAGGGGGATGACCACGGCAGCTTTCCAATCTTTAGGGATCTCGGATGATACGAAAGAGAGCTTAAACAGACTGGTAACAGGGGTTGCAACAATGGCGGTGGATCATTTTAGAAAGAGAGGGTCCAGATTGTCTAGGATGCTCCCGATGGTGCAGCTGTTGAACCTTTTGAAGATCTGAGGACCCATGCCAAATCTTTTCAGTCTCCTGAGGGGGAATATATTTTGTCCTGCCCTCTTCACAACTGTCTTGGTGTGCTTGGACCATGTGAGTTTGTTGGTGATGTGGACACCAAGGAACTTGAATCTCTCAACCTGCTCCATTGCAGCCCCATCAATGAGAATGGGGGCGTGCTCGGTCCTCTTTTTCCTGAAGTCCACAATCATCTCCTTTCTCTTGATCACATTGAGGGCGAGGTTGTTGTCCTGGCACCACATGGCCAGGTCTCTGACCTCCTCCCTATAGGCTGTCTCGTCATTGTCGGTAATCAGGCCCACCACTGTGTTGTTGTAGCTGTGCCTAGCCGTGCCAGATTTGTGCAATATACGACTGATTGTTGTCCTATGGACAGAGTCTCCCACCTCAGCTGTAGATCTCTGCAGTTCATCCAGAGTGATCATGGGCCTCTTGGCTGCATCTCTGATCAGTCTTCTCCTTGTATGAGCTGAAAGTTTAGAGGGACGGCCAGGTCTTGGTAGATTTGCAGTGGTCTGATACTCCTTCCATTTCAATATTATCGCTTGCACAGTGCTCCTTGGGATGTTTAAAGCTTGGGAAATCTTTTTGTATCCAAATCCGGCTTTAAACTTCTTCACAGCAGTACCTCGGACCTGCCTGGTGTGTTCCTTATTCTTCATGATGCTCTCTGCGCTTTTAACGGACCTCTGAGACTATCACAGTGCAGGTGCATTTATACGGAGACTTGATTACACACAGGTGGATTGTATTTATCATCATTAGTCATTTAGGTCAACATTGGATCATTCAGAGATCCTCACTGAACTTCTGGAGAGAGTTTGCTGCACTGAAAGTAAAGGGGCTGAATAATTTTGCACGCCCAATTTTTCAGTTTTTGATTTGTTAAAAAAGTTTGAAATATCCAATAAATGTCGTTCCTCTTCATGATTGTGTCCCACTTGTTGTTGATTCTTCACAAAAAAATACAGTTTTATATCTTTATGTTTGAAGCCTGAAATGTGGCAAAAGGTCGCAAAGTTCAAGGGGGCCGAATACTTTCGCAAGGCACTGTATATAAATATATATATATATATACATGTTTGTTTTGGGCTTCGTCCCCGTCATGATCATATTTTGGGTAGAGCATTTTCTTTTGAAGTATTTCGTATTCCTGCGCCTGTCTCCTATCATTATACAATGTGACATGGTTAGACTACAGTAACTACCAATCTAACAATTGTTAGCTGACATGGCTATTCGAGTGACATGTCAGTGACAGACATAACAAGAGGAAAACTAAGGATGCACACATCTTGAAATTACTCCCAACAATAAATTGACACCCCACTGAATTCCTAAAAAGAAAATCTAAATAAAATGTTTTGTGACTGGACCCCTTAAGCATCCGTGGGTCCTACGCAACCGAGTATATTACTTATGCCTGGAATTGACTACACAACTGCCAGAAAGTCAAGATAAATCAGGCTAAGATGCTGCAAAATCAATCAACAGCCATCTTCGTGCAAAACAACATTGCATGAACACTTATATAAATGATTTTGTCATGGGACACCAAAATCATATTAGCGATATAGACCAAGAGTAACTAATACCTATGATCAAGGTAAGAATAGACATAGCTATAAGATTCTGACTTCTGTTTGATGAAACTGTTGAAACTCCATTATGCTATTATACAGTATGTAGAATTGTTTGGATTGGCTGATGTAACTAGCTACAGTGGAGAGGATTGTTTGATGCAAACAAATGAACGATCTGAGATCACGCCTGTTAGATAGTTCATCTGCCGTGAATTTAATTGTGAATGTATCTGATATTAAAAAAAATACAGTTCATTGTTTATATATATTTTTTTACCTTTATTTAACAAGGCAAGACAACCTACTTATTGTGTTCAAGTAATTGCATGAAGGACAATGTTGTCAAGGTACAATGAGTTAGCTAGCCAACTAGCATAGCTGTTTCAATCATGTAGAATATCCGTCTTAAATTGCATTTTGAAAATGGTTTCGATATGAGAACAAAAATGTATTTGAGTGTCACTGTTGTCTGGACATGACTTTAACTAAACACGTGTAGCTAGCTCCTGATGCTGGGGGATGAGTGGCTGGGTTTCAGCTTTGCACCATAGGTTGGGTACCTAGAACATAAACATTTCCAATGAGGACATGCTGCATGTCTCACCTTGAATTAGACACAATTAAGATTACAGATCATACAGTCTCTTTTTTCTGTTTCTCCTTCAACCAAAATTTAATATTAGCCTGTTAGTCCCCCATGTAATTTTGTTATATATATTTTTTTGCTGTAAAAGATAGCAGAAAAAGTATTGCTTTTTTAATTACACCAACGACACTTTTCTCGGGAAATTCGAAACGGAAGACAATTTAGTTGTTCTTAAATGTCTTCTCAAAGAATCCCTACGGAAAAATGCTACATTTCTATACATCCTTCCAGCACCGTTTTAGTTCCGTTATATGGAGTATTAACGGAGAAAACGCACGTCAAGAGGGTGCTACGAAATTAATGTCAAAACATGGTTGTCAAAATGTAGTTGGATTAATCCAAATCAAATTGATGCTTTCATCTTTTTCAAGTCCAGCACCTTGGCAATGAAGTCACAGTATTGGCGATCCATCTACTCTGAGAGGGGCCGTTTCTACGGGGATTTAAAGACTCAGAAATACAACAATACAACAATGAAAACAAGAACATATTGTCTTCTGTGGATATTCAAATTCAGTCTGTTATAGATTTGTAAATATATATTTAAGCCAATGTTATCACTCATGTTTTAACTCGCGAATCTGCATCCATTAGTTACTATATAGCTTGTCATTTGACGTATTAAGTTATTCCCTTTCTGTCGCGGAGCAAAGACCACTTTTTGATCATGCCTGTGATGCCATTCCATTCACTCTAAACATACTAAATTCTCAGTAAATCGTTTTAACTTATGAGAGATATGGGGTTTGGACAATTGTTTTTCTGACGGAATTTTCTACTGAATGGACATATGTGTATAAACCTTGAATTAAATCATAATTTTATGGATGCACATCCTATAACATGCATTACTGGCTGATAAACTATCGTTCCGTTCATAATATTTGGACATTGTAGACAATCTATTACCAAGTGCTTTCTACCATGGTCTAAAATAGGATGTACAGCCCTTATAGGTACGCAGCCTGTCATTCAGACAGACACAGTAGCCCACCAATATACACAAACTGCGTTCTTACCTAACCACACGAGGACAGAGGAGATCTCTCCAAGCGTCCCACCTGATGCCGACAGCTGATGCTCGGCCTTCGACCACCCAATCCCGGTCCTGTTCAGCCTGGAATGGATGAAATCCCTGCATAGCGCCTTCGCCTGTGACACCAGCTCCTTGTCTGTGGGGGATCGGTCAAATACTTCCATTACTTCTGCCGCGAATACTGAGGAGCGACGCAACATCTCCATACCCCAGTCCCCAGCAGCAGTTAATCACAAACAACCCGCCTGCCTGGCGCTGGCACTAATCCGCCTGCGCCTCCACCTCGATCGCCGTTTATGGTCCTCTCTGTCACCAGAAAGCTACTTCCCTACCTCCTCCCTCGGGTTGGGGGCGTTTCGAAAAGGAGGGATTATTCAATGTCTCTTCACGAGCGTAGAATTGCATTGGTTTGTTCACGGTCACGGTGCACACCGGCTCCCTTGCAATGCCAAACTCATATTCATTGAGTTGTAGGCTGATTTAAAAAATAAAAGATTTAACCTTTACTTAACTAGCCAAGTCAGTTCACAACAAATTCTTATTTACAATGACAGCCTACCCCGGACGACGCTGGGCCAATTGTGCGCCGCCCTATGGGACTCCCAATCACGTCTGGATGTGCTACAGCCTGGATTCGAACCAGGGACTAAGATGCAGTGCCTTAGACCACTGGCGCCAGGGAGCCCAATTTGACCAACCCTGATTATACATTGACCTACATTATCACTACACAGAAACTTCTATTGGTAGGCTGATACATCAGATTGTAATACACAATGAATTGGTTTATAGCCTGAAACAAAATCGTGTAAATGTACATTTACTATCCTGGTCGTCTGTGAGGTTTGGCCTTCAGCTGCTCGAAATTAGAGACAAAATATCCACAGGAAAGAATTGTTTACTCCATTTTTTTTAGAGAGCAGGTAGGTATATGGTTCCTGCAGGTATACAACTAGTTTTATATTGGATATTCAGTTATCTCAACTATAACTACAGTATGACAATTAAAATAGTATATTCTGAATCAGGAGAGGGTGGAGAACGATCCAAAATGAAATCAAATTTATTTATATAGCCCTTCTTACATCAGCTGATATCCCAAAGTGCTGTACAGAAACCCAGCCTAAAACCCCAAACAGCAAGCAATGCAGGTGTAGAAGCACGGTGGCTAGGAAAAACTCCCTAGAAAGGCCAAAACCTAGGAAGAAACCTAGAGAGGAACCAGGCTATGAGGGGTGGCCAGTCCTCTTCTGGCTGTGCCGGGTGGAGATTATAACAGAACATGGCCAAGATGTTCAAATGTTCATAAATAACCCGCATGGTCAAATAATAATAATCACAACTTTTTTTTTGTCTTGAATGTAATTTAAACATATATAAAGTACCGGTCAAAAGTTTAGACACACCTTCTCTTTGTGATTTTTTTTGCTATTTTCTAAATTCCAATTGTTGAATTGGAGTAGTAAACAGGATGCAGAATTGCTATTTGAATGAAAGGAAATATAATAAGAATATAATTATATATAATAGAATATAATTGAGTAAAATTGAAGTTCCTCTTCTATATTAGGTCTAAATAAATACACATCTGATACATAAAAGGCAAAGGGGGATACCTAGTAAGTTGTACAACTGAAATATGTCTTCCGCATTTAACCCAACCCCTCTGAATCAGAGAGGGACGGGGGGGTGCCAGAATCGACACGCGGGGAACAGTGTGTTAACTGCCTTGGGCAGAATGACAGATTTTTACCTTGTCAGCTCCGGGAGTCGATCTGGCAACGCTGAAACCATCTTGTCGTTATTTATATATTTATATATATATTGTGTGTGTGTCTCTGTGTGTGTCTGTGTGTGTGTGTGTCTGTGTGTCTCTGTGTGTCTCTGTGTGTCTGTGTCTCTCTGTGTGTGTCTGTCTCTGTGTGTGTGTGTCTCTGTGTGTCTCTGTGTGTGTCTGTGTGTCTCTGTGTGTCTCTGTGTGTGTGTGTGTGTCTCTGTGTGTCTCTGTGTGTCTGTGTGTGTCTCTCTGTGTGTCTGTCTCTGTGTGTCTCTGTGTGTCTCTGTGTGCGTGTGTCTGTGTGTGTGTCTCTCTGTGTGTGTGTGTGTGTGTCTGTCTCTGTGTGTGTGTGTGTGTCTCTGTGTGTTTCTGTCTCTGTGTGTCTATGTGTGTGTGTCTCTGTGTGTCTGTGTGTGTCTGTGTGTGTGTGTCTGTGTCTGTCTCTGTGTGTCTGTGTGTGTGTGTGTGTGTCTGTCTCTGTGTGTGTGTGTGTCTGTGTGTCTCTGTGTGTCTCTGTGTGTCTGTGTGTGTGTCTCTCTGTGTGTGTCTGTCTCTGTGTGTGTGTGTCTCTGTGTGTCTCTGTGTGCGTGTGTCTGTGTGTGTGTCTCTCTGTGTGTGTCTCTCTGTGTGTGTGTGTCTGTCTCTGTGTGTGTGTGTGTGTGTCTCTCTGTGTGTTTCTGTGTGTGTCTCTGTGTGTCTATGTGTGTGTGTCTGTGTGTCTGTGTGTGTCTCTGTGTGTGTGTGTGTGTCTGTCTCTGTGTGTGTGTGTGTGTGTGTGTGTGTGTGTGTGTGTGTGTGTGTGTGTGTGTCTGTGTGTGTCTGTGTGTGTGGTACCAGTCAAATGTTTGGACACCTACTCTTTCATCAAATATATTTAGACATTCTTCGACGTAGCCACCCTTTTGCCTTGATGACAGCTTTGCACAGTCTTGGCATGTTTAACACTTTTTCTGGGGTTACTTCATGATTCCATGTGTGTTATTTATTAGTTTTGGTGTCTTCACTATTATTCTACAATGTAGAAAATAGTACAAAAATAAACACAAACCCTGGAATGATTCGGTGTGTTCAAACGTTTGCCTGGCACTGTATATTTATTTGAAGTTAAAACCCAAACGCATGCTAAATCAACAGTGGTTCCACAAATGATCTCTTAGTGAAAACTCATTACTGTGCCTTAGCTCACCATGCCAAGACAGGCCCTGTAATTATTGTACATCAGCAGTTCAGACGAATTACCCTGGAACAACTGTAGATTTCAGTTCCCTTATTACACAACAGGCCCATCCCAAATGGCACCCTGTTCTCTAAACTGTGCACTACTTTCAAAAGGGCCCTAGTCAATCTTAGTGCACTATATAGGGAATAGGGTGCCATTTGGGACGTACCCCATGTCTCTCACTGATGATGATGATATTGTCCGTTGTTTTTATTTTGTATTTTTTTAAGTATCTTGGGTAATTTGTCCTATGGACCGGCTTCATAGACACTCAGAAGTCTCCATTTGAAAGTGTCCTGGACTAGATATATTCCGTGTCTGCGAAACGGGTCCTGTATAGTGTGTATAAGCTTATTCACATGTGTACAGTAACTACTGCCCAAGGGCATTACCCACATGTTGGGCTGACAATAAAAAGACAAACAAGATGAAAAATAACTTCAAAAATCTGTTTAAGAACATGATCAACACAGCAGAATATTGACAGCAGAATGTTGACAGAATGTTGACATCGGAATGTTGACATCGGAATGTTGACATCGGAATGTTGACAGCAGAATGTTGTCAAAATGTTGACATCAGAATGTTGACAGCAGAATGTTGACATCAGAATGTTGACATCAGAATGTTGACATCAGAATGTTGGCAGCAGAATGTTGACAGCAGAATGTTGACATCAGAATGTTGGCAGCAGAATGTTGACATCAGAATGTTGACAGCAGAATGTTGACAGCAGAATGTTGACATCAGAATGTTGACAACAGAATGTTGACAGCAGAATGTTGACAACAGATGGCTTGGGCACTGTTTCCCTGGTTCAAACCACAAATGCAACTTTAGGCTCTCCCTTCTCCTCAACTGCTCTGGCTAAAAGGGAATGTTATCTTGAGAAAGTAAAGAAAGCTCTTTGGAGCTGCCATATAAAGATTACAGAGAGGCCTTGAGGACGTATCCTATGCCAACACACACAGCAACAGTTCTCCCTGGTGGTCCAACCAGGATTTAATGTACTGTATTCTCTTTCTGTTCATTTTAGTTCATGACTTTGGTTGAATTAATTAAAACCATGAGGGTATGAAGACCACGGCCTTAAATAAGAGGAGTGTATAAGAATGTAGGAAGGAAAAGGCATCTTGCTCACAAAACTTGGTACCGTATTGATCTAAATATTATGAGAACACTCAAGAAATCTTATAAATGTATATATTTCATTTTTTACCAATTTTTACCAACTACCAATTTTTACCAATTGGTAGTTACAGTCTTGTCCCATCGCTGCAACTCCTGAACGGACTTGTGAGAGGCGAAGGTCGAGAGCCATGAGTCCTCCGAAACACGACCCTGCCAAGCTGGGCTGCTTCTTGACACACTGCTAGTTTAATCCGGAAGACAGCCACATCAATGTGTCGGAGGAAACACCGTACAACTGGCGACCGTGTCAGCGTGCATGCGCCCGGCACAGGATTCTCTAGAGCGCAATGGGAAGAGTACATCCCGGTCGGACAAACCCTCCCCTAACCCGGACAACGCTGGGCAAATTGTGCATTGCCTCATGGGTCTCCCAGTTGTGGCCAGCTGTCACACAGCCCGGGATTGAACCCGGATCTGTAGTGACACCTCAAGCACCGCAGTGACTAGACCGCTGCACCACTCGGGAGGCCCCAAGAATTCAGTTTTTAAATGACATACAGTATCAGACAAGATGCAGTTTACATTGAGGCTAGAATACGAAGTTGTACATGTGTTTACAGTGAATGAACCTATATGACAACAGTGCGCCCACACCTTGATTCAACACGCCCTCTCAAACAGCCATTTGTGTTGAACAAGGAATTTTGTTTGGACATGCAAAGAGAATACCTTCTTATAGGATTCCCCAACTGGCTATTAATCATCTTCATATCCTGGTTTTGTTTGAGTCGTTCTTAGGGTAAGTAGCTGTGTAACTAGGCTGCTATGGGTCCTGAGTTGTCAGGGTAAATACATGTAACTAGGCTGCTATGGGTCCTGAGTTGTCAGGGTTAGTAGCTGTGTAACTAGGCTGCTATGGGTCCTGAGTTGTCAGGGTAAATAGCTGTCTAACTAGGCTGCTATGGGTCCTGAGTTGTCAGGGTAAATACATATAACTAGGCTGCTATGGGTCCTGAGTTGTCAGGGTTAGTAGCTAGGCTGCTATTGGTCCTGAGTTGTCAGGGTAAATACATGTAACTAGGCTGCTATGGGTCCTGAGTTGTCAGGGTAAATAGCTGTCTAACTAGGCTGCTATGGGTCCTGAGTTGTCAGGGTAAATACATATAACTAGGCTGCTATGGGTCCTGAGTTGTCAGGGTTAGTAGCTGTGTAACTAGGCTGCTATGGGTCCTGGGTTGTCAGGGTAAATACATGTAACTAGGCTGCTATGGGTCCTGAGTTGTCAGGGTAAATAGCTGTGTAACTATGCTGCTATGGGTCCTGATTTTGAATCTCTTGGTCTTGTCTCAAATGGCAGTCTATTCCCTATATAGTGCACTACTTTTGACCAGAGCCACTGGGACTAGGGTGCCCATTTGGACAGAGCCATTGTCTCCCCTCAGGTTTTCACCCACTAGGAAGTTGGGAACAGCACCCTACCCGGTTCATGATCATGGTGGTCCACAGCTCACCACTGCCATCTTCTGGTAGAGTGAGCCAGACGGACAGGGAAGCTATAATAAAGATATTGTCTGTGTCTGAAATGGAAACCTATTCCCTATACTGTTCAGAAGTAGTGCACATGCACAATTTTTTTTTTAACCTGTATTTAACTTGACAAGTCAGTTAAGAACAAATTCTTATTTTCACTGGCCTAGGAACGGGTTAACTGGCCTAGGAACAGTGGGTTAACTGGCCTAGGAACAGTGGGTTAACTGGCCTAGGAACAGTGGGTTAACTGCCTGTTCAGGGATTTGAACTTGCAACCTTCCGGTTACTAGTCCAACACTCTAACCACTAGGCTACCCTGCCGCCCCTGCTGCCACTATATTGTATATAGGGTGACTTTCAGACGCAGACATTGGAAAAGAGTGACTGATAGAGGTGTCGGTTAAATACAGGTGCCATATTCCCAGCTCCTCTGGTAGGTTTAATATATAGGTATTACTGTCCTCTGGTAGGTTTAATATATAGGTATTACTGTCCTCTGGTAGAAGGTTTAATATATAGGTATTACTATCCTCTGGTAGGTTTAATATATAGGTATTACTGTCCTCTGGTAGGTTTAATATATAGGTATTACTGTCCTATGGTAGGTTTAATATATAGGTATTACTGTCCTCTGGTAGGTTTAATATATAGGTATTACTGTCCTCTGGTAGGTTTAATATATAGGTATTACTGTCCTCTGGTAGGTTTAATATATAGGTATTACTGTCCTCTGGTAGGTTTAATATATAGGTATTACTGTCCTCTGGTAGGTTTAATATATAGGTATTACTGTCCTCTGGTAGGTTTAATATATAGGTATTACTGTCCTCTGGTAGGTTTAATATATAGGTATTACTGTCCTCTGGTAGGTTTAATATATAGGTATTACTGTCCTCTGGTAGGTTTAATATATAGGTATTACTGTCCTCTGGTAGGTTTAATATATAGGTATTACTGTCCTCTGGTAGAAGGTTTAATATATAGGTATTACTGTCTTCTGGTAGGTTTAATATATAGGTATTACTGTCCTCTGGTAGGTTTAATATATAGGTACTACTGTCCTCTGGTAGAAGGTTTAATATATGGCTGTAATGGCACCTCTATTAAAACACGGGTAATGACCAGTAGTAGTAGGAGACAAATGTACAGAACATTCTTTATTCCACACTCAAGACAGACAGGCACACACACACACAGCAATAGTAATGGGACTGATGGTAGTAGTGAATAATGTTGTAGTGTAGGGTTTCCCAAGCTCAGGAATTGGACTTTGATGAGAAGGCCTCTCCCCCCCTTGTTGTGAGGAGTGCAGGGGGGAGCTCCCACTTGTTCTTTCTAACTGTGCCAACCATGGTGATCTTCCTCTTCAGGAGCTGCTGGCTGAGTTCATAAGAGGTGAAGAAATTGTCACACTTAACATTGTGCCCCATCAGTCCATCTGTCACATCAAGCACAACTCGCATCCCCTGCTTCTTCTCCGGGCCTCCACTGGTCGGCTTCCCTGTGTAGACTTGTATCTTCCAAGCGTAGCTGGATTGTGCGTCACAGGCCACCCATATCTTGATGCCATACTTTGCCGGCTTGCTGGGCATATACTGTCGGAAAGGACAGCGAACTTTTGATAAAAGAGATTTACTATCAGCAATTAGTGTCACAGACAACAATCACATAAATCAATGATATTACAGCAATACATAATAAGATGAACAATGAAAATCACATAACAGATATGAATATAAAGATGTACCTCTGAATGGAACCAGTTGCTCATCCACTGTTACTTCAGGCCCAGGGTTGTAGAGGTATGGCAGACTGTCACACCCTGACCTTAGTTATCTTTATTTTCTTTATTATTTTGGTTAGGGTGTGACGAGGGTGGTTTTGTTTCGTTTTTGTATTGTCTAGGGGTTTTTGTAAGTCGAGGTGTTTATGTCTATGGTTGCCTAGATTGGTTCTTAATCAGAGGCAGCTGTTTGTCGTTTTCTCTGATTGGGGACCATATTTAGGTAGCCATATTCCTTGGGTAGTTTGTGGGTTCTTATTCTATGTTTAGTTGCCTGTCTGCGCTAGCCATAATAGCTTCACGGTTCGTTGTGTTGTTTTGTATTGTTTGTTCAGTGTTTCGTTCTTTCATTAAAGAAGTATGTACGCTTAACACGCTGCGCCTTGGTCTCCTCATGATGACGACCGTGACACAGACGTACCAGCCACTTCTCCCAGACCTCTCTTATGTCCACCAGTTTGTCTCTCACACGTCTTGCAGGTCTTGACTCACGGTTATCAAATCATAGCATTCTTGAGAAAGTGTGAAAGATTTTCAGTGGCATGGAAAATCACCCTTCCACTCTCAGCATCCCAGAGACTACATGTAGCTTCGCCTCGGGACCAATACACATCCTCTAAGATTAGCAGCCCTATGTAGGCACGCAGGTCAATCTCATCCATCCTTTTCCAGTTGTCTCCATATTTACAGAAACGCTCCAAATTTGTCATCTCCAGGATAATTTTTTTTATGGCTGGTGTGATGAACATGTAGAATGTTGAGGCGGTGTTCTGGGCAACTGCATATCTTGTGGGCCCTGGGGTCATCCTTCTGACCCTTTGACTGCATGTCTTGTGGGCCCTGGGGTCATCCTTATGACATTTTGTGCTGTCATCCTACCCTAGTAGGACCTTATGGTGCTCTGGGTTGTATTCTTCCCCATCTTCCTCTTCATCTGAAGATGATGTATGGTGCTCTGGGTTGTATTCTTCACCGTCCTCTTCTTCATCTGAAGATGATGTATGGTGCTCTGGGTTGTATTCTTCCCCATCTTCTTCTTCATCTGAAGATGATGCATCGTGGCTCTGGGTTGTATTCTTCACCGTTCTCTTCTTCATCTGAAGATGATGCATTGTGGCTCTGGGTTGTATTCTTCACCGTCCTCTTCTTCATCTGAAGATGATGTATCGTGCTCTGGGTTGTATTCTTCACCGTCCTCTTCTTCATCTGAAGATGATGTATCGTGCTCTGGGTTGTATTCTTCACCGTCCTCTTCTTCATCTGAAGATGATGCATCGTGGCTCTGGGTTGTATTCTTCACCGTCCTCTTCTTCATCTGAAGATGATGTATCGTGCTCTGGGTTGTATTCTTCACCGTCCTCTTCTTCATCTGAAGATGATGCATCCTGGCTCTGGGTTGTATTCTTCCCCGTCCTCTTCTTCATCTGAAGATGATGTATGGTGCTATGGGTTGTATTCTTCACCGTCCTCTTCTTCATCTGAAGATGATGTATCGTGCTCTGGGTTGTATTCTTCACCGTCCTCTTCTTCATCTGAAGATGATGCATCGTGGCTCTGGGTTGTATTCTTCCCCGTCCTCTTCTTCATCTGAAGATGATGTATGGTGCTATGGGTTGTATTCTTCACCGTCCTCTTCTTCATCTGAAGATGATGTATGGTGCTATGGGTTGTATTCTTCCCCATCTTCTTCTTCAGATACCTCCTCTTCTAAATCATTGTTCTCTTGTTCCTCCTGGACAGCTGAAAAAAAGGGCACCAAAACGTGCACTCATGGCTTCAGCAAAGAGAGAACTGGGGGGACTGTCATCTGCAGCACCTTTATAGCCTCTGACTGCATTCCTCAGTCGTAAACAACGCTTTCAAGAAATGTTTATTTTGCCTGAAATATTTTTTATTTTGTCTGTGAACTTGAGTCGTGTGGGGTGGTGGAGGAGTCGTGGAGGTGTCGGGGAGGGGTCGTGGAGGGGTCGTGGAGGGGAGATGCTGCACATGCACAAGAAAGTTTGTTTTGTCTGAGTTCAATGAGTAGCACACACTCTTTGACCCTCAAGACAACTGACTTGCCGAGTTAAAGGTTAAATAAAACAGTATGTAATAAAATGAGAGAATATGTGCATTACACAGTGACAGTTTATGATCAGTTATAGCTACGTAATAGCAGTAGAATAGATAACTGTGTAATACTGATAGCAAGGAGCTATGTAGGCTAGCAGAGCAATATTTATTGTTTTTATGTATCCTTTATTTAACTAGGCAAGTCAGTTAAAAATAAATTATTATTCACAATACCCCGGCCAAACCTGGACGACGTTGCGCCAATTGTGTGCCGCCATATGGGACTCCCAATCAATGTAAGTAGTGTGCATAATGTCTAAGGTATTGGCAGCAGCTAGTAGGCCAAACATAGCACACAAGGAACATAGCAAACTATATGCAGTCCAAGACAATGGCAGTAGCATTAGCCGTACTAGCATGTTAGCCTACTAGCCCGTCTATATCCAACAGGCTACATCACAATGTACTATACAGGGGGGGTTAGCATAGCATACAATATCTACAGGGTGGAAGCTAGCCTAGTAGAAAAAGGGCTAGCACAGTACAGTATGGACAAGTTAACATTAGGGTTAGCGGCTAGGAGATAGCATGCTATGTTGCCAACAATGCTAGTATGTCAACAAAAGCCATCTTAGTTGCGGCCAGGAAATGACTCTGGACGTGATGACATCACCAGCAATCCATCTTGAGTGAGTACAGTCGTGGCCAAAGGTTTTGAGAATCATTATCTTGAGATATTTTTGTCAGATGTTACTATCGAAAACTGAAGTATAATTAAAAGAATTTCATAAGTGTCAAAGGCTTTTTATTGACTATTACATGAAGTTGATGCAAAGAGTCAATATTTGCCATGTTGACACTTCTTTTTCAAGACCTCTGCAATCCACCCTGGCGTGCCGTCAATTAACTTCTGGGGCACATCCTTACTGATGGCAGGCCATTCTTGCATAATCAATGCTTGGAGCTTGTCAAAATGTATGGGTTTTTGATTGTCCACCCACCTCTTGAGGATTGACCACAAGTTCTCAATTGGATTAAGGTCTGGGGAGTTTCCTGGCCATGGACCCAAAATATCGATGTTTTGTTCCCCAAGCCACTTAGTTATCACTTTTGCCTTATGACAAGGTGCTCCATCATGCTGGAAAAGGCATTCCTGGATGGTTGGGAGAAGTTGCTCTTGGATGATGTATTAGGAGGATTGTGAGTGAGCCCACTCCCTTGGCTGAGAAGCAACCCCACACATGAATGGTCTCAGGTCGCTTTACTGTTGTCATGACACAGGACTGATGGTAGCGCTCACCTTGTCTTCTCCAGACAAGCTTTTTTCCAAACACCAGGCCAAAAGTCTTCGCCTCACTGTGCGTGCAGATGCACTCACACCTGCCTGCTGCCATTCCTGAGCAAGCTCTGTACTGGTGGTGTCCCAATCCCGCAGCTGAATCAACTTTAGGAGACGGTCCTGGCGCTTGCTGGACTTTCTTGGGTGGCCTGAAGCCTTCTTCACAACAATTGAACCACTCTCCTTGAAGTTCTTGATGAGCCAATAAATGGTTGATTTAGGTACAATTTTACTGGCAGCAATATCCTTGCCTGTGAAGCCCTTTTTGTGCAAAGCAATGATGACGGCACGTGTTTCCTTGCAAGTAACCATGGATGATAGAGGAAGAATAATGATTCCAAGCACCACCCTCCTTTTGAAGCTTCCAGTCTGTTATTAAAACTCAATCAGCATGACAGAGTGATCTCCAGCCTTGTCCTCCTGTGTTAACGAGAGAATCACTGACATGATGTCAGCTGGTCCTTTTGTGGCAGGGCTGAAATGCAGTGGAAATGTTTTCAGGGGATTCAGTTCATTTGCATGGCAAAGAGGGACTTTGCAATTAATTGCAATTCATCTGATCACTCTTCATTACATTCTGGAGTCTATGCAAATGACCATCATATAAACTGAGGCAGCAGACTCTGAAAAATAATATTTGTGTCATTCTCAAAACTTTTGGCCACGACTGCAGTAAGCAATGTCTAGTTGGTAGCCATCTAGACCCATAGAGAGTAATGAGTTGAGATTGTACCTCCTGACCTGTTAAAAACACACATGAACTATGTCACATATGGGCGAGATAAACACAATACGAGCTGGTACACAGGCGTGAAATATCAGCATACTAACATCAATAAGGCATGTATAAGAACGCAGTTACATAGTAATATGGAGCTTATAACGTACGGACAGATTAGATATACACATGAACCCTAATATGTTCAGTGACGCGCTAACACGTGGTTGGGGAAAGAAGTCTGTTCAGGAAAGGTCCAGTGAGGAGTTTACAGATACCTTCTCAACCTGCCCTCCTAGGAACAACTAAAGCACAGGCTCTACCTAGCCCAGCAGGTAGAGCCTGTGATTGGCTGGCCACGGTCAGCTGACTGAGTTCCCTGGGAACCTGGTTGCTAACACATTGTAGTGGCTTTCATCTTCCTTTTTATTTATTTATCTAACATTTTTATTTCACCTTTATTTAACCAGGTATTTATATATATAACCCTAACCCTGTATTTAACCAGGTATTCATATATATAACCCTAACCCTTTATTTAACCAGGTATTTATATATATAACCCTAACCCTTTATTTAACCAGGTATTTATATATATATAACCCTAACCCTTTATTTAACCAGGTATTTATATATATAACCCTAACCCTTTATTTAACCAGGTATTTATATATATAACCCTTTATTTAACCAGGTATTTATATATATATAACCCTAACCCTTTATTTAACCAGGTATTTATATATATAACCCTAACCCTTTATTTAACCAGGTATTTATATATATAACCCTTTATTTAACCAGGTATTTATATATATATAACCCTAACCCTTTATTTAACCAGGTATTTATATATATAACCCTAACCCTTTATTTAACCAGGTATTTATATATATAACCCTAACCCTTTATTTAACCAGGTATTTATATATATAACCCTAACCCTTTATTTAACCAGGTATTTATATATATAACCCTAACCCTTTATTTAACCAGGTATTTATATATATAACCCTAACCCTTTATTTAACCAGGTATTTATATATATAACCCTAACCCTTTATTTAACCAGGTATTTATATATATAACCCTAACCCTTATTTAACCAGGTATTTATATATATAACCCTAACCCTTTATTTAACCAGGTATTTATATATATAACCCTAACCCTTTATTTAACCAGGTATTTATATATATAACCCTAACCCTTTATTTAACCAGGTATTTATATATATAACCCTAACCCTTTATTTAACCAGGTATTTATATATATAACCCTAACCCTTTATTTAACCAGGTATTTATATATATAACCCTTTATTTAACCAGGTATTTATATATATATAACCCTTTTATTTAACCAGGTATTTATATATATATAACCCTTTATTTAACCAGGTATTTATATATATAACCCTTTATTTAACCAGGTATTTATATATATATAACCCTTTATTTAACCAGGTATTTATATATATAACCCTTTATTTAACCAGGTATTTATATATATATAACCCTTTATTTAACCAGGTATTTATATATATAACCCTTTATTTAACCAGGTATTTATATATATAACCCTAACCCTTATTTAACCAGGTATTTATATATATAACCCTAACCCTTATTTAACCAGGTATTTATATATATAACCCTAACCCTGTATTTAACCAGGTATTTATATATATAACCCTAACCCTTTATTTAACCAGGTATTTATATATATAACCCTAACCCTTTATTTAACCAGGTATTCATATATATAACCCTAACCCTTTATTTGACCAGGTATTTATATATATAACCCTTTATTTAACCAGGTATTTATATATATAACCCTAACCCTTTATTTAACCAGGTATTTATATATATATAACCCTAACCCTGTATTTAACCAGGTATTTATATATATAACCCTTTATTTAACCAGGTATTTATATATATAACCCTAACCCTTTATTTAACCAGGTATTTATATATATAACCCTAACCCTTTATTTAACCAGGTATTTATATATATATAACCCTAACCCTTTATTTAACCAGGTATTTATATATATAACCCTAACCCTTTATTTAACCAGGTATTTATATATATAACCCTAACCCTTTATTTAACCAGGTATTTATATATATAACCCTAACCCTTTATTTAACCAGGTATTTATATATATAACCCTAACCCTTTATTTAACCAGGTATTTATATATATAACCCTAACCCTTTATTTAACCAGGTATTTATATATATAACCCTTTATTTAACCAGGTATTTATATATATAACCCTTTATTTAACCAGATATTTATATATATAACCCTTTATTTAACCAGGTATTCATATATAACCCTAACCCTTTATTTAACCAGGTATTTATATATATACCCCTTTATTTAACCAGGTATTTATATATATAACCCTTTATTTAACCAGGTATTTATATATATAACCCTTTATTTAACCAGGTATTTATATATATAACCCTTTATTTAACCAGGTATTTATATATATAACCCTATATTTAACCAGGTATTTATATATATAAACCTAACCCTTTATTTAACCAGGTATTTATATATATAACCCTTTATTTAACCAGGTATTTATATATATAACCCTTTATTTAACCAGGTATTTATATATATAACCCTTTATTTAACCAGGTATTTATATATATAACCCTAACCCTTTATTTAACCAGGTATTTATATATATAACCCTAACCCTTTATTTAACCAGGTATTTATATATATAACCCTAACCCTGTATTTAACCAGGTATTTATATATATAACCCTTTATTTAACAAGGTATTTATATATATAACCCTTTATTTAACCAGGTATTTAT
This sequence comes from Oncorhynchus tshawytscha, assembly GCF_018296145.1. Taxonomy (NCBI): domain Eukaryota; kingdom Metazoa; phylum Chordata; class Actinopteri; order Salmoniformes; family Salmonidae; genus Oncorhynchus; species Oncorhynchus tshawytscha. The sequence continues at coordinate 5,200,218 of NC_056434.1, forward strand.
ATATATAACCCTAACCCTTTATTTAACCAGGTATTTATATATATATACCCGAACCCTGTATTTAACCAGGTATTTATATATATAACCCTTTATTTAACCAGGTATTTATATATATAACCCTAACCCTTTATTTAACCAGGTATTCATATATATAACCCTAACCCTTTATTTAACCAGGTATTTATATATATAACCCTAACCCTTTATTTAACCAGGTATTTATATATATAACCCTAACCCTTTATTTAACCAGGTATTTATATATATAACCCTTTATTTAACCAGGTATTTATATATATAACCCTAACCCTTTATTTAACCAGGTATTTATATATATAACCCTAACCCTTTATTTAACCAGGTATTTATATATATAACCCTAACCCTTTATTTAACCAGGTATTTATATATATAACCCTAACCCTTTATTTAACCAGGTATTTATATATATAACCCTTTATTTAACCAGGTATTTATATATATAACCCTTTATTTAACCAGGTATTTATATATATAACCCTAACCCTTTATTTAACCAGGTATTTATATATATAACCCTAACCCTTTATTTAACCAGGTATTTATATATATAACCCTAACCCTGTATTTAACCAGGTATTTATATATATAACCCTTTATTTAACCAGGTTTTATTTATAACCCTAACCCTTTATTTAACCAGGTATTTATATATATAACCCTAACCCTATTTAACCCCCTTTATTTAACCAGGTATTTATATATATAACCCTAACCCTTTATTTAACCAGGTATTTATATATATAACCCTATTTAACCAGGTATTTATATATATAACTTTATTTAACCAGGTATTTATATATATAACCCTTTATTTAACCAGGTATTTATATATATAACCCTTTATTTAACCAGGTATTTATATATATAACCCTTTATTTAACCAGGTATTTATATATATAACCCTAACCCTTTATTTAACCAGGTATTTATATATATAACCCTAACCCTTTATTTAACCAGGTATTTATATATATAACCCTAACCCTTTATTTAACCAGGTATTTATATATATAACCCTAACCCTGTATTTAACCAGGTATTTATATATATAACCCTTTATTTAACCAGGTATTTATATATATAACCCTTTATTTAACCAGGTATTTATATATATAACCCTAACCCTTTATGTAACCAGGTATTTATATATATAACCCTAACCCTTTATTTAACCAGGTATTTATATATATAACCCTTTATTTAACCAGGTATTTATATATATAACCCTTTATATAACCCTTTATTTAACCAGGTATTTATATATATAACCCTAACCCTTTATTTAACCAGGTATTTATATATATAACCCTTTATTTAACCAGGTATTTATATATATAACCCTAACCCTTTATTTAACCAGGTATTTATATATATAACCCTTTATTTAACCAGGTATTTATATATATAACCCTAACCCTTTATTTAACCAGGTATTTATATATATAACCCTAACCCTTTATTTAACCAGGTATTTATATATATAACCCTAACCCTTTATTTAACCAGGTATTTATATATATAACCCTAACCCTTTATTTAACCAGGTATTTATATATATAACCCTTACCCTTTATTTAACCAGGTATTTATATATATAACCCTAACCCTTTATTTAACCAGTTATTTATATATATAACCCTTTATTTAACCAGGTATTTATATATATAACCCTTTATTTAACCAGGTATTTATATATTTAACCCTAACCCTTTATTTAACCAGGTATTTATATATATATATGACCCTAACCCTTTATTTAACCAGGTATTTATATATATAACCCTAACCCTTTATTTAACCAGGTATTTATATATATAACCCTAACCCTTTATTTAACCAGGTATTTATATATATATATGACCCTAACCCTTTATTTAACCAGGTATTTATATATATAACCCTAACCCTTTATTTAACCAGGTATTTATATATATAACCCTAACCCTTTATTTAACCAGGTATTTATATATATAACCCTAACCCTTTATTTAACCAGGTATTTATATATATAACCCTAACCCTTTATTTAACCAGGTATTTATATATATAACCCTAACCCTTTATTTAACCAGGTATTTATATATATAACCCTAACCCTTTATTTAACCAGGTATTTATATATATAACCCTAACCCTTTATTTAACCAGGTATTTATATATATAACCCTAACCCTTTATTTAACCAGGTATTTATATATATAACCCTAACCCTTTATTTAACCAGGTATTTATATATATAACCCTAACCCTTTATTTAACCAGGTATTTATATATATAACCCTAACCCTTTATTTAACCAGGTATTCAGATATATAACCCTAACCCTTTATTTAACCAGGTATTTATATATATAACCCTAACCCTTTATTTAACCAGGTATTTATATATATAACCCTAACCCTTTATTTAACCAGGTATTTATATATATAACCCTAACCCTTTATTTAACCAGGTATTTATATATATATACCCGAACCCTGTATTTAACCAGGTATTTATATATATAACCCTTTATTTAACCAGGTATTTATATATATAACCCTAAACCTTTATTTAACCAGGTATTCATATATATAACCCTAACCCTTTATTTAACCAGGTATTTATATATATAACCCTTTATTTAACCAGGTATTTATATATATAACCCTAACCCTTTATTTAACC